>NC_057745.1:20838516-20845643 GCF_004010195.1 Chiloscyllium plagiosum | reverse complement strand
GTATGCTGGTTGGTAGGTGGATGAGTGCGTGAGCGCGTGAGTATGCTGGTTGGTAGGTGGCTGAGTGAGTGAGTATGCTGGTTTGTAGGTGGATGAGTGCGTGAGTGCGTGAGTATTTGGTTGGTTGGTGGCTGAGTGAGGGAGTACCTGAATGAGTACCAGTTCCTGAGAAGTAACTGTTATATATTTTATATCGCAGCACTATGCAGGGATGACAGCAGTTTCTATGTGGGGCAGGTTTATAGACTTTTGAGTACCAGTTCCTGAGAAGTAACTGTTATATATTTTATATCGCAGCACTATGCAGGGATGACAGCAGTTTCTATGTGGGGCAGGTTTATAGACTTTGCTCTAAAATGCTTTCACTAAGCTTCAGCTCTGGTGACAGCTTGTTCACTTGTCTAATATTCCATACCCTGGCTTAATTAATCAAGCACAGTGAGCCTCAGTTGCAAGTAGATTCACATAATCAAACCCAGAACAACGGAGTGCTACAATAATATTGCTCTTTAACATTTTGCAGCAGTTTTAAATGTTGGATCAGAAATATTTCTGTCCAATAGTGTTGGGCCATTGAGTGGTGGTTTACTGGTTCAATATGTCCCAACTCTTCAATGAGAGGAGGGTCTTTGTCCCACTCTCCTATCAAAAGTGTTGGTTCATTCAGGAAGAAAGGATAGCACATTTAGAAACCAGGCTGCATAGTTTTCTGAACCTTCAATGGAGGAGGATTGGATGGATATAGTTGACTGAAACATCAGTTGAGTTTCCTGTAATTTACTGGTAAAGAATGGTGTTGTTCACTTCTGGAGATAATTTACTTATTATTGTTTGGATTCAAGAGTCAATGTTCTCTCTCTGGGTAATTTCATTTAAACAAAACTGCTGCACTAACATTTATTCAGGAAATAACCCAAAAAGCTTTTAAAGAAAAGAAAACTAGTATTAATATTGCATCTGCCACCAGAACCAAACATCTCAAAGCTTCTAAGAAGCAATAAAGTATTTGTGCAGTGTAGTTGCTATTATAGCACTGGAAATGCAGCAACCACTTTTCATTCAACTCCCACAAACAGCATTGTGCTACTGACAAAATAAAGATTTTTTGTGACATTCATTGATGGATAAATATTGGGAGGAATCTGGAATAATGCCACTATTCTTCAACATAACACTGTGTAATCTTTTCCCTTCACCTGAGAAGGCAGTTCAGACCTTGGTTTAACATATTATCAGAGAGTTGAAAAGTTGTAGCACTGTTGCATTGGGTTGTAAACTTTGGCTTTTGCACCCAGGTCCTGATGTGAGACTTGACCAAGAACCTTCTTCCACAGCTAACTTGAAAAAACTCAAGTCGGTGAAGGCATGACTAAGTGGCACTACAATTTATATCCACAACTGGGGAAACATATCAAAGCTTATCTTCATTACATTGCTGTTGAAATTGGGATGGAGAAAGCGCGGAAGTATTTGGTACAGTTGCATTAATCTGGTAAAAGATGTGCAACCTAAACTTGTCGTTACATAAGCTAGTTTGATAGATTCTGGGACAAACACTCGGGCACACAAATGAGAATGTTGTTGCAATGTTGGGGATCAATCATTCTACACAGTCTACCAATCCCGTTATTAAAAGCTGCGGGACTTGTGTCATTACAATCATTCAGTTTGACTAGAAATTAGACTGCAGGACTGGGTGAGTGATTTTCAACAAACATTATGTAAAGGACTAAGGACTAGGTGGATACTCTCTCTTTCTTCTTCATCCTACAGTTCTGACAGAATGAAGCTGTTCGTCACCGTAAGACAAAGCTATGTTTCTACATTTCTTCAACTCTGGGGCTTACTATCCGAGATTTAAACCTATCAGGCAATTCTCACATCGATAACAGGGCTTCCACAGGCTCTTGACCTGCATCCTTGGTTTTACATCTTGTCTCTGACAGTCTGAAGATTAGAAGTTATCCCAGTTTTTTAGCAACTGGGGAACAGGTTGATCTTCAATGGATGCTGCATGTTGACCTTAGACAGTGATGTTTAATGAATGTTCAACAGCTGCTTCTTTGACCAAAGAGTAGGATTTTCTATGTTTGAAACAACTGGAACAATGTTTTGAAAGAATGGGTTGCATTTCCAGAGGTTTTGAGACCCAACATCAGGATTAAATGGGTCTACTATCTCACTAGTGACTGGCACTTCCGAGCTCACCAGCCGCTGAAGCACAGTGGGCAGGTTCCCAATACCGCCGGCTCTATGATGTGGAGTATTGACAGCCCCATAATGTGAGGTGTGTGCTGCTGAGTCAGGTGCCTTCAAATAAAGGCAACTTCAAAGATGTAAGAATTGTTGAATTTTGCGGCCCCTCTGTAATAAGCAAAATGTTGAGTTCCCAAAATGGCCCAGAACTGGAGTCTTAAACTTGGAGATCTGCCTGCCAGCCCAGACCAAGGAAACCTCCCTGACAACAAGGGAGCCATCCCAATGCAGCGCCTCATTATTTTCCCAACTCTTTCCTACCATTGCCATTTTACAAACAAGCTTCCTATTATGTCCATGAAGGAATCATGCACATTTGCTCATCTGTCACTGTGTTGATCTGTAAGGTTAAGTCTACTTCATCATCAATCTCAGCATTAGACGTATGTGTGTGCAATAAACGGGGCTCTGTATAACTGGCGAAAGTGAGGGCTGCAGGTGCTGGAGATCCGAGTTGAAGAGTGTGGTGCTGGAAAAGCACAGTGGTCAGGCAGCATCTGAGGAGCAGGAGAATTGACGTTTCAAGCATAAGCCTTGATGAAGCCCTGCCTGATGAAAGGCTTATGCTCAAAATGTCGATTCTCCTGCTCCTTGGATGGTGCCTGACCAGCTGTGCTTTTCCAGCACCACACTCTTTGACCCTATATAACTAGCTGCAAGATTAGCCATTCAGAGAGCATGCCAGGACCTACTGTTCAGTCATCCCTTCCCCCATCAATGGAAAATCACAACCAACATAAATCTAACTGAGGGATAATCAGATTTTGATATGGATGACAGGAATGAACTGTAGAATTTTTACAGAAGTAGTTTTGAATAGAAGGCGTTTTCCATGCTTGCTAGCACATGACAATTGCAATCAGCAATTAAGAAAATCACACAACAGGGAAAGGCTTTAGCAATGTATTCTGATTTGGATTTGTTTTTATTTCAATTGGCATGAACAGCAGTTGTTTTGAATTACAGACCACATCTAAAGTACTGTGTGCAGTTTCGATCATATTACTTAAAGAGGAATGTTCAGAGAGTGTTTATTATGCTGATTCCTTATCCAATGTTGTCTTATGAAGAAAGGGTAATATTTGGGCCTAAAATCAGAGGCATTTAGCAGAATGAAAGGCGATCTTAATTATGATTAATTAAAACTAATTATGATCTTAGTGATCATACTGAGGGAATTGACCAGTAGATGTTGAGGATATTCCCTCTGGTAGTAGATACAAAAACTAGATTTTTAAAAATTCATCCATTCGCAGTATCTGGGCATCACTGGCTGGGCTAGCATTTATTATCCATCCCCAGTTGACCAAAGGGTGATTAAGAGGGAACAACATTGCTGTGGGGCTGGAGTCACATGTAGGCCAGACCAAAAAAGAACTGCAGTTTCCTTCCCTAAATGGAATTAGTGAACCAGTTGGGGTCGCCCAAGGACAGAAAGTATAATTACGTGTTGGATGTTAAGGGGCTAAATGTTTATGGGATCAAGCAGCCATTTACACTAAAGGCCTTACCAGATCAGCCATAATCTTATCGAATGGAAGAGCAAACTCCAGGTTAATCTTGCTCCTATTTATTATGTTCTTAGAAAGTAACAAATCCTGGATAAAACTCTGGAAGTTTACACTTTTTTATTCTGACCAAATACTCTTTCAGAGATGGATGATAAAGAAGGAAATGTGCAACTTTCATTCATTTCTTAGATTTTGTACACTTTTTGACTTCGTTGTGAAAAGCCACATTCTAAACCAGTGAATAATAGAAACATAACCCAGATCTAAACAAAAATCTTACTTTTCAAGCACATATTTCTTATCTATCTGATCTCCCAAAGCACCTTACATGCAAGAAAATATGTTTGAAGTTTGGTTATGGCTGTATTGTAGGAAAAGTAGGAGCCAGTTTATTCATATCAAACTCCCACAGGCAACAGTGGGATCCTGATTGGGACATCTGACTTTGTGAGTGTCAGTAAGGGCATCCTCTTCTTGAAAATAGTGCTGTAAAACATTTATAATCCATTAAAAGTGGGCAGTTAGTACTTCAGGTTGGAATCTCACCCAAAACATGGCATCACCAAGAGGGAGCACTAGACAGTATAGAAATCGAATGCCAGCCTTGATTCTTGTACTCAAACCCTGAGGTGCAACATGAATCCTAAAGTTTACAGTGACTGAGGTGAGGGCACTACCAACTGAGCGCATCACTGCCAACACCTTACAAGAAGAGATTAATTATTTACAATAAAGCAGGAACTGAGCAAGCAATGGCTATTCTAGGAGAAAGTGGGGACTGCAGGTGCTGCAGATCAGAGTCAAGATGGATATCTCTTTGAATGGATATTCTAACCAAGTCAGGGATGTTGGATGCTTACTTATAATAATTCTAAAAAGAACATGAACTGCGGTCTCACACGAACCATCCACTGCAGCAACACAATACCATTTCCCAACTAGCTGTGCAATATTGTCTCTGAATAATTTTCGCAATTTCCAAACCTTAAGTTTGCTGTTGATATCTAGAAACACTGAAACTATCCAAGCTCCAGGGCCCTCTCGTACATCAGAGGTGTGTGCTTTTTTGATATGACATATTGAGGTAGATTTTAAAAGCCCACTGTAAGAAACAATTGCAACATCCAATCTTTTGAGATCACAGTATGTAGCAGTTTAAGTAATTAAGATAGATCTTAACTTCAAGATGCAATCATTATCCGGCAATTACTGCAATTATACAGGTGTCTCACTGTCTTGGCTTCATTGAGTTAAAACACAAAAGGCAGATGTTTGGTCGGTACCAGGAACAAACCATTCATTGCAATAGAAGGATTTTCTTTCAGACCATCAGGCTTATATTTTTTAAGGTCAGAAATCACACAACACCAGGTTATAGCCCAACCTAATAAAGAGCTTATGCTTGAAACATCGATTCTCCTGCTCCTCAGATGCTGCCCTTTCAGCTGTGTTTTTCCAGCATCACACTCTCAACTACAGTCCAACAGGTTTATTTGAAACCACAAGCTTTCGGAGCACTGATCCTTCATCAGTAACTTCACCTGACAAAGGAACATCACTCTGAAAGCTTTTGATTTCAAATAAACCTGTTGGACTTGTTAAGAAGGCATACGGTGTGTTAGGTTTCATTCATAGAGGGATTGAGTTCCGGAGCCGCAATATCACGCTGCAAGTATACAAAACGATGGTGCGGCCACACTTGGAATATTGTGTACAGTTCTGGTTGCCATATTTCAGGAAGGATGTGGAAGCATTGGAAAAGGTGCAGAGGAGATTTACCAGGATGTTGCCTGGTCTGGAGGGAAGGTCTTATGAGGAAAGGCTGAGAGACTTGGGTCTGTTCTCATTGGAAAGAAGAAGGCTAAGAGGGGATTTGATAGAGACATACAAGATGATCAGAGGATTAGATAGGGTAGACAGTGAAAGTCTTTTTCCTAGGATGATGTTGTCAGCTTGTACAAAGGGGCATAACTACAAGTTGAGGGGTGATAGATTTAAGACAGATGTCAGAAGCAGGTTCTTTACGCAGAGAGTGGTAAGGGCGCGGAATGCCCCTACCTACCAATGTAGTTAACTCACCCACATTAGGGAGATTTAAACAATCCTTGGATAAGCACATCGATGATGATGGGATAGTGTAGGGGGACGGGCTGAGAATAGTTCACAGGTCGGCGCAACATCGAGGGCCGAAGGGCCTGTTCTGCGCTGTATTGTTCTATGTTCTATGTTCAATTACCATAATCTGGTATTTTTGACTTCTGACCTTGTGCACCCTAGTCCAACACCAGCACATCATGGCTTATATTTTCAAGGTAACACGAGTACATCAATGAGGGAATAACTTTTGACAAAGACTTCATTTTTATGCCAAATGTGCATGAGTTCAACAAGATTTCAATGGTGAAGTTTTGTTGTTGTAAATAAATTCTGTAATCCTATGACTCATGAGCCTGATTCATTGCTGTGTTTGCCAACAAAATGCAAGTACCTGTTTCAAGTTTGAAAGAGTCTGGAGCAACTGTTTGCTGTGGTTAAGTTTATGAACTATAACTGGTGTCCAAGCTGTTTATGTGACATACAGCATTGGTGGGTCAGCTTGTATTATTGCCTGGCCTGCAATTCTGATTGAAGTTTCAGGCATGAGCCCTTCTTCAGGAATGAGGAAGGTGTGCCAAGGCTAAGATAAAAGGTAGGGAAGAGGGACTTGGGGGAGGGGCATTGGAAATGCAATAGGTGGAAGGAGGTAAAGGTGAGGGTGATAGGCCGGAGTGGGGATGGGAGCGGAGAGGTCAGGAAGAAGATTACAGGTTAGGAAGGTGGTGCTGAGTTCGAGGGTTGGGACTGAGACAAGGTGGGGGGAGGGGAAATGAGGAAACTGGAGAAATCTGAGTTCACCCCTTGTGGTTGGTGGGTTCATAGGCGGAAGATGAGGCGTTCTTCCTCCAGCCGTCGTGTTGCTATGGTCTGGCAATGGAGGTTCCTCCAGCCGTCGTGTTGCTATGGTCTGGCAATGGAGGAATCCAAGGACCTGCATGTCCTTGGGGGAGTTGAAGTGTTGAGCCACGGGGTGGTTGGATTGGTTGGTCCGGGTGTCCCAGAGGTGTTCTCTGAAATGTTCTGCACACAGGCGGCCTGTCTCCCCAATATAGAGGAGGCCACATCGGGTGCAGCAGATGCAGTAAAAAATGCGTTTGGAGGTGCAGGTGAATTTGTGGTGGATATGGAAGGATCCCTTGGGGCCTTGGAGGGAAGTAAGGGGGGAGGTGTGGGCATAAGTTTTGCATTTCTTGCAGTTGCAGGGGAAGGTGCCGGGAGTGGAGGTTGGTTTGGTGGGATCTGATGGGGGAGTCACGGCGGGAG
>NC_057745.1:20809201-20838139 GCF_004010195.1 Chiloscyllium plagiosum | reverse complement strand
ACCCTTGAACTCAGCACCACCTTCCTAACCTCTCCGCCCCCACCCCCACTCCCGCCTATCACCCTCACCTTGACCTCCTTCCACCTATCGCATTTCCAACGCACCTCCCCCAAGTCCCTCCTCCCTACCTTCTATCTTAGCCTGCTTGGCACACCTTCCTCATTCCTGAAGAAAGGCTCATGCCCGAAACGTCGATTCTCCTGCTCCTTGGATGCTGTCTGACCTGCTGCGCTTTTCCAGCAACACATTTTTCAGCTCTGATCTCCAGCATCTGCAGTCCTCATTTTCTCCTGCAATTCTGATTGACCTAGAGCTACATCCTATAATTTCAAAAGCTTCATCATCTGAGACATCTCAAGGCAGTTTAAATGGGTTAAGACCAGGTGAAGAGAGGTCAGTTAGTTCCCTCTTTTTAACTCCCTCACTCACTGCAACAAAGATTTTCAGTTCTTTTTAGCATGCAGCTAAACTTACTTCATCAGAAACCAATCTATTTCTTTCTTGAATCTGTTGATTGATTCTGCCTGCACTGCATTCTGTGGCGGTGTGTTCCACAGATTCACAGCCCTCTGAGAGACGTGGTTCTCCACATCTCGGTTTCAAACCTACCTCCTCTCACGCATTCTCTATGATGTCTTGTTTGTCTATGACCTCTTCAATTAGAATGCTGTACTAGTCAAAATTAAAAGGCCAATTACAAGGTTTATTGAGTGAAAGAAAGGTGAATTTTATTATTTACTAACCCTAAGAAACATAAGGTGTAGAATTGAACACACAGCCAAATACAGGTATAAAGTTGAAAAGGGGCAAGTGTTTATTACAAAAAGGAAGATAAATGTTTTGTGGTATAAACAATCCTTAGAATCCTTGTGGTGTTGGGTTGAATCTAAAGCTTTGTTAAATTGATGAATTGTATGCTCAGCACTTGTTAGATTTGCAGGTAACCTTGAGTTCTCAACGAATGGATGTTTCCTCAATTTGCTTTAGCAATAGGTGCTGCTCTTGGGAGAGATTGAAAGAAATCGGGAGACAGAGAGCAATACACTACTTCGTTTTTTCTTTCTGTATTATGTCTGAAAGCTTTTAGGTGAAATACTGCCCATTTTTGAATTCCCATGTGTGGTTTCAATGTTTATTCCAAACTTTGCAGGCAACTTCCACCTAACACATGGAACTTCCATAAAGATGTAAGTCAAATGGGAGGTGCAAATCAGAGGGACTGGTTTCAGTCATTTTAATGGCATGCTAATTTCAATATAGACTGAATCGCATTTATTCATTATGTAGCTTGATCACTATGGCCTACTTAATTCAATGTTTTGGTTCATGTAAGGTCCTGGGTATTAAAAATCAAATGACAGAAGACAAAAACGTGTAATCGTTTCCTAAATTTTATGAAAAGAAGAATTCAATGGGCAGACATTTTAAAATCCTAAAATTGGATATATTCCAACAATTGCCCAAATTTTGCATTTGTAGTGTCAATAAAACTACCTTGTCTGCTGTAATCACATGTGAAACCAACAACAACTTCTGACATCCACACGTCTGTAACTAAATGTGAAATTCCAAAAATTGCTGTAAGCTGGTCCACAGGTTGCACCGTTGAAGTTCCCATCAATAGAAATTTTTAGAAATGACCTGAATTCAGGTGAACATCTATTTATTTTGCTATTGATCTCCCTATGAAACTATTGTTACACTCTGCTGAATGGGGAGTGACTGGAGTTTTAACAAAGTTCATAAATGCTGATGAAGTAAGTTCATAAATACTAAAGAAGTACTATCTGACTTGCAAACTGATTTTAAATTGCTGGAGCATCATTTGTTTCCATTTATGATGAAAAAATATCCATAGATTTTTAAAATGATAGAAAATATTTATTTTTAACCTTGTTTAGGTTATTTCAACCTTGACCTTATTCCCAAGCTTATGCCTCAATTTTTATTTCACTTCTTATAAAATAGCTAAAAGATTAAATATAATCAGTGCGTTTACTTCCTGAATTGAAAACAGAAAACATTAGAAATACTCAGCAGATCAGGTAACATCTGTGGACAGAGAAATGAAACTAACATTCCAGGTCGATGACTGTTCATTTCTTTAAATTTCAAATGACCAGATTCCAGAATATCCTGTTTTTTTTTATTTCCTGATTTCCTGTCTGTGAGATTTCATCAAAGTTTGTGTTAAATACTATTGCTGGTGCTGAATGCTGAAAGTCTCCTTCAGCCGACACTAAGATTAAATATAATCAGTGCGTTTACTTCCTGAATTGAAAACAGAAAACATTAGAAATACTCAGCAGATCAGGTAACATCAATAAATACTATTGCTGGTGCTGAATGCTGAAAGTCTCCTTCAGCCGACACTAATCGTAAAGGGGAAATCCAAACGGTAGACATTACTTGATCTTTCTGGCCAGTTTACTTTAAGGTGACTGTGAGGGCTATCCCTTCCTTGTTTATGTTTCCAAGGGTCAGACCACAATTTTTATTGTGTTGTTCCTTGCTCACGAACAAAGTACTGGCAGTGGTTTGTTATTGCCTCCCGCAGGTCAGCTGATCAGGAAAATCTTTTGCTCTTACCATCCGGTGTATCAAATGGACTTACAATCTGTAATCAATACGTTTGTGGCCAGATTATGAACACACTTTGCATGGCCAACAAGCCTTGTCATGTGACAGGAATCCAGAGCTCTGTCACAGAGCTACTATTGCTCCATCAGTATACATCTGGTCTTATGACCAGAACCAATGTATCAAATAATCCTGCATTGCACCGATGTGAATATTCATCTCTTCTGCTCCGTAATCAGCTATTAATGTTTTATTGAACTTTCCTTTAGAGATTGAGATAGCTGCATTTCTTCTGAGGCTATGTCAACTGTTGCTGTACCTTCCTTAGCTAAACACAATGTTCTTTCTGGTTTTCATGAGCAATCACAAGCTGAAATGTCAGTGTTAGAAAGCGTTAGTCAGGAGGAGGAAGAAAGAAGGTAAATGCTGAACTTGCATAGGAAAGAACACTTTTGATTCAGGCAATCATTAGGTAAGCTAGAATGATTCATTGAATGGCAGCACAGACTTGATGGGTCGAACGTCCTACTTCTGCTTCTGTGTCTGATCATCTTATTGAATATTGGGCACACAATGAATAAACAAGTTTTAAGAACAAATGGCACAGAATTTGAGCATCTAATTTGTTATTGGAAGGAAATTTAAGTTTTTTTGCAGATTCTGTGTAATATTAATTGATAAAATACTTTTTTGATAAAAGGTTTTTCATGTTCAAGAACTGAAAACAAACAAATGCCTTCCAACACAAGCACATTTTGTTTCCTTTTACTTGCTGGCAATGTAGGATTAAGTTCACAAGAATGGCTCCAGCTGCAGTAATTAATTTTGAGGGCCTAACAGCATTTACACCAATCACATTGAAAAGTGCTATGTATCTGGGTGCAGATGATTTACCAAGAGCACAGAGTGGAACAGTCTTTACAACGCAAAACCATGAAAATATCACTCTATTGAATGAATTGCTGGCTGTACAAATTTCAATTTCTGTTGCTCTTTTGTTATGAGCATGTGAGGCACGGCAAACATCGCTAAGAATTAACAGCCTTCAGCTTGTCTGTCTATCGCAGGTAAAATTACATCAACCCTAGATACTGACACCTTGAAGAACTGTGTGCCACCAACAGCTCTGGCATTGTGCTATATCTCTGCTTTTCTCTGTTCCAAACCCTCACCTGAACAAAAAAATAACCGAAAGTGGATCCTGTGAATAAGCAACTTCAACGATCACCAGCACAGAAAGAAAAACAAGATTTAGGTTAAGTGTGAGTGGCCTTTTGTGTGATAGAGGTTCAATTTAATTCAAACAGTTATTGGATGACAATCAAGAGAATCTGATAGTGCGAATGTTAAGGCCCATAATGTTCAACTTTGGAATATTCCTTAAAATTTCACACACAGGAGTGAAGTCATAATATCCATTGCTATCTTTACATATGGCCTCACTACTTATTGGTGCAAGGTTAGACTCATTCATTTTGACTTAAAATGCATCCAAGTACATGTTTCTTTATTATTCACTCATGGTCCATGGGTGCTGCTGACTGGGCCAGCATTTATTGCCTGTTCCTAGTTGTCATTGAGAAGGTGGTGGTGAGCTGCCTCCTTGAACCACTACAATCCATTTGGTGCAGGTAGTCCCACAATGCCCTTACGGAGGGAATTCCAGGATTTTGACCCAGTGACAGTGAAGGAACGGTGATATATTTCTCAGTTAGGATAGTGAGTGACTTGAAGGGAACTTATAGGTGGTGGTGTTTCCCATGTACAGTATCTGCTGCCCTTGTGCTTCTAGATGGAAATGGTCTTTGGTTTGGAAGGTGATTTCCAAGGACCCTTTCTGAATCATTCCAGAGCATCTTGTAGGTAGAGCACACTATTGCTACAGAGTGTTGGTGGTGGAGGGAGTGGACATTTGTGGACGTGGTGCCAGTTAAGCTTTGTCCTGGATAGCGTGAAACACCTTGTTGGAGCTTCACCCATCCCTAAGTGGAGACAGTGACCTATGTGCAAACAGTTCAGTTGCACAATTTTTTGCACCCAACCAGTCTTCCTCAGAATTAGGCAGAAAAAGTTCCAACATATGCTTTGACCAGCTTTTCCAGTTCTAAAATAATCTAACAACCTTGGGACCACTTGATGCAGCTGAAGAAAAAGTAGACAAGTGATAACTTAGAAGGTCCATGGGGAATCATTAACTTATATCCCCGTAGAGCTCATTGAATATGAGTTCCCCTGGTAACAGGCAATGGTGTGCTCAGATGGAACTCATCATCATTATAAAGCAGACCCAGAGATCTGTCAATGCCGGGTAAGGATTAGCTTATGGGTGCTACGAATCGTGGCTCTAATTTGATGTTCAATATTTCTTTCCAGTCAGCTTCCTGAGTTATTATAGTAAACATTATACTATGTTTCATTTCCTGAGATGGTTAGGAAGGGCACGAAGTGACCTCTAATTGATACCAGGGATCTGAGCAATCCTCTGGCACATGAAAGAGTATTACCTCCCTTAATCTCCCTCTCCCTGCTTGAGCTGCCTCTTGCTATCTGCTGTCACCATGTATTCAACGCTTTGTTAGTCTCTGTTCTTAGACTCTGCCTCTTACAGGCTCTGGATACCTGTGCTGCACTCTTCAGGCTGCACTACTGTCCCTGGTTTGAGTCTCTTGCATCTCTGTCTTTACCTTATCTAAGAGTGATAGTGGCTGACAAGTGGCACAGTGGCTCAGTGGTTAGCATGGCTGCCTTGTGGGACCTGGGTTCAAGTCCCACCATCAGGTTATTTTCTGTGTGGTGTTTGCATATTCTCCCTTTGTCTGTGTGGATTTCCACCAGGTGTTTTGGCTTCCTCCCACAGTCCAAAGATGTGCAGGTTAAGTGGATTGGCCATGCTAAATTGCCCATAATGTCCAGGGATGTACAGGCGAGGTGGATATACATGGTTACAGCAACAGGGCGGGTCTGATGGGATCCTCTTCAGAGGGTTGTTGTGGACATGACTGTGAAATAACATACAAGAGCTTGCACTCTCACACAGAGCTGTTATTGCATTCCATGCGGTCTACCATTCTCTCTCAAGCTCCGTTCCATGCTGCAACCCGGCGGTTTACACGCATCAGAAAGGCAGATATTCATAAACTATGGAGGGAGTTAGCATCTTGATCCAGAGTGTTTTCTATCAGTAGACCTGTAATGCCTTTTGCGGTCTCACCAATAATTAAAAACAAATGAGGTTGTAGCAACAGTTTTACAGGGGGAGGTTTCCTAGGATTTACAATGAATTAATGGTGAAATGAACAACAAATTAATCAAATTACATGCAAAGCAGTTTAACCAAAATGCTGATGGAACTGTGATTGCGAATTGATTGAGGATCTGGAGCAGATGTGCGGTTGCTTTAAGTTGATTGCAATCAGATGGTGAAAGAGTTAGTGCCAGAACAAAGACTTGGACAATTTATTTCATTTTAACTCATTGGGTAGCTACAGAAAAAAATAAAGCACACAAAAAAATACTTTGGTGCCAAACTAATTTTAGTATGAGATAAAAAAACCGAAAGAAGTGCAGATGCTCTAAATGGCAGCTCCTCTCCCCAACAACAAGGGCATCTGTTTTCACAGCGTTTGTAATTTTTAAGTTTTATTTAGTATTTAACTCACTTTTTTATAATACATTTATCGGATCAGGTTGTCACTGGCCAGGCTAGCATTTTCTGCCCATCCCAGAGGGCAGTTAAGAGTCAACCATATTGCTGTTGGTCTGGAGTCATATGTAGGCCAGACAGGGTAAGGATGGTAATTTCCTCCCCTCAGGGACAGTAGTGAACCAGATGGGGTTTTTCTGACCACAATCAATGATTTCATCGTCATCATTAAACTCTTAATTCCAGATTTCTGTTGCACTCAAATTCCAATCAAAGATCCCAAACCATTACCTAGGCCTCAGGATTAACAGTTGAGAGTGTGGTGCTGGAAAAGCACAGCAGGTCAGGCAGCATCTGAGGAGCAGGAGAATCAATGTTTCAAGCATAAGCCCTTCATCAGAAATATTCCTGATGAAGGGCTTATGCCTGAAACATTGATTCTCCTGCTCCTCAGATGCTGCCTGACCTGCTGTGCTTTTCCAGCACCACACTCTCAACTCTGATCTCCAGCATCTGAGGTCCTCACTTTCTCCTTTCTGGATTAACAGTCAAGCAATAGTACCACTCAGACCATCACCTCCCACATCACATCACTGCTACATCTCTTTCAGGTATGCCCACCTTGAAGATGCTCAGCTCCTCTCTCCGACAGAATTTCTGTTCCAGTCTATTTTCTTGCCCACCATCAGTTCTGAAGAAGAGTAACTCGACCCAAAACATTAACTCTTATTTCTCTCCACTAATGCTACCAGACCTGCTGAGCTTTTCCAGCAATTTCTGTTTTCGTTTCAATTTTAGTACGAAGCAGGCTTAGTTTTAACATGCCATATCTTTTTATTGTTTCTTCCTTTAAATTAGTTCATAGATTCTATTTTCACACCAGAAAAGGACAAATAATAGTGGCACTTTGAGGCATTTTGATCATTCTTTGATGGGAGCTGTTTGTCTCTGGTAAAACCAGCATTTGTTGCCTTATCCCTAATTGTTCTTGAACATGAGCTCTGACTGGCAAGACCCAATTAGACCCTCTCCCTTACAACAAAGGCACCTCCATTAACATGATGGCCTCCTACATGGCAGCGTGCATGTCTGTGGGCCCCAGGAATCAATCCAAAGTGGTTTGTGCATTATTTATATCCACTGCCCACTCCGTTTATCAGGAATGAGTGATACATTTCCAAGTCAGGATGGTGAGGGAGGGGAACTTGCAACAGATAGTGCTGCCCTTGTCCTTCTAAATGGTAGGCACCATATTTTTAGATTAGATTCCCTACTGTGTGGAAATAGGCCCTTCGGCCCAACAAGCCCACACCGACCCTCCAAAGAATAACCAACCCAGACCCATTTCCCTACAATTACCCCTGACTAATGTACCTAACACTATGGGCAATTCAGCATGGCCAATTCAGCTGGCCTGAACATCTTTGGACTGTGGGAGGAAACCGGAGCACCCAGAGGAAACCTCAACACACTCGTGAAGAATGTGTAAACTCCACACAAAAGGTTGCCCAAGGGTGGGATTGAACCCAGTTCCCTGGCGCTGCAGGGTAGCAGTGCTAATCAATGAGCCACCATGTTGCCTTATCGGAGGTGCTGTCTTGTTGAATTTCCACGTTGCCATGTGACCAGCTGAATATTTCCAAAATTTTCTGGTTTTATTTTTCAATTTCAACACCCACAGTATTTGACATTTTGTAGAATCAAATTATCTACTTTATAATAATTGAAATCTGGCTCATAAAGCTGTTTTTAAAAAATGGAATAGGCAACATTGATTCAATGTCAAGATGGTGAGAGCAAATTAATATTACACTGTTACTTGCTTTCTTTCTCAAACCTAAATGCTTTCTTTCTCAAACCTAATCATATTTGAGGTGTAATATATAATGCCACGTGTCATGCTCATTTTAGATCAGTTTTGGCAGTAAGTAAATGTTTAAGTCCCAGAAGTGAAAAATAAACTTCAGTGATGTCCTCAAGGCATCCCTGAAGGGTTGAAATGCCATGTTGAGTCATGGGGACCCTGACCTCTGATTGACTGAAATCTTCAAGGACATCAAGCACTTTATCAGAAATATGCAGCGGTGAAGTCAAGTCATCAGAAGAGAACTGCAATCTTCTAAATAGCCCATCAACCCAACTTTTCAAAAGCTACCTCCCTCACATGGCATCATCAACTGCTCTTCCCAAGACTGCAAGAAACTATAAGAGAGTCGTGCATTCATTTGCCAAGCTGATGTGTTTTTCTGCAAAGATTTCATCGCCTTGCTAGATGACATCATCAGTACATCTTTGATAAGATGTTGGTGCTCTGTCCCACCTGGTATTTACATGTCTCTGTTTGTTGGTACTTCCAGTTCTACCTGTGAGGTCCAGTTCAAGGTGTCTATTGATCGAGTTCCGGTTGGAGTGCCAGGCTTCAGGGAATTCCCTGGCATGTCTCTGTTTCGCCAGTGCGAGGATGGTTACACCGTCCCAGTTGAATTTGTGTCCTTCATCGTCTGTGTGGTTGGAAATGAGAAAATACTGGTCATGTCTGGCACTGATGATACCACCTAGCGAGGCAACAAAACGTTTGCAGAAAAGCACACCAGTTCAGCGAACAAATCCATGATGTCATCCACAACCTGAGCTACAGATCTTCTCAAGAACTCTAAACTATAGGGAGTCGTGAACACGGCCCAGTTCATCACGTAAACCAGCCTTCCATTCATTCTGTACTTCCCGCTGCCTCGGGAAAGGAACTAACATAACCAAAGATCCCTCCCACCCTGGTTATACTCTCTTTCGCCCTTTTCTGTCAGGTAAACGTTTGAATATACATACAAACAGATTCAAGAACAGTTTCTTCCCTGCTGTTATCAGACTTTTGAACAGGCATCTCAAATGTTAATTCTGATCTCTCTCTCTCTCTCTCTGCACTTTCTCTGAGGCTGTAACAGTGTATTCTGCACTCTGTTCTGCTACCCTGATGCATTTTGTATGGTATGATCTGCCTATAGAGCACGCAAAACACCATTTTTCACTGTATCTCAACACGTATGACAACAATAATTCAATTAATCAGCCTGTGAGTTGCACATAGGTTGCTGAATTGGCTGATAAATCCATCAAACTAAAATGGACCAGTCTTCCTTGATCCCCAGTCAGTTCTGAAAGGGTTAACGTTGAACACTGCATTAAGCTCCACTTCATCTGATGATATGTCAGAATGTCTTAGGAGCTCAGGAAGTGCAGATCTATACATACAGGGATCCTTATTGTCACAAGGATTAATGTAGATAGTTTTAATCAACATGTTAAGATACCTCCTGGACAAGTAGGACTTGAACCCAGACCTTCTGACTCAGAGGTAGGGACACTACCACGGCACAAGAGCCCCAGACAGAAATGAATATAGTTATTTTAATCAATCTGCTCTGACGTGTTACAGTACACCTCCAGGGCAGATGGAAGTTGAACCCCTAACTCAGAGATAAGGACACTACCACTGCATTAGAAGAGCCCTAAACATAAATTAATGTCGCTTGTATCTGATTGCTATTGTGCAATAAGCTTCATCCTGATGAGGCAAGATCCTATTCTTGTTAAGACCCAATAGAGTGTGATCCTCTATCATTGTTGTTCAATGAGGCCTTTAAATCCAGCCAAAGAATCCGGGATTAGTGACAACAAATTTCTACTCACAAATCTCACAGTGATGGAAGAGGTTCCAAAATAACGTCAATAAGACCAATCTGTACTGTTTCATTTCAGGGGTTTTCAAATTCAACTTTTTAAACACAGCAGAGCAGTGTGGATCAGAGATTACAGTCTTCAGCTGAAAGCAGTGCATTTTGACCACAATTCTGTAAGAACAGTTAATGGTGTGTTTATGCTAATGTAGACCAGCAAGGATCTTAGTTACATGTTACAGGACTGTGCTTCTGGATGCAGCTATTTTGACTTCTATCTCTTGACCAAGAGGTTGTCCGCAGCCACAATATTACTTCAATCACACAAGTTGGTAAACAAGCTGCAGATCCAATGCTGCAACAATGATAAGGACTGCAAAGCTGATCTGGTATTGGATTGAAACTAATTAAAAGTCAGGCTCATGGCTTTGACAGTTCAGTACAGCGCAATATTTATCTTATGGACACACAGGAGTTTGAAATAGTTATGAAAGAATAACAACTGAATTTCATTTTAACAAAATTTAATTTTGAAGTATTTTTAATAATGGAATATGCAGTCAAAGCTTTCTGTCTTGGGAGACTCATCAGGACCAATGCCAGAAAACCAAATTTCAAAGGGAGCTAGACTGCAAACAGCACCTTCTCATCTGCTGCAAAAATTGTTGGTCCCTTGGATAATTAAAAACCACACAACACCAGGTGAAAGTCCAACAGGTTTAATTGTCAATCACCTGATGAAGGAGCAGCGCTCTGAAAGCTAGTGCTTCCAATTAAACCTGTTGGACTATAACCTGGTGTTGTGTGATTTTCAACTTTGTACACCCCAGTCCAACACTGGGCATCTCAAACCTTGGAAATTTGGTTTTCTTGCATCAGTCCTGAGGAGCGTAAGACAAAAAGCTTCAACAGTATATCTCCTACGTTTTGGCAAAGGCCTGGCTGATATGTGACTCCAGGCCAACAGTACTGTGATTGGCTTTTAACCGCCCTCTGAAATGGCCTAGGAATCAACTCACTTCCAGTGATGGATGATTAATACTGCTCTAACCAGTGAATCCCACAATCCAGGAACACTTATTTTAAAAATGACAGGAATGAAGGGATCTAAATTCAAAAGCCCCCAGAAATGATTGCAAGTTGGAACACAATTAACCTTGAGAGCATAAAACATTGTTGTAACACAAAATTCTTGCTAATTTAGATGATAGCAGCATGACAGCAGTTATAATAACAGAGGGACTATAAAGTGTGAGACTATTGGTGAATATGGAATTATTCACAGTTATCAGTCAGATGAGTTGTTTGTTGACTGCCTGGTCAGTAGGGGCTGTCAAAGTCACCTTGTCTTTTTTTAGTCCTCTTTCTCCTGTTCCTCAGCAACTTAGCCTTGTCATCCAATGTCTACTCTTTGATGTGCCATGCTGACTCAAATATAGCTGGTAACTTAGAGTGCCATGGAACAGATACTGGGCATTGACCTCCAGGATTTGCCCACAAACCAGTTAGACCCGAGAGATTGCAATCCCTTACATTGGCAGTAGATCTGGGAGGGGTTTGGTTGGCTCAGTTGGCTTATACAGCTGGTCTACAATGCACAGTGACACCAACAGCATGGGTTCAGTCCCAATGGGTAATCATGAAGGACTCTCCTTAACTTTCCCCTCACCTGAGATGTGGTGAGCCACAGGTTAAACTACCATTGGTCATCTCTCTCTCTAGTGAGGCAGCAACCCTATGGTAGCCTAGGCCAACTTTACCTTTCCTAATAGGTCTCGAATTGACATTGGTCAGTTTGTGGATGCACCCTGCAGCACAGGGAAACCAATATTCCTTGTGAAGCTGCAACTCTTCACTCTATTGCAGTGTGCCAAAAAGGACAGTGATCTGTCTATGAGCAGAGAATCAGTAATTTCCCTTCTGCAACAGTGCACAGCAAACTATAAGGTGTTGCTAATACCACCATCCCCAGCATGAAGGGAGTCTAACAGATCAAGGTTTGTTGTGATGGTCACCTGGTAATTCTTTAGTCCTTCTTTTATTCTGTGGCTAGAATGGCAACAGAGGCATGATTTTAATTGAAGATGTCTGAATTATCTTTCCTTCCAGAATGTCATTGTGGAACACTGACCCCCAACATTCTGGATAGGTATAACCTGCATGGAACACTGAGCACCTACTTCCTGCAGATTGTCCCACTCTTTGTTGTGTCTGTGCATTCTCCCTATTGTGCTATTTTAAAAGGGAGACATATACCATTGCAGCCAGGTCTGGCAGCAACACATGTGAGCAAAGGCCTTGAAGTCAGGACAAGGTCCTTTTAGCACCTGGACTTTGACCTGCTTGTGTGTCCTGAACAGAACTTTGAAAGCTTCTTTGGGTGTCTCTTGTGTAATTAGATTTCTTGCATATTTTAGCTCAATGTCCTCTTGACAAACATGTCTTCTATATCTCGCAAAATAGAATATAGAAACTAGGAGCAGGAGGCATTTGGCCCTTCAAGTGTTCTCCACCATTCAATATGATCCTGGCTGATCCTCTGTCTCAACACCATACCCCTTCATCCTCCATACCCCTTGATGCCTTTAATATCTAAAACTTTAGCAATCTCTTCCTTGAATATAGTCAGTGACCCTGGCCTCCACAGCCTTTTCAAGTTGGCACCATTGATCATCTTCTAAGTGAGGAAATGTTTCTTCTTCTCAGTTCTAAATGGTCTGCCTATATCCAGGTACTCTGATTCCTGGCTCTAGATTCCCTGGCCAGAGAAAATATCCTCTTGCATTTTGTGGAATTATATACATTTCAATCAAATCCCGTCTCATTCTTCTCAGCTCAAGTGAATACAGGACCAGTTGAATCAATCTTTCTCATATGACAGAGCTGCCATCACTGGTACCAACCTTGCGAACCTGTGCTGCACTCCCTCTGTGTGAGAATATCCGGTCTTAGGTAGGGAGGACAAAGTCGCAGTGCTGTGCTGTTCTGGAGTTAGTTTTGCTGGCTTCTCTCCCCCTTTAATTACTTCCTATTTAAAAGTTTCAAGTATGTTTCTGCTTGTTATGTTTACACATAAATAGTGAGTTGGGACACCATGTGTGCCTTTTCTCATTATTTTTGCCTTTTCCAGTAAACAGAACAGAAAGTGATGACTACGAACAGGTAAGCCTTCTTTATCGTCGATAACACTGATAAAGTTGTTATTTCTGACAGTGTCTGTTGACAACAAGCTTCCAATGATAAATTCCAACTGCACATTGCTGGTCTGCAATTTTTTTTAAATGTAGGTACAAATGCACAATATAAAGTTACATTTTTAAAAATCTTAAAAATCAACTTTATTTAGCATATATAAATGCAAAATACTGTGAATGCTGGAAATCTGAAACAAACACCAAGAATGCTGGAGAATCTCAGCAGGTTTAGCAGTGTCCACAAAATCTACATCATTACACTACTGAACTCAATCAAATTCCCACAAAAAATGTGCTGTTACACAGTGCTGACCCAAACAAATGTATAACATTCCAGACAGCAAAATTCAGTAAACTTCATGTTATCCAGGACATCACTTACCAGAACTTCTGATTTCCCCCTCAGACACCCCTAATACCAGATGAATAAGCAATATTATCAGTAAAAGAACTGTATGAAGTTTTTTTTCCCTCAGTGGTTATGATGGAAAGAGTCAAAACTGGGAAGGATCTATGTCTCTGCAAGTTGCAGTAAACATTAAGGCATGTTTTCATTCGATGTCAACTATTACCATGAACTACAAAGGGTTAACCAGCATTTTTGTTTTACTGACACCAGCCAATCATGGTGCATGCCGAGAAAGGGGAATTATACCATACCACCCTGGAGAAATCAGCAATCTAATCATGTCACATAAGTGATTTACATATGGACAGAAGCTTGATTTGCTGAGGGACTTAGGGAGGAAATTCCTGTGGGGGTGAGCACAGAGAATAGAGCAGACATATCATTAATCTAGTACTTAGGTTACTACCTAATATATTGACCCTGAGAACAGTGGCACCTGTCAATCCCTGGAATACAGCATTGCTCAAAGCCAAAGGATTTAAAAGGCTGAATCTTCAGCTCAAACCAATTACACAGCAATCGATTTGCAATGGGAGAGCTGGCCTGTTTGGAAAAAGGCCCATCATCAGTGCTCAATGTTTTTAGTTAAAGAGAAGCATATATCAGTAGGCATAGAAACAAAATCTGTCGCACATCTGAAAACACACAAAAAACCTAATCATTATATTCAAATAGGAAGCAAAGATGTAATCAAATAAACTAAGCACAAAAATATGAAATAATTCTCACTTGATTGAGGCAAGTATTTGTAAACACAAAGTGTTCCTTCAATAGTCTCAGAGTGTCCTAAATAAATGCAAGATACTGCTGATGCTAGCTATTGCAAATAGAAACAAAGTGCTGGAGAAACTCAGCGGAGCTGGCAGCATCTGTGGAGAGAGAAACAGAGCTAAGTTTGAGTCCAGTTTGACTCTTCCTCAAAACTACTGTGGAGTCTTAAAATCATTTCGCTCATTCAACTATTTCCAAGATGGAAAATCAATGGAGGCCCACCCTGTGACCCTAGTGTAACAGTGGAACTCCATCAGTGCCATCAGCACCAGAGCCCAGGAATGGGCAAGAGTGCTGGAAGAATCACAAAATGGATCATAGCGTCCTGAGAATGTAAGTCCCAGAATAACAGGGCAGGGAAGGATCCTAGCTCTCAGGGAGGGGGAAGACAGAGGTGGGAGCTAGGTTTTGTCAGGCATAGATTCAATCTTCCAAAAGATCATAAGACACAAAAACAGAAGTAGGCCATTCAATCCATTGAGTCTGCTTTACCGTTTAATAAGATCCGATAATCCTCAACTCCACTTTTCCCTGGAACCCTCGAATCCCTTACTGATTAAAAATTGATCTCGCTCAACCTCGAATATACTTAATGACCCAGCCTTGACAGCCCTCAACAAGTAAAGAGTTCCACAGGTTCACCACCCTCTGCGAGAAGAAATTCTTCCTTATCTTTGTCTTAAATATCCGATTCCTTATTCTGAGAGTATGCCCTCAGTTTGAGGCCCTCCCACAAAGGGAAGCAGCCAGCCCTTATCTACCCCATCAAGACCCCTGGGAATCATGTATATTTCAATACAGTCAGCTGTCTTTCTTCCAAATTCCAACAAGTACAAGCCCAACCAGCTCGACCTCTCCTCATAAGACAGACCCTCCCTACTAGGTATTAGCCCAGTGGATCCTCATGCCAGCAGTGATAATTCATGGAAGCCTCCTCATCTTACTTCATTGATTTCAAATTCCTTCATTTCCTTGCTCCTTCCTGTCTCTAAAATCTCATCAAGCTCCACACCTCCCTGAGATATCTACATCTTGGTCTCTCAGCATCTTGGTTTTAATCACTCCACCACTGCCAGCCATACTTCCAGGTGCTTAGGTCCCTAGCTCTGGAATTCCGTCCCTCTACCTCCCTCGGTCTCAACCTTGCCTTCCCCCTTCTAGATACTTCTTAAAACCCAGCCCCTTGGCCAAGCTGATGCCCACCAAACCTCATGTTTCCTGTAGAAGCTTAATGTCATCCCACAGTTTGTGATGCTCCTGTGAAATATCTTGCAACATTTTCTTCCCTTAAAAATGTGTTATAAATACAAAGTTGCTTTTGCTTAAATGTAGCCCAATTCTTTGTGAGAAGATTTGTAGCTCGGGTACTCGTTGTTGTGGTTCTGTTCACTGAGCTGGGAATTTGTGTTGCAGACGTTTCGTCCCCTGTCTAGGTGACATCCTCAGTGCTTGGGAGCCTCCTGTGAAGCGCTTCTGTGATCTTTCCTCTGGCATTTGTAGTGGTTTGTATCTGCCGCTTCCGGTTGTCAGTTCCAGCTGTCCGCTGCAGTGGTCGGTATATTGGATCCAGGTCGATGTGCTTATTGATTGAATCTGTGGATGAGTGCCATGCCTCTAGGAATTCCCTGGCTATTCTCTGTTTGGCTTGAATATAATAGTAGTGTTGTCCCAGTCGAACTCATGTTGCTTGTCATCAGCGTATGTGGCTACTAAGGATAGCTGGTCATCTCGTTTCGTGGCTAGTTGGTGTTCATGGATGCGGATCATTAGCTGTCTTTCTGTTTGTCCTATGTAGTGTTTTGTGCAGTCCTTGCATGGGATTTTGTACCCTACATTGGTTTTCCTGTCTACTACAAAGGTATACAGGAAAGCCACACACACAGACCAAGTCCTGAACTACGAAAGCAACCACCCCAACACACACAAAAGAAGTTGCATCAAGACACTATTCAAAAGGGCCACATCACACTGCAGTACACCAGAACTGCAAAAGAGGAAGAGGAACACCTATACAATGTATTGGCCAAAAACGGATACCCGCGCAATCTCATCAATAGATGCCTAAGGGAAAGACAACGGAATGAGGACATGCCACAACCCAAAGGACTAGCCACACTACCATACATCAAGAGCATTTCTGAACTGACAGCCAGATTACTGCGACCACTAGGACTCATAACAGCACAAACCAATAGCCACTCTCAGACAACAACTCACCAGAACGAAGGACCAGATACCCAACATGAGCAAAACCAATGTAGTGTACAAAATCCCATGCAAGGACTGCACAAAACACTACATAGGACAAACAGGAAGACAGCTAACGATCCGCATCCATGAACACCAACTAGCCACGAAACGACACGACCAACTATCCTTAGTAGCCACACACGCAGATGACACCGGAAGCGGCAGAGACAAACCACTATAAATGCCGGAGGAAAGATCACAGAAGCGCTTCACAGGAGGCTCCCAAGCACTGAGGATGTCACCTAGACAGGGGACGAAACGTCTGCAACACAAATTCCCAGTTCAGCGAACAGAACCACAACAAGTTGCCCAATTCTGCCGGTATATGTAAGCAAAAGGCACGTTGCTGTTTTCATCGAACCCCTACAGCAGAGAAGCAAGCCATTTGGCCCATCCAGTCCACATCAACCCTCCAAGACCCACCTCCTATCCCTGCATTCACCATGGCTAATGCACCTGACCTGCACATCCCAGGATGTGGGCAATTTCCCATGGCAAATCCACCTAGCTTACACATCTTTGGACTGTCAGAGGAAACCCACACAGACACAGGGAGAATGTGCAAACTCAACACAGGTAGTTGCCCAAGAGTAGAATTGAACCCAGGTCCCTGGCACTGTGAGACAACAGCACTAACCACTGACCCACCATGCTGCCCCACAACATTTGGGCATAACACTTCAGAAGGAGAGTCAGTTGGAAGCTGACTCACTCTTTCCAAGCCCACCCTATGGCCATGATGTGCTGCAGGAGGGCTAAAGTGGCAAACAATAGGATTCCATTCATGACCTGGAGGTCACCACTACTTGTCAGCACTTTCAGGAGTGAGCTGGCCACCTCTCATTTCAACAATGCACTTCAGTATCCTGCTGTACCAGCCCATTCTACATCCAGTGGAACAACGTGACTCAAATCGAAAACATTCTGTCACACGCAGTAATTTTTCACTTATTGATCACCTTGCAAGTTGTTACTGATGCTGGGTATTATGAAAGCTGATGTCAATACATAAACTACCTTAATCTCATAAGAAGCATAGCCAAGCCAGGAAGACAAGTTTGTTTCTTCCCGGTGTTACTTCTGAGATTTATTATCATGGTGACAAAATGGGATAGTGGGGGAGATCAGGAGTAAAATAGCTTTCTGGTATCATGGTTCCAACTAACATATTTAATTGGATTCTTAACCTCCATTTCTGGGTTCATAGCCTCTGCATTGATCGCAGGTTCTGCTTAATGACCTACTTAGCATCTTATTCAGTTCTATTTGTCACTGTTGTAATCTTCTAAGGAAACTAAAGGTTCCTCTGCATACAGGTCTCAATCAAGTTAAACATGTTTACAATGTCACAATCTATAAATATTCTGATTTTCTAAGTGGTGCACAGTCTGCAAATTTAAACCTTAAAGAAGATTGCAATTTCACAACCAGGTGAACATTTATTGCTGCGTTCTGATTCCTGGATAGGGCCGATATTATCACCGCCACTGTTTTCCAATTATGGAAAGGCTACATTATAAGGATTTGGAGGATTTTTTTGTATCATAGAGCAAGGAAGAAATTCAGCATTTGTATTGACTCTTCAAACAAATTGTATAACCAATTCCATTCCTCTGCCCAACAACATTTTCTTTTCAAGTTTATATCCAAATCTTTTTTTGAAAATTGGTCTTTTAACAATCTCTGTCCTTTCTTGCAGTGTACGTCAGATCATAAAACTCGATGCATTTATGAAAATCTTCTCCCCTTTGTGTTGCTTTTTGGAAATTGTTATAAATCTGTCGTCTGGTTACCAATCCTCCTGTCAGTGGAATCAATCAAAATGCTTCATAACTTTGAGCACCTCTATTACACCTTTCTGTAACTACTCTGCTGCTTAAAAGGAGAAAAAAAAAAACCAGTTTCTCTTGTCTCTCCACAAAACTGAAGGCCCTCATTGCTCAAGCTTTTACTGATGTTTGCCCATTTTTCAGTGAAAATTGAAAATCAGTGGCATTACTTACTGTATCTCATACTGGGCCCAGACTAGTGCAAGGTAATAGATCCGCCAAAGATCAGCAAAGCAGCTCCGGAGCCCTTAACATAGATCATGAGAGTAGCTGAGGAGAGAAGCAATATATTGGTCTCCATAAACCTGAATATAATCCACACAGTAAGGCATTTCCGGTCTCTCACTTTGTTTATTTCAATATGTTTAAAATATTGCTTCACAGACATATTTTGAAAAGTGAGTGATTTTCCTAACGTGCCTTTTGCCTTTAACAGTATATTACAGGTTAGAACGTGTGTGAATCTTATTCAAGTTCGCCTCAGTTAAAGAAACACTGACTTCTTATTCGCCCAACGACATTGCGTGAAGGTGGTCCAGTGAATTCTTCTTGGTGATATATTGGGTTCCAGAATCCAGAAGAGTTCTGCAGAATCTCCCACAGCCATGTTCTAGGCTCCAACCTTTGAAGAGCATGGTATCTCCTACCACCACACCTTTAACAGGAAGTTGCTATACAAGGTGATGGTCCTGAATGGATTAATGATGAAACCTGCATTACCCTTCACCCAGTCTGGCCTGTTATCCGCAATCTCAACACGATCTGTGTAACCCCATTCATCACACGGATGTAACTTGTACCTGATCGCCATCAGGAAATAATCAACTTTTCTTTGGCAACAGCTTCTGCTCTTTGGACTACCTAGTGACTCACTGTTGCAACACCTGACCAACCAGGTCTTAAATACTTAGTCAGAAAAGGGGGTATTGCCAGATATCTATCCAGTCATGTGTTGGCAGTGCTTGGCATCATATGCCCATGCAACATGGTGCCAGCAGTGGTCATCTGAAGATTCAATCTTGCTGAAGCATTGCAGAAAGCGAGGTAGTGGTGTGGAGCAGAATTCAATTTAGCTGTACAGTCCAAATTGCAGTAAATCCAGGAGACACTTCCAGTTAAAGAGTAATTCAGTCAGGCAGACAACCGGCAGTGGACAAACTTATGGTCAGATTCTACAAGTCAAGAGAACAAAGCATTTCAGACCTGGTAAGAGAAGCTCAGTATAAGTTCAAAGCTTCCTGGAGCCGGCTGACAGGCATACCTGGCCATTACGGATAGTATCAGGTGCTGAAGCCGCTCCCTCCTGCAGCCCTATAAGAAGTTTAGCCACAGAGAGCTAATGATTTCTGAGGCTCCATGAATCCTTGGTGTATAAGGAAAAACGTCTTTTGAAAAAATATCTTCAGGCTGAAAGTAAAAATGAAAGCGAGCATTGTCTCTATGGTGGGGACAAACCACAAGGGGCATCTGCAGTAAGAGAAATCAAAGACCGCAAGTGATCTAAGCTGAGTTGATGGCACCAGGAATGCAGCAGATCTTGAATTAAAGCAATAAAGTGGCGATTTAGAAACATGAATAGCTGGAGTCTAACAGAAGAAAAAAGTAAGGAGGTTTACAGAGGCTACATACAATTAGATCTGGACATCCAATCGAAGCCATGGTTACGGTGGGAAGAATTTCTCAAGATCTCAGAAACTGGGGTTTGATCAGAGAAGCCATTAAAGTGAGCAGTAATCTTTATTTAATTTGTAAAGCAACCGGTGTCACTGGACACACCACAGCTAAATGTCAATCAGCTGGGGAAGCTATTAAGCAAAGGGATCCACCTTCAAGGTCGCAGGCAGCAGGAGCTATTCAGTCAAACCAATGGAG
The DNA here is from genome assembly GCF_004010195.1 of Chiloscyllium plagiosum. Classification (NCBI taxonomy): domain Eukaryota; kingdom Metazoa; phylum Chordata; class Chondrichthyes; order Orectolobiformes; family Hemiscylliidae; genus Chiloscyllium; species Chiloscyllium plagiosum. The sequence goes on along the minus strand of NC_057745.1, from coordinate 20,817,917 downwards.
AGGACTGGAATCATTTATGAAACTGCAGAAGGTGGGAAATTGTGCATTTTGCACATGAAAATGCACATAAAAATTTGCAAAATCTACATTTCACTGTAGTAGGTGGGAAGCATTCACTTTAGCTGCAAAACTACAGGAAAGCTCTCCAGTTAGTAACACAGGGGACACTGAGAAGCAGCATTGATGTACTGCACAGTTAAAACCTTTGACAAAGGAAAATAAACAGCTTTGTTATACAGTGGAATTAAAAACCTTCCAGGTGATGAAAATCCATTCGCATTGATTTGCCAAATTAAAAGCTTTAAAGCAGGAGAATAAAGCAGTATTGATATTCTACAGAATTGAAAATCATTAAAGTATGAAAACCAAAAAAAAAATCAAGAAGAAATGGTTAAATGCTGCATTTTCAGGCTATGTCTGAGTTGTGACAAGTTATTTTGAGGGGATTTCCACCACGTGATTTTGCACACTCTCTCCCCGTATCTGCCCCATTAACTACCAACCCTGCCACTATGGCACCCTTTATGTCAATCTTTCCCCACGCGTTCCCAGAACAACTCACCACTGAGCAGACATTCACGACAAGACTGATGTGCCCCTTCAAAGGCCACTGTGCACCCAGGCAAGCACTGGCATTCCAAAGCTGCCCTGCTCACCCGAGGACAGATAGCAAAGTTGTCTAAGATGGGCACAATAGCACCGTGATTCTCCAACAATGGAACAAAATACATTTGTGCAGATGCTGAAAATCTGAAACAGACTCAGAGAATGCAGGACAGACTAGGCAGCTCTGGGGTAGAGAAACAGAGTTAACATCTCAAATCCAGTTCTGAAGAAAAGTCACTGGACTTGAAACGTTAACTCTGTTTCTATCGCCACAGATATTTCCAGATCTGCTGAGTTTCTCCAACAATTTCTGTTTCTGTTTCTGTTTTACTCTGTGACAGAGATCTGGATGGTGGATCGGTTTTGTCCAGAATAGGGGTATCCTCTTCCCAGGGGGCTGGGAGAGCAGACCATGCCAATAGACAGTGGCAGCCTGGTCTGAGGGTGCCACCCACATCACGGGGAAGCAATGCCTTTGTTGCTAGACTGTTAATCTAGAGACCCCGGCAACTTTCTGGAGACCTGGGTTCAAATCCCACCACGGCAGATTTTGAATTCAATAAACATCTGGAACTAAAAGACCAATGATGACCGTGAATCCTTTGTCGATTGTTGGAAAAACCCATCTGATTCACAAATATCCTTTAGGGAAGGAAACTGCCATCCTTATCTGGTCTGACCTACATGTGACTCCATATCCACAGCAATGTGCTTGACTCTTAACTGCCTTCTGGGCAATTATGGATGGGAATAAATGTTGGCCTCGCCAGCGATGGCCTCTCATGGGTGGATATTAAAAACAAAGTGTCATCTCCATCGTCTGGAGCATGGACCTGCAGAGCCAGAAGTGGGCCAGTGATCTTTCCTTCTGCACCAGGGTAAATGTCACACTCTCGTTCTGCTGCGTGTGCCTGCCTCCCAACAAGGCTCCTGCTCTACTGCTCTCACTGTTGGCCACAATATCTTCCTTCACCCGCCCTCAGCCACCTTGCTGTCCCAGCTCACTGAACCTGCCTGCCCTCTGCACTGTCTTCTCATTAACTTGGAGCACCTCACCCCGGGCACCAGGATTCATAGCCCCTCCATCCACTTCCATCTCCCTGAATCCTTTCCGTTTCTCTCATTACAGGAGAAGACAGCCTGAAAAGTGCAGAGTGAGCCCATACCAGTGATGGGGAGCCCACAATCAGGCCCCATTCTCGAAATATAGAAACATAAAAACTAGGAGCAGGACTTGGCTCTTTGAACCTACTCTGCTATTCAATAGGATCATAATTGATCCCCTATCTCAATGCCGCATTCCCTATACCCCCTCATTATTTTCAAATCTAAAACTTTACCAATTCTATTTGAACATATTTTATAGACATGGCTTCCACGGGCTTCTACGGTAGACAATTGGACATATGAGTGAGGATATCTTCGCTCAGCTGAGCTGACCCTCTATCCTGAGACTGGTCCACCTGATTCGCATTTCCTCAACCAGGTAGAAACATCCTTGCCTGTTTCCAGCCTCTGTACAGCAAATCCTGCCCCTCACTGCAGCAACGCAGAGAGTCAAGCATCTGTCTAGCTGCCTCATGGGCATGTTGGCCAGCTGGCATAAGGAGCCAGGTCAGGCACCTGTGGGATCTTCTGGAGAGGCGCACAACCTTGCACTGTGCTCTGAGCCTGCTACATTAACTGGAAGCAAGAGGAATATGGCACAAGCATGGCTTTGGGTCATCCTCACACAACATCCCCATTCTTTTGCAGCCTCTAAATTACCCCTGCGCCAGGGAGGTGCAACACACAGAGGGGAGCAATGCATGGGGCTGTCCAGGGAATAGGGACCCACATGTACAATGCACTGACCCTCCCATGAAGCCAGGAATAACACGCTTCTCCCACATGATACCCGTTCCCATCCATGCTTTCCATCCAGCCGTGCAGACACTGATGTTGTTCCCTCTCTCAATTGTCAAGATGTTGACCCCCTCCTTTGTTTCTATAAACAGAGCCAACAGAATGACCAAGGCCACCCTTCGAGTGACCAAGCCAGACAACCCGGGACAAGAACAGCACAGATCCCTGACCGGTCACTGTACATCTCCCAGTGGCGTTAGTCCTAGTCTCTGGACCAGACTCTATAGAACCACAAGGAGAAAGTGAGGACTGCAGATACTGGAGATCAGAGTCAAAGAATGTGCTGCTGGAAAATCCCAACCGGTCAGGCAGATCCAAGGAGCAGGAGAAGCGACATGAAGATCTTGTGCCCGAAATGTCAACTCTCCTGCTCTTCGGATGCTGCCTGACCTGCACCACACACTTCGACTGTATGGAGCCACAAGACTGACCATGAATCACTACCCGGATTGCAGATGCACAGACCTCTGAGTAAGATTACCCCAACCGTGGTCAATCCCAAGGACTGGTACCAGTGGCTGCCCTTGACTTACTGTGCCAGGACCCCCCGACCAGTGGGCGCTTCCATGGACATTGGTAAAGACTACTCCCCATCGGTGCTGAAACATAGTTGTTTGCTTGCTGCTCATGAAGTGGGTTTTCTGGGTAAACTGAAACACGCGAAGGGGATGTGAGGTTAGCGTAGTTCCCTGCTGGACAGTAAGGTGTACATCCCCTTGACTGAGGACTGCTGCCCAGTAAGGTAAGCTGCCTGGTTGGGTGACTGCTGTAAGTGGCAAGGCAGGGATGCTATGAGCCAACAGCTTGCTGTATCCCTTCTGCAACCTTCCAATGCTGCCAGCCCCTAGAATTTATGTTTAATGATAAAGTGAAGCAGCCTGCAATACAAGAGAAATCCATTGTAAATTCATTGCTCCAACCAATTCATTTTGGCAAGAGGTGGTGAATGGCAATGTACACATCATTAGTTTTAGCTTGATATGAGGACAGCTGTCACAATAGTACCACATCATAAACAACGGGTGGATAAACAGAGGTTATAACCTACAGAAATCAAACTACCTGTTCTAAGATGTATAGATCTCCAGATTAATGGTATGCTAGAATCAATTCTGCAACAGAGAGTAGAAAATGTATACACACTTCACAATCAATAATTCTGACTCTTGAGCATGAATATTTACACTGCCTTATTCAAGTGGTGAAAGGCTAACTACAATCAACAATCATTGACAGCCTGTCAGGTCAAACCCTGTCCAGAATGATGCCAGTCAGACAGCAAAAGTCATGAGAGACCACGGATAGGGTGAATAACCAAGATCTTTTTCCACACTGTAGGGGAATTCAAAAGTAGTGGGCATAGGTTTAAGGTGAGTGGGGAAAGATTTAAAAAGGACTCGAGGGGCAACGTTTTCAAACAGAGGGTGGTGCGTGTATGGGACGAGCTGCCAGAGGAACTGGTGGAGGCTGGTACAATTACAGCATTTAAAAGACGTCTGGATGAGCAAAGGAATTGGAAGGATTCAGAGAGATATGAGCCAAATGCTGGCAAATGGGACTAAATCAGTTTAGGATATCTGGTCGGCGTGGATGAGCTGGACTGAAGGGTCTGTTTCAATGCTGAAAATCTCTGCAAGGAGCGGCCTGTTACAGGACCACAGGTCAAAAAATGCTAGCTGTTGAGTAAACAGTTGTTGAACAACTGGTTAAGAGATAACCAATGGAACATGAGAAACAGGAGTAGGATTAGGACTATCAAGTCTGATTTGCCTCATTCAATAAGCTGATGTGCCCCAGGTATCAACTCCTCTTTGATGTTAGCTCCTCATAGCCCTCAACTTCCCGATATTTTAAGTAATCCATCTAACTCCTCTTTAACCTATTTCAGTATTTAAAAGAGAAGATTTTGTTTGGCTTCCTTGATTCATGGCGTAAGATCAAAAAGTGGTCAGAAAGCATTGAGGTTACTTCTGTCGACACAGGAGAATTATTTTATTCCACCACCAAGACGGGAATTTGCAAGTAGAGAGAGTTGCTAGAAACATCCTCCACTCCTGTCTAGACAGGAGCCATCTGCTGATTTAAGTATCAATTCCCAAACAGTATGGCTAAGGAAGTGATCATCGGCTCTCCAGTAAAGCAACCATAGGAGGTGAATGCAACTGTCCAACCTAATCAAATCGACATACTTCAGCACAGATTGGCCAGCAGATTGAGAAAAAAGAATTGCTCCTAGATTGAATAAAGACTGGTTACAGCTCCATGGAGAACCCTACCGACATGAAAGGGCACCATCTCAAAATAAGGGGTCACACAGCAAAGAGAGAGAGATGGAGAGGTTAGTTCTCTGAGGGTGGTAAATCTGAGGAATTCTCGAGCACACAGGACTGTTGATGATAGGTCACTAAGTATAATCAAGGCTGAGATAGACAGAGTGTTAATCAGTCAGACAATCAAGTGTATGGGGAGGAGCTAGGAAAGTGGAGTTGAGGATTGCCAGATCGGCCATTGAATGGTGGAGCAGACATGATAGGCTGAATGGCCAACTTCTACATCAATGTCTTATGGAATGACCAATGTCCACAGATCCAGGTCATGGTCAAGAAGAGATTATCCGGTTCAGGATACTGCAAGAACGACAATACCTGTCTCAATAGATCAGCCGTCTTTCATGAGGGATGTTCATAAAATTACATCTCCCCCCAGATGACATTAAAGAGCAATTTCCTGTTTCAGCCAGCATAAGATCCTCTGTGAGGGAAACTCAGGCAATTAAAGGTCTGTCAGATCACGTAAAGAACCAATGGCTTGCTTCAGCAGAATTGTGTTCTCCACAAAGAAGATCCAAGGGATAAATGGTCCTCCACTGGAGCTGATGTCATGAGAGCTTGAGTGGAGAACAGCAGAACATCTTCAAGCTCTTCTAATTTTGTAGATCTCCTCACAGTCATTGTAACAATGACTATCTTACTAGCTAAAACTCTTTCTTGTTTAAAGTAAAAGCCTATTCTCATTAGACTACCTGGTGGTTCTCTCCTACTTACTTTCGACCAAGAAGGCCCTGAAGATGCAGTCAGAAAAACAGATAGTGGCAGCTATCTACCCAACCATGTGTTGGCAGTGGTTAGCGTTGCATGTTCCTGCAGCTAGCTATCAGTAGAGGTTATTTGGAGATTCGATCTGGCTACACTTTTCTACCAGGATTCATCACCCAATCTGCTCAAAGGCACATACACAGTAGCACTGGTCATTGTTGTGCGTTCATTGTCCATTGAACATTCGCTACGGATTTGCTTCCTCTCCATCATCAATTCCCTTCTCTCTTCATTCACTACTCCCAGGATTGAGAGAGGTAAGACAGCAAGTGAGAGGTGAGTGGGGTAATGAATGAGGTGACATGCAGCGAGTGCGACAGAGAGCAGGATGGCATGTTAGATGGCAAGGGGTTGGGCAGCAATCAGCAGGCATGCAAACCAATGTTCTATGATACAGAAAGCTACATATGGCAGTGATACCACTCGACTGCATGTGCAATGAGTGGATCCCTGCAGTTGTAAGGACAGCAAATGTAGCCTCAAAGAATTGGGAAGAGGGAACGATCTCTACTAATGACTATGGTAAGGTTGTAAATGTAAAGTTTACACATCTTTCATTGGCTATAGCTAAGCAGAGTGTTTGTAATACTTCCTATGAACATTGATTCCCATTGAAATCAGTGGAACCAATGAAGGCAGATAGAGATGAATAGTCTAACTCATAAATTAGGTAGAATTAAATCTCAATCTCTGGAACATGTTTTGCGACTTTAGTACAAATCCATTGTAGCTGCACTCTGCTCACTGGGAATTCGATGATTATATGAGAATGTGTTGCAGAAGTCGATCTTACAGTCTGCTGAAGTGTCTAAAATGGTTGATAAATTCGATAGGGTAGAACAGATAAACTGTTTTCTCCAGTGGAGGAATCAAGAATATGGGGATGTAATTTAACAGAAGAATTCAGCCATTTAGAACAGGCAGGAAGCACTTTGTGACATAATCACTAGACACTTAGACAATAATAATATGGATTTATATGGATTTATGAAATATGTATGACAAACTCATTGGAGATTTTTCAGGATGTTCTTGTAGGTTACATAAAGAGGACTGCCAGTGCATGTGGCTTGATTTTCCAACAGCTTTCAGTAAGGTGTCACACAGGAGGTTAATGAATAAAACTACAGCACATGAAATTGGAGGTAATATGCTGCTAGGGGTATTGCATACAGTTTTGGTCTAAGGAAGGATATACTTTCCATAGAGGAAGTGCATCAAAGGTTCACTGGACTAATCCCTGGGATGGTGGACATGTTTTGCAAGGAGTGACTGGAGAAATATATCTGGTGTGACAGGGTCAAAGCAGATAGGGTGTTTCCTCTGGCTGGTAAGTCTGGAACCAGAGGACACAGTCCCAAAATAATGGGCAGGATATTTAAGACTGTGAAGAGGAGGAAATTCTTCATGCAAAGGATCATGCTTCTTTGGAGAGATCTGTCTCCGAGGTCTGTGGAAGCTCAGTCATTGAGCGTGTTCAAGACAAAATTTTTAAAAAATAGTTTCAGGGCACCATGTACGCATCAGCTCTCTGAGTATTGTAACTTAGTGTCAATCTCTTGTCTTCCCCCTATAATCTTTCACATTGTTTCTATTTAAATAATTGTCCAATATCCTCTTGTGTGTCTCAATTGAACCTACCTCCAACATACTTTCAGGTGTTGCATCCCAGACCTGAGCCACTCTTTTTATTATTTCAAAAATATACTTTATTCATAAAATATTTTGATGGTCTGTATAGTTGGTCATGCCATGCATACATAAACATTCCATTTCTTTGCATACTCAGATCAGAATTTATCATTTTTATATACAGGTCAATACGTTTATCAATCATATGTCCATATATTTAGTGACGGCGTCAGCAGAGCCCAACTGACTGAGTGGGCCCCCTGTTCTTCTTAGGCAGGCAGATGTTACACAGTGGTCTTTCCCCACCGCGCCTTGGCGGCAGCTGCCCCAAGCTTCAGCGCGTCCCTCAACACGTAGTCCTGGACCTTGGAATGTGCCAGTCTGCAACACTCAGTTGGGGTCAACTCCTTCAGCTGGAAGATCAACAGGTTCGGACTACCCCAGAGAGCATCCTTCACCGAGTTGATGATCCTCCAGGCACAGTCTGTTCCCTGGTGTGCGTACCGGGGAACAGACCGTAGAGCATGGAGTCCCGCGTCACGGCGTTGCTCGGGACGAACCTCGACAAACACCACTGCATTCCTCCCCAGACTTCTTCTGCGTAGGCACATTCCAGAAGGAGGTGTGTGACAGTCTCGCTCCCCCTGCAGCCGCTTCGAGGGCAGCGTGCGGCGCGGCTGGGGGTCCGGGCGTGCATAAAGGGTCTCACAGGCAGAGCCCTTCTCACCACCAGCCAAGCCATGTCTTGGTGCTTGTTGGAAAGTTCTGGCGATGAGGCATTCTGCCAAATGGCTTTGACAGTCTGCTCAGAGAACTGCTCGATAGGATCCGCCCTCTCCTTTTCCCGAAGGGTCTCAAGGACACTACATGAGCCACTCGCTTTGTGATAAAACTCTTTTCCTCACATCTGCTTCTTCTACATGACATTTTAAAACTATGCCCACTGGATCTCAATCCACTTACAGGTGGGAATGGTTTCTCCCAATCCACTCTCCCCTTGTGATTTTTCAAACTTTCTTTAAATTCTCCTCGAGCTTTCTCCTCTCCCAGGAAAACAATCCCAATTTCTCCAATTTCTTGTCATAACTGAAGGGTCTCATCTTTGGAGCCATTCATGTAAATTTCTTCTGCACTTTCACCAATACATTCACATCCTTTCTATAGTGTGTTGCCGAGAACTCCAGCTGAGATCTGACTAGTATCTTATAATCATAAATTATTATTATCTCCCTGTTCTTAAATCCTATGCCCTTATTTATGAAGCCTGTTTATTTATATGATATGTTTGATTAAGAGCTCTCATTACTTGCACTGGCACCTTTAATGACTTCTGTTTAACTATAAACCGACCGACTCCCACAGCTACCTAGACTACACCTCCTCCCACCCTGCCCCCTGTAAAAACACCATCCCATATTCCCAATTCCTTCATCTCCACCGCATCTGCTCCCAGGAGGACCAGTTCCAATACCGAACAA
>NC_057745.1:20804804-20809005 GCF_004010195.1 Chiloscyllium plagiosum | reverse complement strand
GGGTCTGTTTGGAGGTGGTGGAAATGACGAAGGATGATACGACGTATCTGGAGGTTGGTGGGGTGGTAGGTGAAGACCAGTGGGGTTCTGTCCTGGTGGCGATTGGAGGGGCGGGTTCAAGGGCAGAGGAGCGGGAAGTGGAGGAGATGCGGTGGAGAGCATCGTCGACCACGTCTGGGGGGAAATTGCGGTCTTTGAAGAAGGAGGCCATCTGGGTTGTTCGGTATTGGAACTGGTCCTCCTGGGAGCAGATGCGGTGGAGACAAAGGAACTGGGAATATGGGATGGCATTTTTACAGGGGGCAGGGTGGGAGGCGGTGTAGTCTAGGTAGCTGTGGGAGTCGGTCGGTTTATAGTAAATGTCCGTATTGATACAGTCGCCCGAGATAGAAATGGAGAGAGAAATGTCTCAGTCCCAACCCTCGAACTCAGCACCACCTTCCTAACCTGCAATCTTCTTCCTGACCTCTCCACCCCCACCCCTACTCCGGCCTATCACCCTCACCTTAAGCTCCTTCCACCTATCGCATTTCCAACGCCCCTCCCCCAAGTCCCTCCTCCCTACCTTTTATCTTAGCCTGCTTGGCACACTTTCCTGAAGAAGGGCTCATGCCCGAAACATCGATTCTCCTGCTCCTTGGATACTGCCTGACCTGCTGCGCTTTTCCAGCAACACATTTTCAGCTCTGATCTCCAGCATCTGCAGTCCTCACTTTCTCCTCTGTACATATCCACCCAGGTCTAACTACTCCTGCACACCCTTTTGAATGCTACTCTTTATTTTGCAGTTATTTTCCAAACTTCCTGTTCTGAGATGTTGTTACTCACCTATGGGGCAGGTGGGACGTGATACCAGACCCCTTGGCTCAGAGCTAGGGACATTCCCATCACACCACAAGAGCCCCCATCCTTTATTGTTTCTCCAATATATCACCAAAGTATATACCTCACAGTTCATTTACTTTTCCATCAGCCTGTTCAGAGATTTTGTACACAACAGGGTGGGGGAGTTCAAAATTAGCCAGCATGTTTTTAAGGTGAAAGGAGTAAACTTTATAAAGGACATGAGGGACAACATTTTTACACAGGGAGTGGTTGGTGTGTGGAATAAACTGCCAGAGGAAGCGGTTTTTTGCAGGTATAGCACCAACATTTAAAAGAAATTTGGATAAGATCATGAATAGGAAAGGTTTGGAGAGATACGGGTCAATCACAGGCAAGTGGGTCTAGTTTAGTTTGTGAGCATAGTTGGTGTGGACTAGTTGGAGCAGGGGGTTTCCATGCCATATGACTCTATCATTCTGAAGCAGGTGGGACCTAAACCGGGGTCTCTTGGCTCAGAGGTAGAGACACTACCACTGCACTATAAGAGCCCTTTGTTATGTCACAGTTCTCTGCATTTTTTTCAGATTCTCCACAGTGTGAAAACACGCCCTTCAGCCCAACAAGTCCACACCGACCTTCCAAAGAGTAACTCACCCAGAGCCATTCCCCTACCTCTCTACATTCTACCCTGACTAATGTACCTAACCTACACATCTCTGAACACTGTTGGCAATTTAGCATGGCCAATTCACCTAACCTGCACATCTTTGCACTGTGGTAGGAAACCGGAGGAAATCCATGCAGAACACAGGGAGAATATGCAAACTCCACGCAGACATCACCCGAGGCTGGAGATGAATCTGGGTCCGTGGCACTGTGGAGCAGCAGTGCTAACCACTGAGCCACCGAGTTATAGTTTACCAGCTTTACCTGGAATTAATGACATTATTGGGATGGTGAAAGTGGCATTGAGGTGGTTCAGAGAGAGTCCTAGAGATGTACAGCATGAAAACAGACCCTTCGGACCAACCCATCCATGCCAACCAGATATCCCAATCCAATCTAGTCCCACCTGCCAGCACCCGGCCCATATCCCTCCAAACCCTTCCTATTCATATACCCATCCAAATGCCTCTTAAATGTTGCAATTGTACCAGCCTCCACCACTTCCTCTGGCAGCTCCTTCAATTCACGTACCATCCTCTATGTGAAAATGTTGCCTGATAATTACCCCAAATCTATGTGCTCTAGTACTGGACTCCCCCACCCCCCGGGAAAAGACTTTGTCTATTTATCCTATCCATGCCCCTCATGATTTTATAAACCTCTATAAGGTCACCCCTCAGCCTTCAACGCTCCAGGGAAAACAGCCCTAGCCTATTCAACCTCTCCCGATAGCTCAAATCCTCCAATCCTGGCAACATCCTTGTAAATCTTTTCTGAAACCTTTCAAGTTTCACAACATGTTCCCTTTTCTTTAATTTATTACAGGACAAGGGCATTGCCTGCTAGGCTGGTAGATTAGATTAGATTAGATTCCCTACACTGTGGAAACAGGCCCTTCATCCCAACAAGTCGACACCGACCTTCGAAGAATAAACCAACCACTTCCTTAAAGTGCATTAGTGAACCAGACTAGCTTTTCCCTGATAATTAGCAACGGTCATCATTAAATTCTCAATTCAGACTTCTATTGAATTCAAATTCTGTGTGGCAGGATTCCAAACTCAGGCCGTCAGGGGAAGTCTCTGGATTAATAGTCCAGCAACATTACCACTAGACCATCTGCATCCCCTTGATACAAGTGGACACGAAGGATCATGGAAATCTGGAGTTCTGTCCCCTCAAAGGTCTGTGGATGGGAGGATCATATTAGCGCTTTCACAACAGAGACCATTGGATTCTAGTTAGGAAATATTATAAAGCAATATAAAAATAAAATGGAATTAAGCTTCAAATAAGTGGCCATAATTTAATTAAATTTTAGAGCAGGTGTGAGGGGTCACATAACGCACTCTTGTTCCTAATGTCTGGCTCAGCTCTATTTCATATAATTACAAATTTGCATATTAATTGAGATTTTATTTTGGTACTCACTAGTTCTGGGCAAGATCCTTACTGACTTGGAGATGTGAAGTACAGCATGATCAATGTCCATCTTCATTCGAATGCCACTGAGGGAGGAGTACAGTCGTTGCTGAAGGTTTGGACAGAACAAAATGTTCAGGCAAGGAAATATTTCACTACATCTCTAAGCAAAACAATTGATATGCAATTAACGCTTAGCAATCCCAGGCAATGAACAAAGTGATCGTTCAATATATCTGTATGTGGAAGCATCTCCCAGAATACTGTTCCAATGAAATGAAATAATATTTGTCCCATACCTCTGTATACCCATAAGTGGATTGGGAACCAGTGTGCACAGTTTTAAATGTGAAAAAAAGCAGATATGAGGAAAGAAGCTTTATCACACAATGAGTGGCTCAGGTCTGGAATGCACTGCCTAGAAGTGTGTTGGAGGTAGGTAATTACCTGGATTATACATTGCAAATACTTTTCATGAAGTGAAAATGGATTATTTCTTTCAATTAGAGTCATAGAGTCATAGAGATGTACAGCATGGAAACAGACCCTTTGGTCCAACCCATCCATGTCGACCAGATATCCCAACCCAATCTAGTCCACCTGCCAGCACCCGGCCCATATCCCTCCAAACTCTTCCATAGAGGAACAGGTTTTATTCCCAACTGCTCCGCAATCTCATTCAAAGTCTTTAAGAGGGCTTGAGGAAGCAATGGCCTAGTGGTTTTATCTCTAGACTATTAATCCAGAAACTCAGTTAATGTCCTGGGGACCCAGTTTCAGTGGTGGAATTTGAATTCAATAAAGAGCCTGAAATGAAGGGTCCAATGAGGACCATGTAATCATAGAGTCATAGAGAAGTACAGCATGGAAACAGACCCTTCAGTCCAACCTGTCCAGATATCCCAACCCAATCTAGTCCCACCTGCCAGTACCCGGCCCATATCCCTCCAAACCCTTCCTATTCATATACTCATCCAAATGCCTCTTAGATGTTGCAATTGTACCAGCCTCCACCACTTCCTCTGGCAGCTCATTCCATACACGTACCACCCACTGCGTGAAAAAGTTGCCCCTTAGGTCTCTTTTATATCATTCCCCTCTTACCCTAAACTGATGCACTCTAGTTCTTGACTCCCCCACCCCAGGGAAAAGACTTTGTCTATTTATCCTATCCATGCCCCTCATAATTTTGTAAACCTCTATAAGGTCACCCCTCAGCCTCTGAAGCTCCAGAGAAAACAGCCCCAGCCTGTTCAGCCTCTCCCTTTAGCTCAAATCCTCCAACCCT
>NC_057745.1:20802760-20804605 GCF_004010195.1 Chiloscyllium plagiosum | reverse complement strand
AAACGCCGCCTTCACTATCCTATCTACCTGCGACTCCACTTTCAAGGAACTATGAACCTGCATTCCAAAGTCTCTTTGTTCAGCAACACTCCCTAGGACCTTACCATTAAGTGTATAAGTTCTGGTAAGATTTGCTTTCCCAAAATGCAGCACCTCACATTTATCTGAATTAAACTCCATCTGCCTCTTCTCAGCCCATTGGCCCATCTGGTCCAGATCCTGTTGTATTCTGAGGTATTCCTCTTCACTGTCCACTACACTTCCAATTTTGGGGTCATCTGTAAACTTACTAATCATTATTGATTGTCAAAAAACAACCCATCTGGTTCACTGGGGAAGGAAAGCTGTCATCCTTACCTGATCTGACCTCCATGTGACTCCAGACCCACAGCAGTGTGCATTAACTGTCCCCTGGGCCATTAGGGATGGGCAATAAATGCAAGCCTAGCTAGAGACACCCTCATCACTGTGAGTGAATAAAAACATTTGCATTGGTTAACAATTCCAAATTCCAAAGTTCTGGAAAGACAGTCCTCTACATACCCTTTTTGACAAGTACAGAATGTTATTGAAAACATGATGGTCGCAGAGCTGACTAGCCTTAGAGCTGAGATAAGCAACTTTCTGTTCACTTCCACTTAAAATACCTCCTTCAGCTCAAGCAAGAAAAAAAGCCTCGGCTCAGAAATAATGCTCAGTTAAGGCAAACTAAAACTCTCACTCCATCGTATTAACATTGGACAACTTCCAAGAAATGCATGAGAATCTCCTGATCTCTCTGAAGGTTTATAGCTACTTTCTGGAGGCTTGCGTAAGCATGGGCAGTGTGTGTTGAGGAGAAATGATATTGTCACTGTACTAATAATCCAGCTACCCAGGTAATTCTCTGGGGACATGCGTTTGAACCCCATCATGTCCGATGGTAGAATTCAAAGCGCGACAAAAATCTGGAGTTAAAAGTCTGATAATGACCATGAAGCAAGTATCCTTTAAAAAAAACATCTAGATCAGGTATCCCTTTAGGGAAAGAAATCTATCTTCTGCAGTTTGCATCTGATTCCAGACCAACAGCAATGTGGTTGACTCTTAACTTTCCTTTAACATGGTCAGCAAGCCACGTAGTTCTATTAAAACCACAGAAAAGTTTCAAAGGAAAGAAACAGGATGGCCCAGCGAGCATGAAGTAAATGATAAACTCAGTCTTGGCAACACCGCAAGGTTCTCATTAGTTATATACAGGAGCTAGGTCCAAACTTGGGAGAGCTGATTCATAGACTCTACAAAGCAACAGCCTGAAACAATCTAAGCACAGAATATTATGTTACGACAATTATGTTAAAGCAATAGCACAGAAAAGATTTATCCCGTGCAGTAATCTGTGAAAATTTGATAGGCCAAGAACTAGCTAAAGTAAAAATTAACAACTTTATTTTTTTAACATATAACAGAGAATAATTAACTAACAACTATTTACAACTCCTTCCTCGAAACTACCTTTTACCTTCCCTTCTATAATACTAGGAGAAAGTGAGGACTGCAGATGCTGGAGATCAGAGCTGAAAAATGTGTTGCTGGAAAAGCGCAGCGGGTCAGGCAGCATCAAAGGAGAAGGAGAATCGACGTTTCGGGCATAAGCCCTTCTTCAGGAATGAGGAGGGTGTGCCAAGCAGACTAAGATAAAAGGTAGGGAGGAGGGACTTGGGGGAGGGGCGTTGGGAATGCAATAGGTGGAAGGAGGTTAAGGTGAGGGTGATAGGCTGGAGGGGGTGTGGGGGGGGCGGAGAGGTCGGGAAGAAGATTGCACGTCAAGAAGGCGGTGCTGAGTCTGAGGGTTGGGACTGAGAT
>NC_057745.1:20772067-20802399 GCF_004010195.1 Chiloscyllium plagiosum | reverse complement strand
CTGCAATCTTCTTCCCGACCTCTCCGCCCCCACCCCCTCTCCGGCCTATCACCCTCACCTTAACCTCCTTCCACCTATTGCATTCCCTACGCCCCTCCCCCAAGTCCCTCCTCCCTACCTTTTATCTTAGCCTGCTTGGCACACCCTCCTCATTCCTGAAGAAGGGCTTATGCCCAAAACGTCAATTCTCCTTCTCCTTTGATGCTGCCTGACCTGCTGCACTTTTCCAGCAACACATTTTTCAGCTTCTATAATACTAGTCTGATAAAACTGCCGATTAAGACTTACAAAACAAAACTTATCTCAAAACCAGGCAGCTTTCGGTTCTTCTGTTTGCGTCTTCCTATGTCTTCTTTTCTTCTTCTTAGGGATTCTTCTTCACAGGTTACTGATCGGCAAAGGTACCTTTAAAAGAGCTATTTTTCAGACAGTTTTTACATGCTGGTAGCTTCACAGTTCTCCTCCCAACTGTTCAATTTTCCCTGGTCTTATACCCCCAAAACATCAGATTGTGTCATTCGCTTTTAAGATTGCTAATATACTAAATTCAAACTGGATTGGAGTTTGGTGTTTTTTGGGGTGTAATTTAAACTGATTGGCCTAATTCAAATCTATTTTGTCGTTTCCAGGCAACCAGCTACCCTAGTTATCCTAGTAGCTGGAGCATATGTTACGTTGTGTCTTATTGAAAACACTTGATGCTGTCACTGCTGGCTTTTAACTCTCTTAAAGATACAGTACACCCATATCTTCACAACAGTTACCTGAAATATAATGTCACAGACACCATCATTACCATCACTACAGCAGAGGTGTGGCGCAGAGACACAAAGATGAGATGGAGTTGCTCTTGGTGTCCACAACATTGACTCCAGGCCACATGAAGTCTCAAGATACCAGGTCAAACCTTCCAGGGTTTCGGTGTTTCAGACATGATGGAGAAGGATGTGAAAAGAGTGCGGGAGTTGTATTACTGATTAAGGGCAATGTCATAGCTGCACTAAGAGAGGGCATCTTGGAAAGCTCATTCAGTGAAGCAATGTGGGTAGAATTCAGAAATAAGCAAGGGGCAATCGCTCTGATGGGGTTATACTATATACCTTCCATTAACCAGCAAGAGATAGAGGAACAAAAATGGAAGCAGATCATGGAGGGATGGAACAAAAACAGCAGGGTTGTTCTAGTGGGTGATTTCCCAATATTGACTAGGGCTCCCTTAGTGCCAGAATCTTAGATGGGGCAGAATTTGTTAGGCGCATCCAGGAGGGTTTCTTGAACGATACGTGGATAATACAACTCGGGAAGGGGCAATACTAGACCTTACATTGGGGAATGGGCCTGCCCAGGTGATCAAAATTTCAGTGGGGGAACATTTTGGGAAGAATGATCATAATTCCGTAAGTTTTAAAGATAATTATTGACAAGGCTAAGACTGGTCCTTGGGTGAAAGGGATAAATTGGACAAAGGCTAATTACAGCAGGATTAAACAGGAGCTGGAGAAATCAGACTGGGGACTGCTGTTTCAGGGAAAATCACATCAATCATGTGAAGTCTTTTAAAGGTCACTTGAACAGAGTTTAGGTCCAACGTGTTCCAGTGAGAATGAAAGATAAGGATGGCAATATTCGGGAATCCAAGATGACAAGAGAGATTGGAAGTTTAGTGAAAGAATCTCTACAGTGTAGAAACAGACTGTTTGGCCCAACAAGTCCACAACAACCCTCCAAAGAGTAACCCTCCCAGACCCATTCCCCTACGTTTACCCCCTGACTAATGTGCCTAACACGATGGGCAATTTAGCCTGGCCAATTCACCTAACCTGCACATCTTTGGACTGTAGGAAGAAACTGGAACATCCAGAGGAAACCCACACAGACACAGTGAGAACGTGCAAACTCCACACAGACAGTCACCCGAGGCTGGAATCAAACCCAGGTCCCTGGCGCTGTGAAGCAGCAGTGCTAACCACTGAGCCACCATGCCACCCCAGAGAAAGGAAATGAACTAACGCCTGACAGGCCAGTATCCTGGCACCGAGTCACCCTTTATTTACATATGAACAGTCTTTGATTTTAGTGCTGCCTCTTCAGGGTGCCAGAATCTCTCAAACTCTCCTTTTCTTTAATGTTTTTTTTTGTGCAGGTGTGAAACACAGTGAGAGACACAAGGTGTATGAATCTTTATTCAGTTTCCATCACCAGGAAGAAAGGAAATACCCGAGTGGCCAGTGACAAGCAGTGCCCTTCACATCAAAGGGCAATGCTGCGTGATCAAACAGCGAAGGGGAGAAACTCTCCTTTTTTTTTAGAGTGAACTCCTGTTTCTTTTTCTTTTTTTTTCTCTTACCCCCACACTGTCGCCTAACTGCGGTAGTGCTTATTTTTTTCCCCAGCACCCATGTTGTGTGTGTGCAGGTGTGAGACACAGTGAGAGACACAAGGTGTACGAATCTTTATTCAATTTCCACCACCAGGAAGAAAGGAAACACCCGAGTGGCCAGTGACAAGCAGTGCACTTCACATCAAAGGGCAATGCTGTGTGATCAAAACAGTGAAGGGGAGAAACTCTCCTTTTTAAGCTGTCAGCCATGGCTCACTGATTGGAACAGATTAACAGCCCCAATTAGGGGATTCAAATTCTATGAGGTCCACCTGGATCTCATCATTACAATCACTTCATCCCTCCCCCTCTGAGTCCAAGGGCATTGGCTGGTCCTTTCTCTTGGAGAGCTTCCTGGGGCATTTTAACATCAGGTCAGGCTCCTCCAACACAGTCCCTATACAGGTGGAGCATAATGCAGGAGAAACCACCTCCTGCACCAGGGGCTCCTTGATAAAATTTCACTCTCTTCTTCTGGCAGCAAAGGCAAAAAGGGTCTTGGCTGACAGAGCAGTTCTGCTGCTGAATGGAATGGCAAACAACAGTGAGAAGCAGATGAGGTGGAAGCATTGTATAAACTGGGTTGGAGGATAACTTTTAAATCTACAGCTGGCTCTTGCTCTTGTCATTTTACCAGTTGATACTAAACAGTACATGGTCTGAGCAACAGAACTGAGATATAGAGTGTAGCATGGGTCAGGATTTCTGGCATCATGGGATTAGGAGCTCTTTTGGCATTATGTACTGAGAGAGAAGTGGGGCAGCAAACTAAGGGATGGATGTGTGTAAATAAGATGCCTGGATTTGTGACTGCTTCTTGTTAGACATCTATTACTTGAATCACAATTCAAACTGACTACTTTAATGTCCAGAGCCTGAGCATATTCACATGATACGCTACTAGAAACTTATGTCCTTTGCAAACTTATGAATTTCAATCATGAAGACTGACTTCTCAGTCCCTTGCAATGTCACTAGATGTATTTCTCAAGTGACTTGGGATCTGAAGATTTCTTAAATGACTGAATCCCAATAGAAAGAGCACATGCCTTGGTTTTACGTGGAGACTGAATGTATCATGAGCAGAATTATTTTACAGCTTTTTAGTAATCAGATATTTTCAAGGATTTGGACTCAAACAGAAGGTTAAATTAATATCTGAATTCTGAGCTTCAAACTTGCCTGTCTCTCACTACTGCTGAAACCCTGCCCCATGCTTCTTCCAGCTCCCTGCATGACTTCTCAAACAGCTCTTCCTGATTTCCCAACTTGCATTCTATGTTTATCTCAACTCATCAAAAACTCTGCCTATCCTGCCAGCCTGTCATCACTGCACTCATCACTCCCCATTGATTTGCCATCTCTGAGTGCCCTGACTTCAAAGCCATGAATGTGTACCACTTCCTCCCATAATTCCCCTCCACTTGGTTTCTGCAACTTTCTCTTTCCCCAGCTCTCTGATTCTAAACTATAATGCATGACCTTCCAGCACTTTAACCACCAGGCTTCCAGCATGGCCAACAATTCCATCAAACATTGTCTTCAGAGATCTTCCCACTTATCTTAGTCATGTTCTTTGGAAGTCTCTTCCAAATTCTTTCAAATTTTCATCTTCAAAGGGCTTCCAGAACTAGAGGGCATAGGTTTAAGGTGAGAGGGGAAAGCTTTGAAAGGGACTTAAGAAGCAACTTTTTCACACAGAGGTTGGTGCGCGTATGGAATGAGATGCCAGAGGAACTGGAGCAGGCTGGTACAATTACAACATTTAAAAGGCATCTGGATGGGTGTATGAAAAAGAAGGGTCTGGAAGGATATGGGCCAAGTGTTGGCCAATGGGATTAGATTAAATTAGGATATCCGGTCGGCTTGGATGTTTCCGTGCTGTACATCTCTACGACTCTATGATTCCTCAAAACACCTCAAATGTCCCTTCTCTTCCTATAACTCCTTTCCGAACCTTCAGGATGAGAAAAGAAATAAAACCATATTCCTAATAGGGAAACATCTTAATTAATATTGATATATTTGCTTATTTTAAATCTAATCAGTCCTATTGACATGAGAATCATAGTTTCATTGATCATTTCTAAAATTCATGTAACGATTGTTAACATTAAACAAAAGAATCCATGGAGAAGTGGCTCTTTAACTTGAACTTAATGTGTAGAATATATCTTTTGAGACTACTTCTTAGATTTTATGCTCCATGTAAAGAGAATCGTTGAGTTACAGATTCCTGTTGCTAGGCATCCAGGTCATACTGAATGATTTATCTTTGAAAGTGCATTGCAAAATCAATGCAAGTTACATCGTGATTTTTATTTTCTTATAATTCAAGCTCAACCATTTCTGAATCAATAGTTTATAAAGAAAAGCATTCCAATAATCTTTAGACCTCCATTCTTTTCAAAAGATCTCCAAGGTTCATGACTGTATCAGAAATTGTATCATTGTATTTCACAGCTCAATGATGTATACAATTCCTTGAACATTTGGTTAGTAAAATCATGCCTGGTGTAAAGCCTTACCATAAAGATTAATATCACTCCCTGTCCCATATTGGGCCAATTAGAATCTCAATAGGGTTTCAGATTTCCTTCGTTAGCATCCCCCTGTCTAGGGAGGGTACAAATAACCTACACTCTAGCTTGTGATCGCTATTCAATCGTCCCTGTTGCATTGCAGATGTCAAATGATGTGAGAAGCTGAAATCTAAACCTTTCCATGACCAAATACCTACCAATAGTCAGCTGACTTCACCAATTATTTGCATATCTAGTGGGCTGATTATCTCAAACATGTTTCACGGTATGGAGAAAGAATGGTTTCCAGATGGAATGAAGATACATTTGAAACATTGGACCAGATCAAACAGCAGGACATTTTTTAATGGGCGGCACTGTGGCACAGTGGTTAGCACTGCTGCCTCACAGCGTCAGGGACCCGGGTTCGATTCCAGCCTCGGGTGACTGTCTGTGTGGAGTTTGCACATTCTCCCCGTGTTTGCGTGGGTTTTCTCCGGTGCTCTGCTTTCCTCCCACAAAGATGTGCAGATTAGGTGAATTGGTTATGCTAAATTATCCATAGTATTAGATGCATTAGTCAGGGGTACATATAGAGAATGAGTTCGGGTGGGTTACTCTTCGGAGGGTCGGCATGGACTTGTTGAGCCAAAGGGCCTGTTTCCATACTGTAGGGAATCTAATCTAAATGAAGAATTGGGCACAAGGAGGGAAAAAGATTGGGGGACATTTAGTGAGGAAAGGTGCAGTTACATTGCCCTAAAACAAAGATCTGTGAAAGCTGGAAGTTTGAAACATGAACAGAAATTGCTGGAGAACCTCAGTAGGTCCGGCAGCATCTGGAGGAAAAAAAGTGTGAATGCTTTGGGTCCAATGACCCTTCTTCAGAATTGGTTTTGTTATAGTTACATTGTGGAGGAGAAAGTGAGGTCTGCAGATGCTGGAGATCAGAGCTGAAAATGTGTTGCTGGAACAGCGCAGCAGGTCAGGCAGCATCTAGGGAACAGGAGAATCGACGTTTCGGGCATTAGCCCTTCTTCAGGAATGAGGAAAGTGCCTGAAACGTCGATTCTCTTGTTCCCTGGATGCTGCCTGACCTGCTGCGCTGTTCCAGCAACACATTTTCAGCTATAGTTACATTGTGCTTTGCTCATCACAGCTTTTGCTTGCTTAACAAATTTATAAATCCTAATATGTGGCACTTTATCATTGGTGTTCCAAAATGCCATGCTACAGATTTGTGTCTATAATCTTTCCTATGGCTGTACCTTCCCTTGTAAATGCCAAATAGCAACTTGACTCTTGTCAATGCAAAGGAAAGATAAATAAATGAGGTAAGGAATGCTGAAAGTCATTAAGCTGGATATTGGAATCGTAATCCTATCAGTCAGAATTTGTTCCAACATTGTTCCTCTCATTAGTCCCAGTTGTTCCCGTGTAACAGAAGCAGAAACTATGAGAAAAGAAATGGCATTGTGACCCCATGACACTGCATCTCCACATCATTCCCTAATGCTGCAGAAATTCCCGTGCAAAAAGAGGTTTCCCTTGAATTCCCCATTCATCAGGAAAGCTTGTCAGCCTGGGGCACTTTCCTTTAGGAAAGAAAAGATCTAAATACAATCTCATACACATGATTAAAACGATGAAATGTAGATGTATTGAAGATGTCACTGTTGTTCTGTCAGACCTTTCTTGGTCTCATTGAATTGCCAAAGTATGTCTATGGTGTCAACGGAGATAAAGGTGAAAAACATTAAGTTTTACTTAAGGCCATAACTAACAGTAGCAACATCTAACAGGAACTATCACTTGCCATGAGGCTGTAATAGATCAAGATCATGTTACGTGGCTTTGTCCCACTTCCTGCAATGCTATATATGTGTATAATTTGCAAACCGCTGCAAAACCCCGTACATTAAAGCTCTCCCCATGATTCTGACTCTACCTATTGTACTACATCTCTTTAAATTCCATGGAGGTCAAAACTAGGGGTATAAATATAAAATAATCACTTTAATTACCCAACGATCAGTAAGAATTTTTTAGATTACTTACAGTGTGGAAACAGGCCCTTCCGCCCAACAAGTCCACACCGACCCGCCGAAGCGCAACCCACCCATACCCCTACATTTACCCCTTACCTAACACTACGGGCAATTTAGCATGGCCAATTCACCTGACCCTGCACATCTTTGGACTGTGGGAGGAAACCAGAGGAGCACCCGGAGGAAACCCACGCAGACACGGGGAGAACGTGCAAACTCCAGTGCTAACCACTGTGCCACCGTGCCGCCCACAGAAACACATTACCATAAGAAATAGCTGAGAAAAGCAGCATTAATGGACTTAAGGAGAACCTAGATAACCATACAAGGGTGAAAACAGAGGGTAGGTATTTATCCCAATCAATCTGTTCAGAGATGTTATGACCCACATCTGGAGAAGGATGGATTTGAACCCTCGTCTCCTGGTTCAGAGGTAGGGGCACTACCACTGCATCAGAAGAGGCCAAGGTGTAAAAGTGTATGCTGGTATGTTTGTGAAAACAGGTGGTAATAGGCATGGCTAGAGAATAAAAGAAAAGGACCTATTTCAGTGATTTTGCCTCTATGTAATTCAGTGCAACCAGATTTCATATTGCAATAAACCCCCTAATATTATATAATATTATTATTGCATTGCTACGACTACAAAACAACTTATTTTGAAAAACAACGACTTTCTGGTTTAATCGGTTGGCAGTAACTAATAAGTTGTGTGAAAGCATTCAAAATGCTTTCCCGAAGCAACACTTGCTGTTTGTTATAGACTGCACAAGCTGCAGTTCCCACCATATCAACTATGACACTCATTAAAAAGAGACATTAATTACACCATTCTGCATGTTGACAAATGTTTAAGAAATAAAAAGCTTCACCTAACATGTCCTGACTCTCCTGAAGAAATCACTTTGTGATTCATTTGAATTTTTATGAAATGGACGAGTTTTCCAATATTACCACTGCATCTACTCAAACTGCATCGGAGAGATTATTATCCTAGGGCAATGCAATGTCCAACTTTTAACTAAATATAGGTCTACAGTAAAAATCCCTGTTCTAAAAAATATAAAATACTTGCATTGTCTATATTTTATGAACCTTATAACTTGAGTCGTGTACCTTTGCAATTTTTAACCATTGTGTGTCAAAGTCAGACTTAGATGTTAATAAAAACAGCTTAGATTCATTAAATGATACAGAGCAAAATAAGACATCTGTATGAAAAGCTATGGATAATGCATGAGAAAAGCTTCACAATGCCTGGCTTTAATGATAAGAAACAAAAACAATGTCTTTGAATCTGCTCTGAAGGAGGCCATTCATCCCATTGAATTTATACCCACTCATTGGAACAATGAACCAATTACTCTCGACTTTTTTTTCAGATTGTGCGTCAAATCATCAATGGAAATGTCAATCTAGTGAACAGTGATATTTTTCTCCAAGCCAACTACCCCACTCCCATTTGTCTGAAGAGTATAGGAAGCTTGCTGAAGTACATTTTCACTGTCAGTTCCACAGCTCATTCACGTGTATAATTTCCAATAGGTTCTGTGTAAAACTGTTCTCTCATCACTACAGAATATATGGAAACAAAGAAAGAAATACTTGTCTTGATATTATACCTAGCCAATTCTCCAAACCTTCAACATTCACTCCTTCCACCATTGATACAAAGCGGTCGCAGGGTGGACCATCTGCGAGATGGATTGCAGCAATCTACCAAGACTTCTTTTAAACAGCACTCTCCAAAGTCATGACCTCTATCATGTAAAAGAAAAAGAGTAGCAGATACATGGGAACAGCAACACCTCCACCTGCAGGTACACCCCCAAGGCAGATGCCATCCTAAGGTGGAAACATGTCGCCGTTCCTTCACTGTCACTGGGTCAAGATCCTCGAACTTCGTCCCCACAGTGGGTTTACATATGCCACACAGACTGTAGCAATTCAAGAAGTTGGTTCATCACCATCTTCTCAACAGCAATAACAGATGGGCAATAAATGCTGGCCCAGCAAGTAATGCCCACATCCTTTGAATGAATGAGGAGGAGTAGAGTTCTGGGAGGTCGGCTCAGTCCCCACAACTGAGAAAAGGATCATGGAAGACCCAGTGCCCAACAGGAGGAATAGCATCCAAGAGAAGGGGCGATGGTGAGAAGTGGCTGATTCTGGGAGAGTTTCTTGCTTTCTACCGGCAGCGTATAAAAAGCAGGCAAGTTCTAGTGGATTGGAGAGGGACTGTAAGGTCAACATGTTGCTGTTGAGGTCAAAATGCAGGCTTTGAAGAGTGTCAGAGTTCACTGAGGAAGAAGAGCAGCATTCAGGGACAACAAGATAAGATTTTTCTTTCCTATTAATCCAGTAGTTGCTAGAGGCAGGTAATGGCAGTTAGTGGAGTGATATAGCTCTCCTGTGAGATGTGGGAGATCAGGGAGGAGTCAAATTTCCCTGACAACGATGTCAGCAGGAAGGAGAGGTTGGACAAACTTGGATTGCTTTTGCTCAAGTGTAAGATGCTGAGGGGTCAACCTGACAGAAGTCTATCAAATTATGACAGACATGGATAAGGTGGATAGGCGAGGTCTCTTTTCCAGAGTGGAAAAGTCAGATACTATGGAGCATAGGTTTAAGGTGAGAGGGGGAAGTTTAAAGGAGATGTGCGAGTAGAATATTTTGATGGAGTGATGGGAACCTGGAATGTGTTGCCTTGGGAGATAGTAGAAGCAGGTACATTAGCAAAACTTAACAGGCATTTCGACAGACACGTGAACAGGCAGAGAATAGAGGGCTATGGACCATGTGCAGACAGATGGGATTAGTTTGGAATGGCATCATAGTCCATGCTAACATGGTGGGCCAAAGGGCCTGTTCTTGTGTTGGACTGTTCTCTGTTTTTTCGAATCATAGAATCCCTACAGTGTGGAAGCAGACCATTCGGCCCATCGAATGCACACCACCCCTCTGAAGAGCATCCCACCCAGCGCATCCTCTTATCCAATCCCTGTAACCCTGCATTCCTTATGGCTAATCCACCTAACCTACACATCCCTGGACACTATGGGCAATTTAGCATGGCTAATCCACCTAACCTGTGCATCTTTAGACTGTGGGGGGAAACCTCTATGAATGAATAAAAAAAGTGCTCACAGTGAATTGTTTTGAAGCGCATTCACTGTTGAGGAAGCAAAAGTAGTTACCCATTCTTGCACAACAATGTCCCACACTAGCATTGGGATGAAGGAGTCTCTAACGCAGATTGGTTAGTTGACTCTTCAAGCTCAAGTGGAGACATTGGTTTGCATTGCAACTTTTGCAGAGGACATAATAATGAGGCTTTCAGTGCCCACTGTTATTCAAGAATAAATCAGACATTAACTTCTGCTTTCAGTGTCTGTGCAGTTTAACATTGAAATCGGGGAATTGCAGTTTGAGAGTGAACTGTTCTTCCTGAATCTGAGGAATAACACCACTGCACAATGACACACAGCATTCACAGAGTTCACAAGGTGCCAACTAACAGCACTTACCAAACAGATAGCCACTAAAAGCAGGAGAAAAGTTAAGGCTTGTTCACAAAAGAGTAAATTAGTTTTTCTCTGTGATAAGTTTTAATGACTGCCAAACGACCTTTCAGAGACTGAACCGATGGTTTGTTCTTTTAAAATGATGCCATCAACACAAGGTTTGGTACCATTCCAATCTGGGATGGATCCAGGGCCTGCCCTTCTTGTCCTTCCTTTGATGGAGCTCACAATACTTTGGGTTAGACCTGACTTCAGGCAAGGGACTGAAAAATGAATGATATTTTTAAGGGACATATAACATTTTTAGAATATAGGAACCCATCACAGAAATGTGCATGTACTTATCAGGAGCGTGTATGTGGAAATTATACAGGACAATCAGTTTCCAATCTGAGGGATGCTGGACTTTTCAGCTTTCTCCTTTCAATAGATGGAAAATGGGCTGAAAGCTTGAGTTTTATTACATCATCGGGATTGGCGCTCATCAGGGTCGAATGGCCAGTAGGTGTTTAAGGGAACATTTGGGTTCAGAAGAATCAAAGTTAGACACTACCCTCACGGAGAGCCTTACACAGCATGAGTACAAATCCTTGTCGGCTTTGTTCAACAACAATAAATGCAGTTGGTTCTCAAATCAGCAGCGGTTTAGAGAGCATTAATCCCCGCACAACTGTCAACAGAGCACAGCTTGCATAATGCTCACAACAATATCACGACAACTCCACTTTGTATAATGGTTAGAACTGTGGAGTGCCCTACCAACTAGAATGACTTCATACCGTCTTGAAGGGAGAACAGTTTGAGCTCTCAAAGGAGTAAGACGTACTGTCTTGCTCTTCTTCATGATCTCTGTAATGCTGCCAACCATATTAGTGTCATTTGTGCACAGTTCTCATCATGCAATAAACTGCACCCTGTTTTAGACAAGTGTCATTTCTCAGTAGACTATCAAGTCACCTTGCTGCACCACACTGGACAAGGCAGACCCTGTAGATACAAATCTACCAGATAGCCCAAACAACCTGACACGTCATGGAGGGGATTCACATTATAATACTTCAAATGTTGGGGATGATGTCAATGTGTTAGAATTGGTGGGATACAGAAGCAGCAAGCTATTTGTATCCCAGATGGTGTCTTGGAATAGTCCTCCATCCCTGAAAGTGCCTTTGTTCAGGAAGCAGGTAGTGACCAGTCACAACATCAGGCAAAGATACATGACAGGATAGATGGCCTGAAAATGTTTATCTCTTCTATTCACTGAACTGTCCACAATCCCTCATAACCTCATGTCCAACAATTTCAAGCATACTAATAAAGATGAAACTGAGACAGAATCCATGACGCTGGATGAAGATTGAGATCATATCTGTCAGACCAAGCTGTCTGCTCTAATAATATATCAACATCATTCCACCAGGGCAGAGTCCTATGCATTTTCAGAAATTGAACTATAAAACAGACTATTTCATGGCCCTGGTACCATATTGGCTGTCACCATGCTTGCCTAAGAGATCTTCCTGAAGGTGGCCTGCAGATTTGGGTGGATGGATAACCCATCAGTAGAGGTTGGCACTGCCACTGTCAGAGAGGGAGCAATGGGTACCTCTATCTTGAAATGCCCTGTAAAAAGGCTTCATTTGCATAGATTATCACCAAAAAGAGACAGAATGCAACTAATAGCCTTTGATATTAAATGGCTTTACCATCACTGAATACTTCATCATCAACATCCTGGGGATTACCATTGTCCAGAAAGTGAACTGGGCCAGGCTTTTAAAGCTGTGTCTACAAGCTAGGTCAGCTGTTGTAAGTAACTCATCTCCTGATTCCTCAAAACATGTCCACCATTTACAAGGCACAAGTCAGGACATTGATGGAATACTCTACACTTGCCTGGATGAGCACAGCT
Organism: Chiloscyllium plagiosum; assembly: GCF_004010195.1. Classification (NCBI taxonomy): domain Eukaryota; kingdom Metazoa; phylum Chordata; class Chondrichthyes; order Orectolobiformes; family Hemiscylliidae; genus Chiloscyllium; species Chiloscyllium plagiosum. The sequence goes on along the minus strand of NC_057745.1, from coordinate 20,790,013 downwards.
CCAACAATACTGAAGAAGCTTGATACCATTCAGGACAAAGCAGCCCACTTGACGCCACCAATGCACAGTGACAACAGAATGTACAATCCATAAGGTACACTGTAACGTTGCACCAAGATACAAATTTCCAAACCTGTGACCTCCATCAGCTAGAGAAGGAGAAGGGCAGCAGATACGTGGTGGAAGTTGCAAGTTCTCTTCCAAGCCACTCACATCCTGACTTAGAAATATATCACTGTTCCTTCACTTTTACTGGGATTCAATATCCTGGAATCCCCTCCCTAATGGTAGTGCAGGTGTACCTATCCTCCAGAGATTGCAGCCATTCAAAGAGATCCTCACTACCATCTTCTCCAGGACAATTAGAGGCAAGTTAGCCAGTAGTGTTCACATCGCATGAATGATTTTTTTAAAAACTGTTTTGATCTTGACCTTCTAAGATCCTGATTAAAAGGTTTGAAACAATGAGTGACCAGTTTTGAGTGTCACTGGAACAACATCTTATTGCATTAGAAACATTTCCCATCTAGCAAATGACTTTGACATTAAGTAACTTGTAATTTTCATAAATGCAGTGGCCATTTTATAGGCAGTGATCTCCCTTTTACAATATTGCTGTAGGATATCCACATTTAGCACAGTGCTCTGCAGATGCTTAATTGAATAGAGCACTGTACATTCTGGGAGCACCAATAGAATTCGTGAAATTCTATTGGAAATGCCTCCAGGAAATGCCTCAAGCATCTTGTAATGCTACAGTAATTAGATTTAAGTGTAACAACTGATTTACGGTCACTTTTAAATAGGCCTCATGGGACTGTATGTTCCTATCCCACTGTCTTCTGAGCATTCTAGTCTTGAGCTTTCACTGACACTTACCCACAAGGGATTCTCAATGCTGCAGGATCTCCTGTCATGAGATGTACCAATTATTCTCAATGCCTGCCAGCCATAGAAACAAGCCTCAAGGACTTGCTTGTTACATCAGGTTTTAGTTATCAACTCCAGTTCTCCCAGCAAGCACCGTCCAGCCTAGTTTCCATTGACCCTCCGACAAGGTATGAATTTATTTCAATATTGCTGAAAAGACAGAGACTCTGCAGAAGCCTTCACCTTAGTCATTGGGACAAACACTAGATTGCCAAATTTCAAATGATTGCAACAGATAATACTATAAGAAAAAAAGAGTGCTGATTGGTTGGCAAGCCAACTGTGCTTGGCCAATGCAGAAAGTGAATGCTAACCATGCACTTCCCAGGGCTTGTTCTTTAATACACATGTTGAACATATTTCTTCTTCTTCCAGAGATTGGGTCCTTGTATATATACGTATATTATTTCAAACAAGTGTAAATGAGCCACGTGCCAAGTTCAATTGATTATCTTAAACAGGTTGCTAGTAATTTTATGAGTATACTGGTATTGTTCAGCAAGTGCTGTTGAATTGTGGGAACATACTGAACTACAGATGTTTTATTTCAGCTTTTGCGACTCCGAGCTGCTTGTCTGTGATCTGTGCTCTGCGGTTTCCAATCAATTTCTCAACAGTTTCAGTTTCTGAAGATTGTGGATGAATCCCACTCCAGTTTACAGATTTGAATAAAATAAGTTTGAGGTGCTACTACTTTCAGCTAACTCTCCTGTAATTGTATAAAATAAACAATCCTTTTAAATGTATAGGTTTACAAACCTTTGGTACATTATAGAAACTTCCCACACACGTTGGATTTAGATGGAGCCTATTTTATGATAATAGGATATTTTATCATGTATTTCATCCTCCAGGTTGTTCACCAGATTTTAAACAAAATAAAACCTCTGCCTGAGCAATCAGTGCTGTTTCAACTGTTGCCATTCTTTAAGACAAAAGCTTCTCTCCAGTCTCCCCTTTATTTCTCAACCATTTGCATTGTTTTCTCTCTCTCTCCAGCACAATCTGTGAAATGGATTTCTCCCATCTGGGTTTTCAAACATCATCAATGTCACACCATTACAAGATTACTTCAGAAAACATGGTCAATTGTTCTGTTTTGAATAGCTTTCTTGCCAGCGGTTACAGTTCAAAGAAATTCACACAAAAAACGATTCTTAATGGAATGACAGGCAATGTCCACTCCAGCTAAGCGGATAATTCTGAGGCTTCCGAAATAGACTGAGCTTAACTCTGAGGCTTCAGATATTAAATAATCGAGGCTGACACTTTACTTATTCATAGAATGCCGACAGTGGGGGAAACAGGCCACTCAGCCCATCGAGTCCACTCTGACCCTCCAGACAGCATCCCACCCAGACCAGCCTTTATCCCTGCATTTCCCATGGCTAATCCACCTCACCTACAAATTCCTGGACACTGTCAACAATTTCCCATAGCCAATCCACCTAACCAGCACATCTTTGAACTGTGAGAGGAAACTGGAGCACCTGGAGGAAACACACACAGACACAGGGAGAATGCACAGACTCCACACAGCCAGTTGCCCAAGAGTGGAATCAAACCCAGGTCCCTGATGTTATGAGGCATTAGTGCTGACCACTGTGCCATAAGACATAGGAGTAGAAGTTAGGCCATTCAGCCAATCGAGTCTGCTCCGCTTTCAGTCATGGCTGATTAGTTTCTCAACCCCATTCTCCCACTTTCTCCCTGTAACCCTTGATCTTCTTAACCATCACTACCCTATATATCTCAGTCTTAAATATACTCAATGACCTGGCCTCCACAGCCTTCTGTGGCAATGAGTTCCATAGATACACCACTCTCTGGCTGGAGAAGTTTCACCTTAACTCCATTCTAAAAGATCTTCCCTTTACTCTATAAGTCTGTGCCTTCGGGTCCTAGTCTCTCCTACCATCTTCCAACATCTACTCTGTTCAGGCCATTCAGGATTCTGTAAGTTTCAATTAGATCTCTTCTCATCCTTCTGAATTCCATCAAGTATAGATCTAGAGTCCTCAAACATTCCTCATATGTTAAGCTTTTCTTTCCTGGGACCATTCTCGTGAACCTCCTCTGAACACACTCCAGGGCCAATACATCCTTCCTGAGCTATGGGGCCCAAAACTGTGCACAATACTCCAAATGTGGTCTGACCAGAGCTTCATAGAGCCTCAGAAGTACATCACTACTTTTATATTCAAGTCCTCTCAAAATAAATGTTATCATTGCATTTGCCTTCCTAACTACTGACTCAGCCTATGAGTTCACCTTGACAGAATCCTGGACTAGGACTCCCAAGTCTCTTTGTGCTTCAGACTTCTGCATTTTCTCCCATTTAGAAAATAGTCCATGCTTTTATTCTTCCTACCAATGTGCATGACCTCACATTTTCATATGTTGTACTCCATCTGCCACTTCTTTGTCCACTCTCCTAACTTGTCTAAATCCTTCTGCAGCCTCCCCACCTCCTCAATGCAACCTGTCCCTCTACCTGTCTTTATACCATATACAAACTTAGCCAGAAAGCCCTCAGTTCCCTCCTCTAAATTGTTAATGTATAAAGTGAAAAGTTGTGGTTCCAACACTGAGCCTTGCAAAACGCCACTTGTCACCGGCTGCCATCCTGAGAAGGACCTTTTTATCCCCACTGTCTGCTTTCTGGTAGACAGGAAGGCTTCTATCCATGCTAGCACGTTGCCGATAATACCATGAGCCCCTTATCTTACTCAGTAGCCTCCTGTGCGATACCTTGTCAAAGGCCTTTATGAAGTCCAGGTAGATAACATCCATTGACTCTACTTGGTCTAACGTGCTCGTTACTTCCTCAAAGAATTCTGGCAGGTTTGTCAGGCATGACCTCCCCTTGATGAAACCATGCTGACTTTGCCCCATTTTACCATATATTTCCAAGTATTCATAAATCTCATCCTTCACAATGGATTCCACAATCTTACCCATAACTGAGGTTCGGCTAATTAGTCTGTAATTTTCCAACTTTTGCCTTACTGCCTTTTTTTAAAGGGGTGTCACATTAGCGATTTTGCCTTATTGAATGTTTTGATGAGGTAACAGAAAGGATTGGTAAAGATAATGCAGTCAATGTAGTAACATGGGCTTAGAACATAGAACATAAAAAACTACAGCACAGGAAAGGGGCCTTCCGCCCATGATCTAAACATGACGCCAAATTAAATTAATCCTTTCTGACTGCCCTTGGTCCATATCCCTCCATTTCTTGCATAATGTTGTACTTATCTATAAGTCCCTAAATACCCCTGTCTTATCTACCTCCACAACCGTCCCTGACAGCATATTCCACACTCCTACTACTCTCTGTATAGAAGAACTTGCCTCTCACATCTCATTTGAACTTTCTCCCTCTCACCTTAAATGTATGCCCCCTAATATTAAACATTTCAATTCTGGGAGAAAGATTCTGACCGTCAACCCTATCTATGCATCTCATAATTTTGTAGACTTCTATCAAGTTTCCCCTCAGTCTCTGCCACTCCAGACAAAACAACCCAGGTTTTTCTAGCCTCTCCTTATAGCTCATACCCTGTAATCTAGGCAGCGTCCTGGTAAACCTGTCCTGCACCCTCTCCAAAGCCTCCACATCCTTCCTGTAATGTGGTGGCCAGAATTAAATGCAATACTCTAAGTGTGGCCTAACCAAAGTTTTATAAAGATACAAAATGACATCCTGACTTGTGCTCAGTTCCCCCACCAATAAAGGCAAGCATGCCATATGCCTTCTTTACCACCCTTTCTACTTGTGTGGCCACTTTCAGGGAGATATGGACTTGAACTCCAAGATCCTTCTGTGGTTTAGAGTCCTGCCATTAACAGTATATTTTTCCTTAACATTTGTTAAGGGAAGTGCACGACCTAACACATACATGGATTGAACTCCATCTGACATTTCTCCGCCCATATCTACAACTGATCTATATCCCACTGTATCCTTTGACAATCTTCTACATTATCCACAACTCCATCAATCTTGGTATTGTCTGCAAACTTACTAACCCTCCAATCCACGCATTCATCCAAGTTGTGTATATATATATATATATATATATATATATGATAAACAGTAGAGGTTCCAGTATGGCTCCCTTTGAAACAACACTAGTCAGAGACCTCCAACCTGAAAAACACACTTCTGCCTTTTCTGAGCAAGCCCATTCTGAATCTACATGACCCAGTCACCATGGATCCTATGCATCTTAAACTTCTGGATGAGCCTACCTTATCGAAAACCTGAGTAAAATCCTTGTCGATAACATCCACTGCTCTACCCTCATCGAACACCTTCGTCACCTCCTCAAAAAATTCAATCACCTTGGTAAGACATGACCTACACTGCACAAAGCCATACTGACTGTCCCAAATTATGCCTTGTTTATCCAAATGCAATTAAATCCTATCTCTAAGAATTCTTTCCAATAGCTTCCCAACCACCGATGGTAAGACTCACTGATCTATAGTTTTCTGGATTATCCCTATTTCCTTCTTGAATAAAGGAACAGCATTAGCTACTCGTCAGTCCTCTGAGACCTCGCCAGTGGCTAATGAGGGAACAAAAATCCTGGTCAAGGCCCCAGCAATCTCCTCCCTTGCCTCTCTCAATAACCTGGGGTAGATAGCAATGGGTCCTGGAAAACTATCCATCTTAATGCTATTCAAGAGACCCAACACCACTTCTTTCTTGATCTCAAAATGCCCAAACTTATTAGCATGTTCCACACTAATCTCACTATCCTCCATATCCTTCTCCTGGATGATTACTGACACAAAGTACTCATTTAGGATTTCACCCACAACCTCTGCCTCTGAGCACAAGTTCCCTCACTTATCCTTGAGTGGTCCTATCTTCTTCCTAGTTACCCCCTTGTTCTTAATGTATGTATAGAATGCTTTGGGATTCTCTTTAACCTCACTTGCCAAGGTCATTGCATGGCCCCTTTTTGCTCTCCTAATTCCTTGGTTGAGTTCTTTCCTGCTTTCTTTATATTCCTCATGGACCCTGTCCAATTTTACCTTCCTAAACCTCACATATGCTTCTTTTTCCTTTTTGACTAAATTCATTATCTCTCTCATTATCCAAGGGTCCCTGATCTTGCCATCCTTGTCCTTTCTCCTTATTGAAACATGCCAGTCCTGTATACTCTCATCAGACTTCTAAAAGCTTTTGATAAATGGTGCATGTGGATTTGAAAAGGTTAATATTGAGGAGTGCCATAAGCAGCAGCCACTTTGATGAGGGTCAAATGGACTTGTGGGCAGAGCAGCATAGGATCTCAAAGGGGTTAGACCTGACATTTGGCCCTCCTCAAAATCTCTATAGCAAAATCTAGCATATTAAGTTAAAAATCACACAACATCAGGTTATAGTCCAACAGGTTTATTTGGAAGCACTAGCTTTAGGAGCGCTGCTCCACCTGATGAAGGAGCAGCGCTCCGAAAGCTAGCGCTTCCAATAAACCTGTTGGACTATAACCTGGTGCTGTCTGATTTTTAACTTTGTCCACCCCAGTGCAACACCAGCACCTCCACATCACGTCTAGCATATTAATGTAACTTGTAGTTAATTGTTAACATGCAATAATGCTATCTTGTCAACTACAAGAGACTCTTCTAGCAAGACCAGGAAATGGTCTTTCTTGACCATACCAGAGCAAGACAGGCCCTATCATTTCCCACAATCCAAGAGAATGTGGCAGCAATGTTTATCATAAGCAGCAGCTAATACAGTTGACCTTCCCATAAAACAATAAATTGACATTGGGCCTGTCAGAAAGGTGAAAGCTCATGGACTAACTGGGATTGTGACAGAATGGATATGAAGTGACAGGAAACAGAGAGCAGTGGCAGTGTTGTAGCAGTGGGGATCTCCAGGATCAGTGGTAAGATCACTGTTTTATAAAAATAGTGACTTAGGCCTGGATGGACATGGCACAATTTCAAATAATTTAAGAATGACACAGATCTCCAAAGTTTTCTGAATTGTGTGAAGAATGTTGGCAGACATCAATGAGAGCTAGACACACTGGTGGAACAGGCAGGGAGGTGGCAGATGAAATTTAACAAAGGCAAATATGAAATAATTCATTTAGTAGGATAAATGAAGTGAGGCAATACAAAAAAAAGAGTATAATTCTGAACAAAGGAATGGGAACAGAGACACGTGGGTGTATATATGTGCAGAAACCATTGAAGATGGCACAACAGGTTGAGAAACTCCTTCACAGTGCATACAAGCCAGTGGACTTTATGAATAAAGGCAGACAGCAGAAAACCATGGAGACTATTGTGAATCTTTATAAAATACTGGGTCAGCCTCAACTGTACAGAGAATTATCAAATTCTGGGCACCCCACATTAAAAAGGTATTTGAATTCTACAGTGCTGAGTTCAGAAAAGATTTAAGAGAAAGAGAGACTTCAATTGTGTGGATAAATTGAAGAAGCTGGTGGTGTTTTCTTTGGGGAAAAGGAGGTGTTAGGAGATTCGGTGGAGGTTTTCCAAACTATGAGGGATGTGGACATTGTAGATTAGAGAAACTGCACCCGTTGGCAGGAGAATTGTGATTGCAGGAGACATTACATTAGTGAATGGCAGAAAGGAACAAAGGCAGTATGGGGATATCCTGGGTCACTGAGTCAATATCCTTGATTTCCATTCTTAACAGCGCTGTGAGTGTCCCTACGCCACATGGAAGTAGGCAGATCAACATCATCCTCCCAAGAGCAAATAGGAATGGATAATAAATGCTGGACTAGCCAGTGACACCCACATCTCACCCACAAGTAATGACAAACCTTGTCAATGTGGCATGTAGCAAAGATCTGGAACGCTCTGCCTGAGATTGTGGAGCAATTCTATTTCAAAATAAAATCAGAGAATTATCTAAAGGGAAGGAATTTGCAGGGTTGCAAGGAAAAGACATGGAATAGAACTAGGTTATTTGCTCTTGCAAAGAGTCAACATGGGTATGACAGAGCAATCAGCCTCTTTCTGTGCTGTAGCTTTTCCATGATTCCGATAAAACGTTAGTAACCAGGGTGGATTCAAAGAGGATGTGTGAAAATAATGATACATAATTAAGGAAAGCTTTAAATGGTTTGAGGCTCAAGTCACGACTGTGAAGAATGTGCTGAATATATCGGATGCTTACATTAGTTTTCATAGGTCATAGAGTGAACAGCAGCACTGGAAACTGAATCTTAATGTGTCTGCCACTTTCTCAGTCCAGGTTATGAATAATTTGTAGACTAATTATCAAAATGTTAAGCTTGAGATAATGAAAGGGTGCCAGCTGTGAGAATTTAGGTCACTCCACTGACAGAGTCATGTTTAAAATCCAGTTGCAGCTCAATTACGCTTTGTAGAATTAAGGGTAGCTGATTTTATGTCAGATTTAATATGACTATATCAGCAAAATTGATCACCCAAAATGCAGGGTATTGAGGTGGTTAGGGAACTTCTCTCTAATGTGCAATTCTCCTCTGATTCAGCAAAAAATGACTATTGCTGTAAAAAGCATTTCACTTTATGTGTTTCACAGCTTGGCTCAATCTGTCTTTGGATTTGAACTCATGTCTTGGTGTAGCTGGATTGTGAGAGTAAAAAATTTAAGTCTGTGCAGAGGCCCCTATTGAAAATGCATACATCACAGTGCAATAACATGAGGGTGGATCTATTTAAATACTCACTCCCTTTCTTTGTTCACAAGTGCCCTTTTCTCATTGTGACAACAATAATTCACATCGAAATTGCACTCAACCTAACAATGCAAAGGCCTGTGTCCCTGATATTATTTAAACTGAGGGCCAAAATTAATCCATTTAATAAAACGATTTAAGAAAACAATAGATCCTGAAAAGTGTGTAGAATCTGATGTCACTTCCTACCCATCTGGAAATGAATCAGCCTAAAGCCAGCAGAGAGATTAATCTACCCTCATTAAGTAAATTGGTAAGACCCATGAATGCAGACGCAGAGATTAAAATGTAATTCTTTTCTCTTAGAAGGTCATTCATCTTTGGAATTATCTTCCCCTGAAAACAGTGAAGAGTGGATTATTGAATATAGTCAGGGCTGAGTTAGATAGAGTTTTTGATTGACAAAGGAGTAAAGGATGATGGTGGTCAGGCAGGAAAGGGGAGTGAAGGTCAGAATCGGAGCGGCCATGATTTTATTGAAAGCCAGGCAGGCTGGAGGTTTACTTCTACTCTGGTTTCTTACGATCTTTTATTCAGTGAATCCACACCTGGTTAGTGCCTGCTCTTAGGTAATCGCTTGAGATCAAGGATGACTTGCTTCCACTGCTGAGATGGGTCTAATTCCAGCACGGAATCTGCAGACTCTGCCATGTGTGGTTAAGTAGTGTTTGGAGGATTGGGATGTTTGGAGGTTGGTACAATACCTCCAACACCTCAATTTGGTCTTGGCGTCTTCCTGACTAAGTTTCTTGCCACGCTCTGTGCCTGTCCAAATGAATCTTCTCCATTACTTGGTCACAAGCTCACAAGTTAACAGAGATGTTTGACCTCTTTGAGGACGTTCTTGAGACATTTCTGCTATTCTCTCGAGAACCTTCTATAGAGACCAAACGTCATGGTTGACCTAGTTAATGTACTTGTTGGCAACTCGTACTGCCTGTAGGGTTGGCCGATTTGTATGTGTGTAACCACATTACGCAGTTCACTGGGTGCACCCCTCAGCAAGGGAAGGCCACGGTCATCATTTGTTAACACTACTTAAAGCTGGCTAGTATGTTATGTGGAAGCGGTGCACTGGTTTTGGATTATGTACTGACTCTGACATAAGATATAAATCTGACTGAGGAAACATTCAAGGCTGCTCTATCGTTCAGTCCCATCATAGGTGATTCTTTAACCCTTCTCTCTTTCACTATCCTCTCCCTTCTTAATTCTCTGGCAGATCAAAAATCTATCAATCTCAGTCGTGAATATGTTCAACGAGCAGTCAACAACAAAACTAGATGAGAGATTATCGGGAACACGCAGAAACGTTGAAGTTACAATCAGATTAACCACGTTCTCACTGAACAGTAGGACAAGCTCCAAAGGATGATGGCCTACTCCTGTACCTTGTTCATAATGAATTCCAAAGATCTGCAATGCTCTGACTGAAAGCAACTCTCCTAATCTCAGTCCTAAATGATTGAGGTGTTCTCAGCTCTCCTGATGGTGAAACGACCTATTGGTGGACAGCAGAAGAGATTTTGATGTCATCACAGGTTATGGTGTCTTCATACCTAATTCTTCCTCTGATATCCCATTTTCTCCTTATTCCACACCTTCTTCACACAACCCCTAATTTCTACCTTCCGGTACTATATGTGTCTGCAATTTCCTTTCGGATATTCAAGAATTGCAATCTGGCCAGGGACTGAAGCAGCCAAAAGCCAATGATGGTGAGGAGATGACACCATCATTTGATTTCCCACTTTTTGCTCCCACCTGAGGTGCTGATCCTATGTGTTTGCGACAGAATTGGTTAGAATTGGTTAGAAGTGAGATTGGCAAGAGGTCAGACATTGAGAACAAGTGGACTACTGCCTAAGTCGGAGGTAAGGATGAACAGATGCCAACCTGCCAAATTCTTATATTGATTACATTTTAATGATTCTGGTGACCAATTTACCAAGGCAGCCTACAGCAAAACTCCAATAGGCATGCACAAGGATGAACTGGGTAATCCTGCCTGAAATGAAAAGTGTGGTGCTGAAAAAGCACAGCAGGCCAGGCAGCATCCGAGGAGCAGGAGAATCGATGTTTCGGGCATAAGCCCTTCTTCAGGAATGAGGCTTGTGTGCCAAGCGGGCTGAGATAAAAGGTGGGGCGGGGGGAATTTGGGGGAGGGGCGCTGGGAATACGATAGATGGAAGGAGGTGAGGGTGAGGGTGATAGGCGGAGAGGGGGTGGGGGTGGGGGTGGAGAGATCGGGAAGAAGATTGCAGGTCAAGAGGGCGGTGGTCAATCTGGGGGTTGGGACTGAGATAAGGTGGGGGGAGGGGTTTTTATTTTGTAATCTAGGTAGCTGTGGGAGTCAGTCGGTTGAAAGCCTAATTGCAGGATCAAGGAGCAAAGAGGATTCCAGTACCAGTTTGAATAAATTACTTATTCGAGACCCTTATGTCTCAGTATGGGAATGGTGGCTAACCCCTGCTCACACACCTATGTGAACCCAACTATGGTGCAGTGTCCAATGGCTGATGTCGCAGCTTCCATTGTATCAAAAAGAGCAGCAACAAGCCGCCCAATGTTGGAGTGTTGCAACACACGCTTGGGCCTCTGTCATGCTTGCCTTACCAAAGGGACTCACAGACCGTCACGGTAGACCATCAATCTGTCATCCAATAGGTCTGCCCCCAAGAGCAATGGGAGTGGAACATTAATCTGCAGCAGTCTCTTAGAAAAACATTTATCCTCAAACCCTGCCACTCCACTAGTGCTATCAGCATTCTGATTCCAGACAGCTGCTCCACATGAGGAGATGGGGCAATCTGCAGGCAATTGCCTGCTTTTCATACAATGACGGACACAAATTATACTTCACACAAGCAGGTCGTTTGGCCCAAACAGTCCATTCTTGTATTTACGCTCTACATGAGCCTCCTCCTAACTTACCTCATTTACACTGACCATTGCAATCTTTAATTCACTTCTCCTTTACTTCCTTGTCTCGTTTCTGCTTAAGTGTATCCCTAATATTTGCTTCAAGCATTCTCTGTTATAGTGGGTTATCCATTTGTATTACTATTCAAAATGGAAAAGTTTCTTCTGAATTCAGTATTAGAATTCTTGGTGGATACTGTCAGGGGAGATAATGATGTGGTGACAGTGTTAGTAGGCTAGTGAATCAACAACTGAGGTTAATGCTTTTAGGACATAAAATTCCATCTTGTCAACTTGCGAAATCAAAGTTTGATTAATAAAATCTTGGCTAGTCTTACTAACAGTGTTCATGAAGCTAACATTCAATTGTCATTAAAATCCATCATGTTCATTAATATCCTTTAGCGTAGAAAATCTGCTGTCCTTATCTGACCTTCCAGATCCACGTCAATAACAATGCTGTGTACTCTTAACTGCCCTCAGATAGCCAAGCAAACCACTGAAGGGCAATTAAGGAGCAACAATAATTCCCAGTGATGCCCACATCCCATGAAAGAATAAAAAACATTGACGGCTATGGTTAGGTTCTTTCCGATAGTGGAAACACCTACCTTCTTTCTTCCATCAAAACCATTTTAAAGACCTTTATATTTTAGGTCACTCGTCAGGTTTCTGTTTTCAATAGGAAAGGGACCAAGCCTGTCAATCCTTTCTTAATATGTGTACCCACACATTTCTAGTAGCATGCTTATAAATCTTTTCTGGATCCTCTCCACAGCATCTGTATCTTATTTGATCATAAGGTGAGAAGATTTCCAGTATTGTTCTTTTTAATTCATTAATGTATGTGTCACTGACTAATTGCGCAGAGGGCAGGGAGGTGTCAGTAAGGATGGCAGATTGCCTTCCCTAAAGAATATTAGTGAGCCAGATGGGTTTCTAATAACAGTCAGAAGTGATTTTATGATCACCCCTTCATTCCAGATTTTATTGGATTCAAAATGGACTGTCTGCCAGATTGAATGCAATCCGTAGAGCACTGGCCTGGGTTTTGGATTGCGAGTCCCGTAACATTACTGCTTTACCAGCACCACCACCTCATCAGCAGGAACAGTTTTAGTGACTTTTTAGTTCTGTTTTGATCCTTTGATAACCTGTCAAGCCTGGGGCAGAATACTCAGTAATTATTGTATTCGTACTTCAAGATATCTTTGTTCCTGTATTGCACCCACACTTGTACCTTCTAAGTAATAAGTTCTATTCTTCCTGCCCAAAATAAACTGCTTCATATTTATCGACTTCATTTGCCACATGCCATGTAGCAGGACAGCAATCAGTTCTGAAGAAAGTGAAAGTGAGGATTGCAGATGCTGGTCCTCCGAGTCGAGAATGTGGTACTGGAAAAGCACAGCAGGCCAGGCAGCATCCGAGGAGCAGGAGTACCGACAAAGACCCTTCATCAGGAATGAGGCTGGGAGCCCAGGGGGTGATGAGATAAATGGGAGGGGGATGGGGGAAGACAGCTGAGTGTGCGATAGGTAGATGAAGGTGGGGGTAATGGTGATAGGTCGGAGACGAGGGTGGAGCAGAAGGTGGGAAGGAAGATGGACAAGCAGGACAGGTCATGAGGGCGGTGCCGAGTTAGAAGGTTGGAACTGGGATGAGGTGGGGGGGGGGTGGGGGAGGAAGAAATAAGGAAATTGGTGAAATCCACATTGATGCCGTGGGGTTGGAGGGTCCTGAGGCAGAAGATGAGGCATTCATCCTCCAGGCGTCGGCTGGTTACAGTTTGGCAATAGAGGAGGCCCAGGGAGGGGAAGGTGAAGTGTTTGGTCGGTGGGGGCATCTCTGAAGCGCTGTACGAGTCGGTGTCTTGTCTCGCCAATGTATAGGTTACCGCATCGGGAGCAATGGATACAGCAAATGACATGTGTGGAAGTGCAGGTAAAACTCTGATGGATGTGGAAGACCCCTTTGGGGTCTTGGATGGAGGTGAGAGGGGAGGTGTGGGTGCAGGTTTTGCAATTCCTGCAGTGGCAGGGGAAGGTGCCGGGAGGGGAGGGTGGGTTGGTGGATGGTGTAGATCTAACGAAGGACTCGCAGAAGGAATGGTCTTTACGGAAAGCGGACTGGGTGGGGAGGGAAATATATCTCTGGTGGTGGGGTCCATTTGTAGGTGGCAGAAATGGTGGAGGATGATGTGATGTATACGAAGGTTGGTGGGGTGGAAGGTGAGGACCAGGGGATTCTGTCCTTGTTGCAATTGGAAGGGTGGGGTTCAAGAACGGAGGTGCAGGAAGTGGATGAGCTGGACTGGAGGGCATCATCAGCCACGTGGGAGGGGAAATTATGGTCTTTAAAGAAAGAGGTCACCTCGTGTGTTCGATGGTGGAACTGGTCCTCCTGGCTGCAGATGCAATGGAGGCAGAGGAATTGGGAATAAGAGCTAGCAAGGTGGAAGGAAGTACAGTTCAGGTGGCTGTGGGAGTCGGTGGGTTTGTAGAAGGTGTCAGTGTTGAATCAGTCACCATTGATGGAGATGGAGAGGTCCAGGAAAGCAATGGAGGTGTCTGAGATGGTGCAAGTGAATTTAAGGTCAGGGTGGAATGTGTTGGTCAAGTTGCTGAACTGTTCAACCTCCTCATGGGAGCACGAGGTGGCGCCGATGCAGTCATCATAGTGGCGGAGGAAGAGGTGGGGAATGGTGCCAGTGTAACTACGGAAGATGGACTGTTCCACGTACCTGATAAATAGACTGGCATAGCTGGGGCCCATGTGGGTGCCCATGGCTAACCCTTTCATCTGGAGGAAGTGGGAGAATTCGAATGAGAAATTATTGAGGGTGAGGACCAGTTTAGCCAAACGAATAAGAATGTCAGTGGAGGGGACACTGGGAGAGGAAGAAACAGAGGGCTTGGAGGCCCTGGTCATGGCGGATAGAAGTGTAGAGGGACTGAATGAGGCGTTGGGGGCCAAGGAAATGAAAGTCTTGAAGGAGGTGGAGGGTGGAGTTTTAAATGTATGTGGGGAGTTCCTGGACTGGGGGGGATTGGACAGTATCGAGGTATGTAGAGATGAATTTGGTGGGGCAGGAGCAGGCTAAGACGATGGGTCAGCCGGGGTAGTCAGGCTTGTGGATCTTGGGTAGGAGGTAGAATCGGGTGGTGCAGGGTTCCTGAACTATGAGGTTGGAGGCTGTGGGTGGGAGATCCCTGAGGTGATGAGGTTATGCATGGTCTGGGAGATGATGGTTTGGTGATGGTGGTGAGGTCATGGTCAAGGGGGCAGTAGGAAGAGGTGTTTTTGAGTTGGCGCCTGGCTTCAGCAGTGTAGAGGTCAGTGTGCCAAACTACCACTGCTCCCCCTTGTCCGTTGATTTCATGATGAGGTTGGAGTTGGAGCAGAGCGAGTGGAGGGCTGCACATTGTGACTGTGAGAGGTTGGAGTGGGTGAGGGGGGTGGACAGGTTGAGGCGGTTAATGGCCCTGGGGCAGTTGGAAATAAAGAGGTCGAGGGCAGGTAACAGACTGGCACGAGGTGTCCAGGTGGATGGGATGTGTTGGAGGCAAGAGAAGGTGTCCTTGGAAGGTGGGTGGGAGTCTTGGTAGATAAAGTAAGCTCAGAGACGGAGGCAACAGAAGAACACGTGTTGAATTCATTGATCCAGGAGTGAGGGGAATGAAGGTAAGGCCTTTGCTGAGGACTGATCATCCTCAGTGAGGGGGAGGTCTGGGGAGATAGTGAAAACTTGGCAGGGCTGGGAGCTAGGACCTGGTGTAGGGCTGTAGCTGGGAGTGGGGTTGGAGACTGTAACTGGAGTGGGCATGATGGTAGAGGAACCGGAGGTGACGTCGTTTACGGAAGTGACACTCATCCCGGTCATCCAGGGGGAGTGGGAGCTGCTGTGCGGAGGTGGTGACTGTGGGATCCACGGGGAGGGGGGGTGGTGTCATAGGCAATTCTGTTGGCGATGTTCAGGTCAGTGGCGTCAGTGGGGGCAGAAGTAATTGCAATGGTGGCCACTATGGGGGTGGAAGTGGCGGAACGCGTGGCGTTGGTGACGTCAATCAGGGCAGAATGGGTTGTGGCGGTGGCAACAAAGGGGGCGGAAGTGATGTTCCGGTTAGGCCTCACGTTGGTTTCGGTGGCAGTGGATCTCATGGTGGTCACAGAGACGGTTGGCTGGCCAACGGTTACAGAGGCGGCATGGTCAGGTGGGGCTGTAGTCTCCGCTTCATTGGGGAGACAGGACGCCTACTCGCAGAGCACTTCAGCGAACATCTCCGGGACACCCACACCAATCAAACCCACCGCCCCGTGGCCGAACACTTCAGCTCCCCCTCCCACTCCGCCAAGGACATGCAGGTCCTGGGCCTTCGCCATTACCATTCCCTCACTACCCGACACCTGGAGGAAGAACACCTCTTCTTCCGCCTTAGGACCCTTCAACCCCATAGCATCAATGTGGATTTCATCAATTTCCTCATTTCCTCTCCCCCACCTTATTCCAGTTCCAACCTTCTAACTCAGCACCGTCCTCATGACATGTCCTACATGTCCATCTTCCTTCCCACCTGTCTGCTCCACCCTCCTCTCTGATCTATCGCCATTACCCCCACCTCCATCTACCTATCGCATTCCCAGCTACCCTTCGCCCAGCCCCACCCACCTCCCATTTATCATACGACCCCTTGGGCTCCCAGCCTCATTCTTGATGAAGGGCGTTTGCCCAAAACGTCGATTCTCCTGCACCTCAGATGCTGCCTGACCTACTGTGCTTTTCCAGCACCACACTCTCGAGTTGTGAAGAAGGGTCAGGCTCGAAACATTAATTCTGCTTCCTTCCCATAGATACTGCTGATTTTCTCCAGCAACTTCTGTTTTGGCTCGTTGTCATGGTTATTTATTTAAGAGCTGTTGGCCTCTTTTCATTAGTTCAGTATTTTAGCCCAGATCCCCGCTGAGCTGAATGAAGAGAAAGATTTCGAAATATCGACTCAGGGAGAAGCTGTGGGCAAGCTCTTAAATCCATTCAGTTGACGAGAAATGGGGAAGTGTTGATGCTCTGGGCACCTGGAGTAAAACAACACAGAGAAATCTTTTAATAAATGTTGATCAAGCTGTTTAACAAATTGGTATGTGTTGGATTCCACTTCAAATGCGATTGGACACAAGCGAGGATGGCACAAGATTTAATTCCGAGCAAGCCAGAATTATGTCAATTAAATTTGAGATCTTTGATGGTTCCCTTGATGCATATCCAACTTGTTAGCATAGCTCTTTGGAAATCAGGGCAATTTTACCCATTTGGCTGACATCTGTTATTATCTTCCAAATCTATTGCAACTCCAACGAATTAATCAGCATCAGACAACAGGAGGCATTTTCTTTTTGTTTGAAGCTCTACCCAATTGTACAATGGGTCTACTTGCCTTAAATTATCGAGTTGCTTACCAGCCTCAGCTTGGCTTTATCCTTTCTTTGTTAAGTTGTTCTGTGACAGTAATACTCTGGGAGGTTTGCAGCGTCCAGGAGTTACTGGACTTTATAGTAAGTGCTTGAAAAGCTCAGGGAACTTCAGAGCCAAATTGAGGATTTGGAGCCAGAGTTGCAGACTTTGCAAGGCATCAGGGACGGGTAATGTACCTGGACACTTTGCTCCAGGAGATGGTCATTCCCCCTTGATTAGGTCATTCTAAATCAGTCCACACACAAGGGTAGATGAGGCAGAGTTGGGAACCCAGTGGTAATGTTCAAGGAGCCTCAGCCCCTGTGACAATCCAACAGTGACAAGATCTTGGCAAGCTGTGGAGACGGAAGTGCAGACTGCAGGGAGGGTGAGTGAAAACTGACCATGGTACAGGGCACTAGTCAAGTTGGGGGGGGGCGGTGGTGGAGGGGGGAATGGCAGCCGGTGTGAAATAGGAACATAGTGTGGACATATACAGAGGAATCTCGGTTATCTGAACGAGATGGATGGGCAGTATTTTGTTCGGATAATTGATTATTCGGTTAACTGATTCAAAGCCTCTCCTCTGGGACTCTGAGTTTTCTGAAGTTTCCTTTTTCCTCACTCTGCCTGCCTTGCTCCCTCTCTCTGTCTCAGGGTTTGTTTCTGAGCACACACCCACTTGTGTGTAAGGGACCTGCAGCATTGCTGAAGCCTCCCGCCTTCACCACCACCCCCCACAAGCCCCACCGCCACCATCGGTTCCATGGGATTGACACAGCGAGCACTTGCTCAGTCCGCTCCCCGTTCAGGAGACTAGGCAGCAGCACTCCGCGCACGAGCCCCGCATTCCTCCTGTCCGCCCCCACCCTCCTTAATTGCTGCCCCCGTTCGCTCCTGCCCCTGCCCCATTTT
>NC_057745.1:20717054-20769719 GCF_004010195.1 Chiloscyllium plagiosum | reverse complement strand
CACGCACACACACACAAACACAGACACACACATAGACACACACACAGACACACACACAAACACACACAGATACACACAGAGACACACACACATACAGACACAAACGGTCACACACACACACCTTTTTACAGCAACTTTTTGACATGTTCTAACTTTGCCCTGTGCAGGACAATGTTGGAGAGATTACCTGGGGAAGGGGGTGTGGTTTAAGGTACACCGCTGTGTAGAACTCCAGGGAAAGTGTGGGGAGAGAGAGAGAGAGGGTGGGCGGTCAGTCATTTGAAGACGGTGCCTGGGCTCCCATTGATGTCCAGGACTGTTCTCGGCAGCATTTCAGTAAGCCGAGTTCGTTTTTAATCATTGTAAACAAAAGACACGATCAGGGTTGGTAACACCTCTTTGATGTAATGTTTTTAGCAGGACCTTGAGATCTTCTTCGTATGATCCAAAATTCGGATAATTGATGTTCGGATAATCGAGGTTCCTCTGTATACAGATGGTATAATACAGAGGACCAATACTGTTTTCTGTAACTGTGAGCGTGCATTCCAAAGACTGTATGGCCTGCGCAGTGCCAGGGTTAAGGATGTTCTTTCATGGAGAGGAACGTGGAGAAGGAGGGGAAGAAACTGATTGTCATCATCCATGTTCATACAAACAATATTGATAGGACTAGGAAGGAGGTTCTTCTGAAATTAATTAAACAGCTAGGGGCTAAATAGAACCACTGAAGTAATAATCTTGAGACTATTACCCGAGCCATGGGTAATAGATAAGTGACCATAAGAAAGAGGAGCAGATTTAGGACATTTAACCCAATTAGGTCTGCTCTACCCTTCAATCATGGCTGATGTGTTTCTCAACCCCATTCTCCTGCCTTTTCCTGATAACCCTTGATCCCCTTACTAATCAATAACCTATCGATCTCTTTTTTTAAATACACGCAATGAGTTCCACAGATTCACCACTTTCTGGCTGAAGAAATACCTCCTCGTCTTAGTTCAAAAAAGGCTGTCCCGTCACCCAGAGGCTGTACCCTTGGGTGCTAGTCTCTCCTGCTTGTGGAAACATCATCTCCATGTCCGCTCTATCCAAGCCTCTCAATATTCTATAAGGTTCAATCAGATCCCACCTCATTTTTCCAGACTCTATCAAGTACAGACACAAAGTCCTCAACTATTCATCATATGACAAGCCCTTCAACACCAGGACCATTCTTGAGAAGGTGTCCTGGACCCCCTTTAGGGCCAACACATTTTTTCTTCGATACGAGGCCCAAAACTGCTTACAATATTCCAAATGCTGTCTGACCAAAGCCCTATACAGCCTCAGCAGTGCATCCCTGCTCTTGGATTCTACCCCTCTTGATGAATGCTAATGTTGCATTTGCCTTCCTGACTGCCACATGAACTTGTATGGTAACCTTTAGCGAATCCTGAACTAGGACTCATAAGTCCCTTTGTGTTTCAGATTTCTGAAGCCTTTCCCCAGTTAGAAAGTAGTCCATGCTTCTAGTCTTCCTACCAAAATACATAACCTCACACTTTCCCACACTGCATTCTACCTGCCACTTTTTTGTCCACTCTCCGAGCCTGTCAAGTCCTTCTGCAACTCCCTACTACCTCAACACTACCTTTGTGTCATTTGCAAACCGAGCAACAATACCCTCAGTTCTTTCATCCAGATTGTTATTAGGGTATAGGGTAATTACAGTCAAGGAGTTAGATGCGTGGCTCAGAGATAGTTGTGGGTGGAATGACTTTCAATTCATGGGGCAACAGTATCAGTTTGGGGTAGAAAGGAACTGTTCTGGAGGGACTTGCTTCACTTGAACCATGCTGGGACCAGGTCTCAGTCAATTGAATAACTGGGGTGCTGAGAGGACTTTAATGGAGAGAAAGCAGGTTCTTGAAAAGGAATAGAGAGGCTTATGGAGTAAAAGGATGTGGCAGCACCACAGGCCAGCTGTCTAGGTAATGATTCCCAGAGCAGGACAGAGTACAGAAACATTAAGATAACAGCAAATCGAGTCAAAGAGGGAAAACAATGCCAGAAAGGGTTTTTTTTCCCCAACAGCATAGGGGATAGCTTGGAGGACTGGCAGAATCAGTTTCAGAAGTCAGACCCATAAAATCACCACATTGTGCAAGCAGGCCATTCAGCCTATTGAGTTCACACTAACCCTCTAAAGAGCATCCCATCCAGACCCACCCCTGTAACCCTACATTTCCTGTGGTTAATCCACTGAGCCTACACATCCCTGGGCCCGATGGGGCAATTTAGCATGGCCACTCCACCTAACCTGCTCATCTTTGGACTATGGGAGGAAACCAGAGCATCCAGAGAAAATCCAGCAGGAGGATGTGCAAACTCCACACAGACTGTTGCCCGAGGCTGGAATCAAACCCTGGCACTGGCAGAGCAGCAGTGCTAACCACTGAGCCATTATTCTGCCCTAAAGGAGGAGTTTGAAATGTGAGACCTCTAGCATAGTGATCTCAGAATACTCTCTGTATTGGGCTGAATTGAAACTTCTAAGGTGAGGGTTGGCTAACGGGCCTAGGTTTGGTTGTACTTGTGACAGCAGAAGAGAGAAGATAGAAGGGGAAAAGGAAGTGAGGGAAAACTTGAATGTTGGCGGTGAACAAAGAAATGGTTGCCCTCCGATTTGCTGATTTTAATTACCCTAAGATAGACTGGGGGGGAAAAAAGAGTGTGGGTCATGGAAAGGGAGCAATTCTTGCAATACGTGCAGAACTTTCTGGAACAGTATATTTCCAGTCCCACCAGGGAGGGAGTTGTACTGGATCTACTCTTAAAAAGTGAGGCAGTTAAAGTGGAGAATATCAGAGGGGGGAGAGCATTTGGGAAATAGCGATCATAACATAAAAAGTTTCAATATTAAATTGGAAAAGAATAAAAATCAGTCAATGATTAAGATCCCAGACTGGAAAAGGACAGATTTTAGGGGTTTAAAGTTGAACTGGAGCTGATTGATCAGAAACACATTTTGTTGGATAAAACAATGGATGAGAAATGTGCGACTTTCAAAAGAGTGCTGATTAGGGTGCAAGCTGTAGACATACCCATGAGAAGTAAATACTGAGTATCCAAAGCTAGATTAGTCAGGATGATTAAAGATATTGATGAGAAGATCAGGAAGAGAAAGGAAGCACATGTTGGGATTTTAGATATAAGGAAAGATTGAGAAATTGGGTTTATTGTCCTTGGAGATGAGATGATAAAGAGGTGGCCTTACTGTAGAGTTCAAAACTATGAACTATTCAAGATTGTCAACAAGACAGCTAGGAGTGAGATGAGGAGAAACTTCTTTACTCAGAGAGTTGTTAGGATCTGGAATACGTGGCCTGGAAGAGTGCTGGGGGCAGTTTCCAGAGGAGGCTTCAAAATAGAGCTGAATATATATTTGAAAGTGAGGAGTTGGAGGGTTACGGAGAGAGGGCTTGAAAGTGGGACTAGCATTAGCTCTCTTTGGGAGGCATTACAGACATGATGGGTTGAATGGCTTTTTCTGTTCTGTAACATTCTATGCTTCTAATGACTCTGCTTAAATGTGCATAGTATTAAAAAAATGAAATAACAACAGAAATAGGCATTATGGAGAAAGGTTACAAGGAGATCAAAGTTGGGAACTAAATAACCTGGATTACACCTCTTCCCACCCTACCTCTTGCAAAAATGCCATCCCATATTCCCAATTCCTCCGCCTCCATCGTATCTGCTCCATCACTGAACACACCAGATGGCCTCCTTCTTTAAAGACCATAATTTCCCTTCCCATGTGGTTGAAGGTGCCCTCCAACGCATCTCATCCATGTTCTGTACCTCCGCCCTCAAACCCCATCCCTCCAGCTGCAACAAGGACAGAACCCCTCTGGTCCTCACCATCCACCTCACCAACCTCCGCATTAACCGCATCATCTGCCGACATTTCTGCCACCTCCAAACAGACCCCACCACCAGGGATATACTTCCCTCCACATCCCATCCGCTTTCCGGAAAGACCGTTCCCTCCGTGACTACCTGGTCAGGTCCGCACCCCCCAACAACTCACCCTCCCTCCTGGCACCTTCCCCTCCCACCGCAGGAATCGCAAAACCTACGCCCACACCTCCCCCCTCACCTCCACCCAAGGCCCCAAAGGAGCCTTCCACATACATCAAAGTTTCATCTGCACTTCCACAAATGCCCTTTATTGCATATGTTGCTCCCGATGCGGTCACCTCTACATTGGGGAGACCAGATGCCTTCTCGCAGAACGCTTCAGGGAACATCTCTGGGACACCCGCACCAATCAACCCCACCGCCCCATGACCAAACATTTCAACTCCCCCTGTCCTCACTTTCACCAACTAAATATAGTAAGTAGAGGTATGTACTTCTTCAAAGGCCAGCCAGGGTGGAACAGTTCTAATGAAGAAACTTCAAGACTCTTAATGTTAGCTTGCTGCCCACGCCCCCTTCCCCCACCATCCCCCCACTGTGTATGCTGTTTGACCTGCTATGATTTCCAGCATTTGTTGTTTACAGTACAGGTTCCAGCATCTGCTCCGAGGTTGGAATGGGTGGTGGAATGGCTTTATTAATACCAGGATAATAAATATGATGGCAAGAAATTATCTTAGATCAGATAGTTTAGAATCCATATCAGTGGAGTTAAGAAATAATAAAGGGAAGTAGAAACCTTGGGAGTATTCTATAGGGTCGCTAAAAATAGGAATATTGTAGGACAGAGAATAAATCAGGAAAAAAATCAAGGCACGTGAAAAAGGCAGGACATTATTCTTTGGTGACTTTAATCTCTGCGTAGATTTGGAAATCAAGTTCAGGCTAATTTGGATCTGGTAATGTGTAAAGGAATGTTGGCCTTCCTTTCAAAAGGAATGGCATATGAAAATAGAGAGATCTTGTTAAAACTATACATTGTTCTAGTCAGACCACATAGAGTCATAGCGTTGTAGAGATGTACAGCATGGAAATACCTTTCGGTCCAACTTGTCCATGCTGATAAGCTACCCTAACCTAATCCAGTCCCAGTTGCTAGCACTTGGCCCATATCCCTCTAAGCCCTTCCTATTCATATACCCAAATAGATGCCTTTTAAATGTTGTCATTGTACCAGCCTCCACCATTTCCTCTGCCAGCTCATTCCATACATGCACCACCCTCTGTGCAAAAAACAATGCCCCTTAGATCCCTTTTAAATTTTTCCCCTCCCACCCTAAGACTATGCCCTCTAGTTCTGGACTCCCCGACCCCAGGGAAAAGACCTTGTCCATCTATCCTATCCATGCCCTTCATGATTTTATAAACCTCTATAGAGTCACACCCTGAGCCTCCGACACTCCAGGGAAAACAGCTCCAGCCTATTCAGCCTCTCCCTTTTGCTCAGATCTAGAATGCTGTCAATGCGTTTGATTACCTTATCTGAGGAAAGATATATTGTCATTAGACCAATGCAGAGGAGGTTCACTCGGCTGATCCCAGGTATAAAGGATTTTCTTACTTTGAGAGGTTGAGTAGTTTGGGCCTGTACACTTTGGAGTTTAGAAGAATGAAAGGTGACTTTATTGAAATACATAACATCAGATTCTTAGGGGGCTTGACAGGGTAGATGTTGAAAGGTTGTTTCCCCATGTAGTAGAGTCTAGGACCAGAATGCGTCATCTCAGAATAAGGAGTCACCCAGTTAGGATAGAGATGAGGAGGAATGTCATCTCTCAGGCTAGTGAATCTGTGGCATCTTTTACTTCAGAGGGTTGTTGAGGCTGAGTATTTATGGCTGAGATAGACAGATTTTTACTCTTTAACAGAATCAAGGGTTATAGGGAAAAGGCAGGAAAGTGGAGTTGAGGATTATCAGATCGACCATGATCTCATTGAATGGCAGAGAAGATTGATGGGCTGAATGGCCACTTCTGCTCCTACAACTGAAGGTCTTATGGAATAAGTTAAAGATTCTCTGCTTGGTATAACACCAAAATGGTCAAAGAGAAGCCCAATTTCATCACATCCCCTTAAGAGCTAGGATTGTTCTAACTGCAATGTCCTTAGAAACTTGCTCAACTAATTCTTTTCTAAACATTTACTCCCCTCAATACTATTTTCTCTTCACTGCAAAAGTAAGAGTTTTAGACCAGACATAAACTAATTATTTTGATTTTATTTATCATGTTTTTATGATGCCTTTCAGTAGTTTCTCAAACTTCTTGATGGTGATAATCCAAGTTAATAATATAATGTGGTCTTTACCCATAAGCACAAGTGGTTCCCATGCAGCAAAGTGGCAGAGACAATACCAACTTGCTGACTTGTCGTTGCTTCAGTTAGTTTGGAAAGTGCAATTATGCCGCTCGTTGGCTAGGTGTGAGTCAGACTAATGCCAACCGCATAAGGTTTGATCCCTATTCTGAATGTGAGTAAACTCTGGGCTGCCCTCTGCACCCTATCTTAGTAAAACATCACAGAACCTGGCCAGGGTTTGGTGAATAATCTACAAAGACTTGCCTTCAGGCACAAAACTTCGTCAGCTCTGATGAAGAGCCAATGTTCTGGAAACATTAACTCTGCTTTCTTCCCACAGATACAGCCAGACCTGCAGAGTTTCACCAGCAATTTCTGTTCTTGTTCCAGAGTTCCACAATCCACAGTTTGTTCTTTTATTCAAAGAAGTTTCATGCCATACTTTACAGTAAAGAGTTAAAATTACTCTGAACTTTCATCCCAATGGACAATTGGCGCATGTTTACTCTACATATAACTGAAGAAGGGATTATGCCCGAAATGTCGATTCTCCTGCTCCTTGGATGCTGCCTGGCCTGCTGTGTTTTTCCAGCACCACATTTTTCAACATATAACAGTGTGGGCAATTAACAGCAAGTGGTGACAGTTACTTTGCAAAAATGATGGATGGAATCTCAGAGCAGTCTTAGTGAGATGGGCTATGGTGCCACCTGTGGCAGAATCATGGAAGACGTCCGATGAGGTTGATCTCAACATTGGGATCATCTTGCTTCACCTTTTATGCCTTTCACAAGCGACAGGGCAGAATTCTCATTCGACTGGGGGCGATTGAGGAAGATTACTGCTCTTTAAGTGCAATGTTAATGGTTCAATTCACCTTCTTAATACAGGTATTCAGCTTCTACCTCAGCAAACGTGCCAGGTTCCTTACTAAACAAATGAGATGTCGAGAAATCTCAACATTTAAATCGCACCATCAACTCACCATTTACTCTGAAGGATCTCCATGTTGTTCACTGGGCACCAACATCTCAAGGGCAGCAGCCACATACATTCCACATCTGCAGGCATCACTATCGGATATGTGCCAGCCCCTCCGCTCTACTTAGCAGGCACTCCAGCAGGCCAATGCTGCCGATGCACCAGTGACTCTCATTGTAATGCTGCAGCAAGGACACTGCATGCAGAAGCACACCCAGCTCATGTACTGGACCAGGCTACATTCCCACGCTCTTTAATAGCTCTCGTACTGCTCCCTCACTCTGAGCCAGCCTGAATGCACACACCGTGTTTGCCTTGCGTTTTTTGTGCTTTGTCCCCTCAGTTGGTTAAGGTCGAAATCACTGCAATCCTGTGCCATTTAACACAGCTCCAAAACCAGGGGGCTTGTCATGGATGTCAGCTGGGTTCAATCAGGGTGAGTCAGTGTCTAGGCTTCAACAAAAAGGCTTTATTGCCATTGTCCTGGTGGTCTGTAGGGTACCTCTCAAATTAAGGAGCGAGATGACTCGTAGTGGTTTAACCTGAGGGTAACCATGCCTCAGGTGATGGGACAGCTTGAGAGGGAGGTTTCTCAGGGTAACCTCAGCTGGTGCAGGAGTTTGAACCCATGCTGTTGGTGTTACTCTATATTACAAACCAGATGTTCAGCCAAGTGAGATAACCGTCATCCAAAGCCTTAGTCTCCAATACCATTGCATGGCTCGGGCACGGTCAGTCAGTCACTCTCAGAGGTCAGAGTCAGGACATTCTCCATATAAGGAGATGAAGAGTGGCATCAAGGGAACACACCAACCGTCTTCACTCTTTCTGCCCTTCTCAGGGCCTGGTAACTTCCTGGAATGAGAGAAAAGCAGGTAATACAGTTACAAGATCCTTTATCCAAACATCCAAAAACTGAAAAGCTCTGAAATCCGAAGGTTTTTTTAGTGAAGTTTTTTTCTCATTATCAAGGTTGTTTAACGAGCAAACAGTTAACCCAAGCCGACACCCACTCGATGTGTGTCACTCAGATGCAACATAGGGGGGCTTGGCCAAGCATGTTCTGGTTAGAAGTCTGCTTCTCCTGTAAGATTTTTAAAAATTTCACATTCTAAAAACCGAAAAATTCCAAATTCCGAAAAACAGCTGGCCCCGAGCATTTCGGATAAAGGATCTTGTATCTGCACAGGATTATTTGGTGTGTCTGTTATGGATAGGGAGGTACCCCGAGTAAATAAATAGGCAGCAGAGGGCATGCAAGGTGAGTGGTGTTGAGGGTTGGCTGGGTGTCAGTGACAGAAGACATTGCAAATATTAGAATGATAGAGCATGAGCCCTGGTGAGAGGTGGGATGGTGACACAGTGGTTAGCATTGCTACTTCACAGTGCCAGGAACTCGGGTTCAATTCCAGCCTTGGGTGACTGCTCATGTGGAGTTTGCACGCTTTCCCTGTCTCTGAGTGGGTTTCCTCTGAGTGCTCCAGTTTCCTGCCACAGTCCAAACATGTGCAGGTTATGTGGATTGGCCATGCTAAATTGCCCATAGTGTCCAGGGATGTGTAGGCCAGGTGAATTAGCCATGGCTAATTCGGATGGCATGGGTCTGGGTGGATTGTTATTTGGAGGCTCAGTGCAGACTAAGTGGGCCAATGGTTTTTATCTGTACTGCAGGGATTCTATGAGATGTGCAGTAGCAGAGCAGTGAGTGGTGTTACAGAGAATATATATGGAGAGCATCAGACTCTGACCTGTCAGAGTTACTGACTGACCGTGCCCAAATTGTGCAACAGTATTGGAGACTATGGCTTTGGAGGACAGTTAGATCAGTTGGCTGAACATCTGGTTTGTAATATACAGTAACACCAGCAGGGTGCAGAAGGTCAATGACTGTCTCTCCCCAATGCTGGGCATTCCTTCAGAGAGCTGTGGGGGGGATGGGGGAGCTATGTAGTTGATGAGGCAAAGTTGGTAAGATCCAGTGAGAAAATTCATTGGACCTCGCTATGCGAAGCCCTCCAAAAGTCTTAACAAAACTCAGACTTAATCAAAAAATGTAAGATTCAGCCCAATGTTTCAGATCAAAATATGGTAATTCAATTAGGGATGTCAATTAAAGGTTGTAAATTTTCATGAGAACTCAAGGGAAACGAGAAGAAATTTTAAATAAGATTTCAATACGCTGCGTCATTATTAGGTTCCAAATGTTCGCAACTGAATTCAATCTTTTATTTTACAAAGAACTCAGCATTCCAAATTATATAAACACCTGAGGAGAAAGCAAACAATAATCTGTAATTTTCAAGATGTCCAGTAACTTTAATCCCACATCTGAGAACACATTTCAAAAGATGATCTGTGAATTTTAAAACAGTCATGTTAATTTGATGCTCCGCAAGTGGATTCAAGAGGAATGATCTGCAGCTTTTTTTAATTTCAAAAATATACTTTATTCATTAAATATTTTGATGATCTCTACAATTGGCAGTGCTATTCATAGGCGCACCTTGCATTTCTTTACATACAGAGATCGGAATTAATCATTCATATATACAGGTCTGTACATTTACCATCCATATATCCAGCTGAGGCTTCAGCAGAGCCCACTTACTGAGTGGGCCCCCTGTTCTTCTTAGGCAGGCAAATGTTACATGGTGGTCTTTCCCCACCGCGCCTTGGACAGACCAAAGAGCGTCTATGACCGAGTTGATGATCCTCCAGACACAGTTGATGTTCGTCTCAGTGTGAGTCCCGCGTCACAGCGCTGCTCGGGACGAACCTCGACAAACACCACTACATTCCTCTCCAGACTTCTTTTGCGCAGGCACATTCCAGAAGGAGGTGTGTGACAGTCTCATCCCCTCCACAGTGCGGCAGAGAGTCCGGGCGTGCATAAAGGATCTCACAGGCAGAGCCCTTCTCACCACCAGCCAAGCCATGTCTTGGTGGTTGTTGGAAAGTTCTGGCGATGAGGCATTCTGCCAAATGGCTTTGACAGTCTGCTCAGGGAACCGCTTGACAGGATCTGGCCTCTCCTTTTCCCGAAGGGTCTCAAAGACACTACGTGCTGACCACTTCCTTTTGGTCAAAGGTATTTTTCTTCATAAATTTCTCCACGAAGGACAGGTGGTATGGAACGGTCCAACTACTCGGAGCGTTCCGCGGCAGCAAGGCCAGGCCCATCCTTCGCAACACCGGGGACAGGTAGAACCTCAGTATGCAGTGACACTTGGTGTTTGCATACTGGGGATCCACGCACAGCTTGATACAGCCACACACAAAGATAGCCTTCAGGGTGAGGGTGGCATTGGGTGTGTTTTTTCCCTGTTGCCCAGATCTTTATACATCGAGTCCCTTCGGACCTGGTCCATCTTTGATCTCCATATAACATGGAAGATGGCCCGGGTGACTGTGATGGCACAGGTTCTGGGAATAGGCCAGACCTGTGCCACATATAACAACACTGACAGCGCCTCACACTTCCTGATGGCCAGGTTTTTACCCGCGATGGAGAGCTGCCGTAGCTTCCATCTGCCCAGTTTCTGCCTTACTTTGCTGATACGCTCCCCCCAAGACTTGCCACATGCCCCAGCTCCCCCGAACCAAATACCCAGCACCTTCAGCTGGTCAGTCCTGACGATGAAGGGGATGGAGGATTGGTCGGCCCAGTTCCCGAAGAGCATGGCCTCGCTCTTGCCTCAGTTGACCTTGGCCCCCGAGGCCCGTTCAAACTGGTCACAGATGAGTCTGTGCACGGACAGCGGATCCAAGCAGAAAACGGCGATGTCATCCATGTACAGGGAGGTCTTAACCTGTAGGCCCCTGCTGCCAGGAATAGTCATCCCTCTCAGGCTCGCATCCTTCCTGAAGGACTCGGCAAATGGCTCTATGCAGCACACAAACAAGGCAGGAGAGAGAGGACAGCCCTGCCTGACTCCAGATCTGACTGGGAAGCTATCTGATTCCCACCCATTGATTGAGACTGCACTGACAATGTTGGAGTAGAGCAGTCTGATCCAATTGCAGGAATAGTCTGCAGCTGGGAAGAGCAGATGCCTCTGCACTTTGCGGATTGACCTTAGACTATACCTTCTGTAGCAGCTAACAGATTTCGGATGATCACTTTAGTGTCAGAGTGATGAGCAGCCCGGAACAAGGCAGACTCTGTAAGCAATGTATCTCTGCCCGGTGCGTTTTTCTGAAAAGAGGAACATCACTCAGACAGCAGCAGGGACTATTTCATCACCGTGAATAATGTTTCCAATGATCACGAAAGGCGCAAAACAAAATCAAACATTAAAAGCAGAGCAAATGGTATAGTTCATTAACTCATTAATAAGTGTCATTCATAGAAAATTGCTTGAAACGATAAAATGAAGTTGTGTTCCTTGATCCTTAATGCATAGAAAAGCTATTTACTTCATGAAAAAGTAATGGGGAGATTAATCTGAATCCTTTCATCTGGACAGTGCTCTTAAACCAGTGAATAATTTTACTTTGCAGTTGTGTTTTACCGAATTTCCATTCAGCATAAACAAACAGCAGTCACAAATGTGATGCAGTAATGCCATTTGGTGGCGTGATAAAAGGCTGAATGTTGGCTAAGACACTGGGACTCGTTACATGGACTGAGCAGGCAGACAGGAGCTGAGTACAATGTTTCATCTGAATGACAATACATCCAGCTAGGCAGTATGAGCTCAAGTACTTCCCAAGTTACATAGCTAATTAATGTAGGAAGTTTCAAATACTATCACTGTCGTTCAATACTTGTTTCCAACCAAATCCATTTTAGCCAGTGCAAGTAGACGGTCCTTTATCTGAAATTCCGAAATCTGAAAAGCTCCAAAATCTGAAGATTATTTTCCTGAAGTTTGTTTCGCATTAACAGGGTTGTTTGGCGTGCAAACAGTTAATGCAACTTCACACCCACTCAACTCACGTCATTCAGATGTGACATAGCGATGTGACCTAGCACTGGCAGGCGTCAATTCTGTCTCAGTGCTTGTAGCAATCACAGGTGGGTCTGCTGTTTGGCAATTTCTTTTTTACTACGAAAATGTCATTTAATCCTTTATCCAAAAAATTCCAAAATCCGAAAGACAGTTGGTCCCAAGGATTTCAGATAAAGAATTGTCTACCTGTAATAGTGGGCTGATTGGAAATTAGCTCAGAATCTCTCTGCCAAGTTGCTTTGGGTAACTCTCACTTCATATGTCAAACTAAGCTCCCCGTACCTTGTTATATCACTGCTCACATGGTAGCAAGAAAGAAAATTCTTATTTAAACAATGTTGACCATTTGAGGGCCAGCTTCATTATTTACCTAGTTTGAGAAATCAATTTATCTCACTAATTCTATAAACACTACCTCTCCCCATCCTTTGCTCTTCTCTGGTCCTTTCTCTGTGCTAGTCTCAGTTTGATTGAAACTTGTTGCCCCCAGCCTGGGGAGGTGATGGCTCCATGATATTTATCGCTAGACTATTAATCCAGAAACTCAGCTATTGTCTTGGGGATCTGGGTTCAAAACCTGTCATGGAAGATGATGGAATTTGAATTCAATAAAGAATCTGGAACTAATAATGACCATGAAACCATTGTTGGTTGTTGGAAAATCCCATCTAGTTCACTAATGTCCTTCAGGGAAGGAAATCTGCTATCCTTACCTGGTCTGGCCTGAATGTGACTCCAGACCCACAGCAATGTGGTTGACTCTTAACAGCTCTCAGGGCAATTAGTAATGGGCAATAAATGCTGGCCTAGCCAGAGATATCGTCGTCCCATAAGTAAATTTTAAACCACTCACTAGAAAGAAGCCAATGTGATCTAAATTTCTGCCGGTGTATTGTATTGGGGAGCTGACAGATCCCTCTCAACAAACAAACGTGAATAAAACAACATGTAAAGACACACCACATAAAGACAGATCTCAGCAGAGAATTATTTCATTCCCAGCACTGGGTATTTTGCCAGTTCCTTGTAATTTGTCCCATCTTCATTTAGAATTAGATGTAAAAACAGGAGGATGGCAAAGTTCACAAATTATGTCAAGAAGAAACTCTTGTGGGGTTGATAGTAATCTGTAGATGAAAGAATGATTCGAAACGTTGGCAATTCTGCCATATTTCTTTCTTCAGGAATCCAGATTTAAAACAGATTAAGGCTCCCATGTCTTGCCATGATGTGGTGGTGCTGGTGTTGGACCGGGGTGGACAAGGTCAGAATTTGTATAACACCAGGTTACAGTCCAACAGGTTCATTTGAAATCACAAGCTTGTGGAATGCTAATCCTTCACCAGGTTTCACCTTGGATTTCAAATAAACCTGTTGGACTATAATCTGATGTTGTGTGAATTCTGACCTCAACACTCTAGTAATTTGGGGTGGGATTTTCAAACTAGCCAGCCAAGCCTCTTCCCTCACAGGATTGAAAAACACCTACTTCTGATTAATTTATGAATAGGCCAGTTTAGCAGGCAGAAACCCAGATTAACCGGGCACCTCCTCACATTCTCTATCATTAAGACACGGAGGTCGACCTCTCTGCTAGTTAAAACCAAACACTCAGAAAAGCTCACCTCGCCTCGTAATCTGTTAAAATGTGAGAGATTGACAGAGAACTCCTAAATTCCACTAAGTAAAGAAAAAAAATAACAATTTATTTTCCTAACTCTAATATGAGCACTAAACAAAACTATTAACAAACCTGACACTCTCTCCCTTAACTGAATACAATCCTATTCACATGCTGTTCCAATAACACACTTATTAAACATTAAATTAACTTAATCTCAAGTCCATCTAATCACTGACCCTATGGCAGTTGCTCAGCTGATCAGTGGCAGTAGATCTCTGACTAAATTTTCAAAATGCCCTGGTTTTATACTCCACAGCATTGTTCCCTGTCATTGATCTGCTGTTGTCAAAGCAATAAATTCAAACTCAATTGGGTTTTAGTTTCCTGGGCATAATTTAAAGTAATTGGTTAAATTTGAATTGTTGTCAAAACTGTAACCAAAACTCAGGTATCCATTTAACAGCCAATTGATGCATGTATCCATTTTGGAACAGCTAGTCTCCCAGTCTTTCCATTCAGGCAGCTAAGCTTTCACTTCAAGTTTACTTCAATATTCTCTCTCTCTCTCTCTATTTAAAGTGAACATAACTCTATCGTAACTCTATCATCCAAATAACATTGGTCTGATCAAGGTATTTCAACACTCAATACTTCTGCTTGAATGCGTCAACACTGGTGAATGACAATGCTTTGTCAGAAATGTACTTTGTCATGAAACAAGTGGAAAATTAATGATCATTCGTGCACAGCCCTGATGGGTCAAATGGCCTCTTTCAGTGCTGTACGATTCTATGATATGAGCATCGATTATTGTGGAAACTGAGCATGGACATGGATAATTTCTGGCTATTCACCATTATCTTACTCTCTGAGTATGATCCTTCCTTGTTGATGCGTGGCATGTGATGTTGCAGGAGACCGCGGTTGATGTACCACAGTATCAATAATGCTCTGATCCCCAAATGCTGCTGGATCCCAGCGGCTAAATTTAACACAAGGACAGCTGCCAGAGGTAGATTCTGTGACCTGAACTAGTACAACAATAAATTGTAAAGTGTATGATCCTGCTGTTGATTGACATGGAGCCTGTGGCAAAACAAATCGTTAAATCCTATTGTCACTTGGCAGTACATTGCTGATGCTGCACTGCAGTTATAGGCATGATTCCATGAAATGTGCAATTCATCTCTGGCTTTGATCGAGACACCTAGGCTCTGTGGAAGATTAGACATCTGTCTTGTTTCAATTTATGAAAGGCTATTCTGAGGACTGGCTCAATAAACCAGCTGCTCTTTTCCTGGCTATCACTCCCACAGGTTTGCGTTTTTCTTTCTTAAAATGTACCCACACATTCCAGAGGACCTTTAGTTCAAATCTATACTTAAGGACCTGCATGTTCTTCACCTTAATATACTTGCTGGACAATAATATGCTCCGATAAATCACCATTTAAGCTATACTCACGTTTGTCCAGTATACAAGAAACATTACAGATCCAACCCAGCCAATTATCACCCCATCGGTCTACTCTCGATCATCAGTAAAGCGATGGGAGTTGACATCAACAGTGCTATCAAGCAGTTCTTGCTCAGCAATAATCTGCTCAGCGATGCCCAGTTTGGGTTCTATCAGAGCCAAACAGACTGGAGGCCTGTGACCAGTGATGTATCACCAGGATCAATGCTGGGTCCACTACTTTTTGTCATTTATAGAAATGATTTGGATGTGAGCATAAGAGGTATAGTTAATAAGTTTGCAGATGACACCAAAATTGGAGGTGTAGTGGACTGCGAAGAAGGTTACCTCAGATTACAACGGGATCTTGATCAGATGGGCCAATGAGTTGAGAAATGGCAGATGGAGTTTAATTTAGATAAATGTGAGGTGCTGCATTTTAGGAAAGCAAATCTTCACAGGACTTATACACTTAATGGTAAGGTCCTCGGGAGTGTTACTGAATAAAGAGACCTTGGTGTGCAGGTTCATAGCTCCTTGAAAGTGGAGTCACAGGTAGATAAGATAGTGAAGAAGGTGTTTGGTATGCTTTTCCTTATTGGTCAGAATATTGAGTGTAGGAGTTGGGAGGTCATGTTGCGGCTGTACAGGACATTGGTTAGGCTACTGTTGGAATATTGCATGCAATTCTGGTCTCCCTCCTATCAGAAAGATGTTGTGGAGGGTGGTACGTGTATGGAATGAGCTGCCAGAGGAAGTGGTGGAGGCTGGTACAATTGCAACATTCAAAAGGCATTTAGATGGGTATATGAATAGGAAGGGTTTAGAGGGATATGGGGCAGGTGCTGGCAGGAGGGACCAGATTGGGTTGGGATATCTGGTTGGTATGGACGGGTTGGACCGAAGGGTCTGTTTCTGTACTGTACATCCCTCTGACTATATGACTCATTTCAGCCTTGGTTCAAGTTGGACAAAAGAGCTGAATTCCAGAGGTGAGGTGAGAGTGATAGCCCTTGACATCAAGGCTGAGTATGGTATCACGGAGCCCTCGCAAAGATGGAGACTTAAGGGAATCGGGATAAAACCTCTGATAGTTGGAGTCATAACTGGCACAATGGAAGGTGGTTGCAGTTGTTGGAGGTCAGTCATCTCAACTTCATGCCATGTCTGCAGGAGCTCCTTGTGGTAGATGTTTTCTAATCATTCTCTTCAGGGATGTTATTACTTACCTCAGCAGCAGGTGGGAGCTAAACCCACATCTCCTGGCTCAGAGGTAAGGGCATTACTACTGTGCCACAAGAGGCCTTCTACTTCCTCAGGGTAGTATTCTAGGTCCACCAATTTTCAGCAGCTTCATTGATAATCTTCATAACCATCATAAGGTCAGAAGTGGGGTTGTTCACTGATGATTACACAATATTCAGCACCATTTGTGACTCCTCAGATACTGAAGCATTCCATGCCCAAATACAGAAAGATCTGGATAATATCCAGACTTGGGATGACAAGTGACAAGTAACATTTGCAATGAGCATCTCCATCAAGAAGAATCAAACCACCGCCCCGTAACATTCAGTGATGTTACTGTCATTGAATCTCTTATTATCAATTCCTGAGGGTTACGATTGATCAGAAACTGAACTGGACAAGCCATACAAATACTGTGAGTACAAGAGCAGGAATCCCACAATGAGTAAATCATCTCCTGCCTCCCCAAAGCCATCTAAAGTACAAATCAGGAATGTGACAGCATATTCCCCACTTTTTTAAAATTCATTCACAGAATGAGGTTGTCACTGTCCAGACCGGCATTTATTGACCAGAGGGCAGTTAAGAGACAACCATATTGTGCATCTGGAGTCACATGTAGGCCAGATCAGAGTGAGGATGGCAGTTTCCTTCTCTAAAAGGCATTCATGAACCAGATGGGTTTTTCCTACCAACTACTTCATGGTTATTATTCGACTTTTAATGCCAGAATTTTCTTTAAATTCTAGAGTTTGCTGTGATGGGATTCAAACCCAGATCTCTGGATTGACAGTCCAACGATAACACCACCAGGCCATCACCTCCTTACTTGCTTGCATGAGCGCAATTCCAGCTCATTCAAGAAGCTCGACACCATGGAGGCAAATCAACAGTTGACATCACATCCACAAATATTCAGCCACTCAAACACTGATGCTCAGTAGCAGCAGGGAGTACCAACTACAAGATGCACTGCAGAAATTCACTGAAGGTCCTGAGGCAGCACGTTCCAAAACAATAATGAGAGTTAGCACATAAATTTGAGGGAGATGTAAAAGTAGGATTTCATATGTATGACATGCTACTAGTAATTATCCAATATTAACAACTGGGAAAAAAAAGAAAACCTGAAATTAGGATGTCGCAACTGGAATTAGTTAATATATGGCTAGAAATGAAAACAAAACATGGGTTTAGAGAGAAAGTAAAAAATGAAAAGACTCAAAATTATGGAAAATTAAGAAAAGATGGAAATAAGAACACTTGAATTCCAAAGAGATGAAGTGATTAGAGAACAGGAATTGGGAAAGCAAACGCTGAGGTTGAAGAAGGAAAAAGGATGCAGCAGCTCAGAGGATTCCGATCCTAAAGAGGGATCTAATTGAACTAAGAATCTACTCTTGGTGCCTAAATTTAACGAGGGTGGAATCTAATCATACTTTACCTCATTTTAGAAAGGAGCTAGACAAAGTGGCCGAAGGAAGTGTGGCTCTTCATGTTACAGTGTGTTTTGACGGGTGTAGCTATGACCGTGTACACCAGTTTATCAGACGAACAACCTGCAGAGTATGAATACTCAATGCTTCCAACCTGAAGCTTCTCAATTAAAATTTAGGACTGCAAGACATGTGTAATCAAACATGTGTAGAATATGCAAGGGAGTACAAAATGCTCTTGGAGCCGAGGTAGAGATCCACCCAAGCTGAAGAAAGATGTTTAGAATTGTTGGGACAATTATGACCATGGAAGAATTCAGATATAGCATTCTAGCTAAATGAAAAATTTATTTAAATAAGCGTCAACTATTCAAGATCTGGAAGTAACAGTTCTGACAGATACCTACATTTCACTCAGACAATGACGGTGGAGAAATGGTCATATGAAAACCCATGCAGAAACTGGAGAAATAGGAAATCTGTAGTTGGATGCATTAGTTTTAAAGAACAGACAGAAGGGGTGTCAAAGTAATAAAGAAGACATTCTGGAACTGTAAGGTGATGTAGAGAAATTAATGTATGTTCATTGTAATAACATTGGAGATGCCAATGTCAATTTCTGGAAATTAAATGGGAGACTGAGTGTACTAGTAAGCATATCTAAGCAGTCTTCAGCAAAGAAGACATCAGGAAAGACAGTTGGTACAAGAACCATTGCAGTAATTCAAACAGAACATGTTCCAATGGAATTTAAGATAAAGGGAGAAATAACTCAGGGCAATCATAATTTTTTTTTACGATTGTTGAGACTGCTGGAGGTTCAATGTAAAAACATCTAACCATACAGAATCGGAGCAGGAGTAGGCTGTTTGGTCCTTCAAGCCTGCTTCGCTATTTAATATGATCACGTCTGATCATCAACAGCTCGTTCACACTTTTTACCCATATCCTCTGATCCCTTTAGCCCTGTATGCTATATCCAATTCCTTCTTGAAACCATACAATGTTTTGCCTTGACTGCTTGGTGAATTGGTGAATTCTGAGGCTCTCCATTCTCTGGGTGAAAACATTTCTCCTTATGGAGAAATGGGTTTATCCCATATCCTTAAACCGTGGCCTCTGGTTCTGAACGTCCCCAGCATCGGGAACATTCTCCTGCAAATACACTGTCTAGTCCTTTATAATTTTATAGGTGTCTATGAGATTCCTCTCTCAATCTTCTGAACTCCAGCAAGTATAATCCTAACTGATTCAACTCCTCCTCATGCAGCAGTGCCATCCATCCCAAGAATCACTCTGGTACTGTACTCTATCTGTAACAAGAACATCCTTCCTCAGATAAGGGGACTACAATATTCCAGCTTTGGTGCCACCAAGGCCCTTTTCTAATTGCAGCTTCTCTGCTCCTGTATGCAAATCCTCTCGTGATGGAGGCCATCATACCATCTGCCTTCCTGACTGCCTGCTGCACCTGCATGCTTACCTTCAGTGACTTGGCTGGAATCACACCATGGCCAGCTATTGTTGCACATTCCCCGACCTCAGTTTATGACCATACAGATAATCTGCCTTCCTGCTTTTGCTACCAAAGTAGATAACCCCACATTTGTTCACGTTATATCGCATCTGTCATACATTTACCCACTCACCCAATTTGTCCAAATTACACTGAAACATCTCTACATCTTCCTCACAGCTCACCCTTCACCCTGCCTTGTGTCTTTTGCAAACGTGGAGACGTTATATTTAGTTTCCTCATCCAAATCATTAATGTATATGATGAATAGCTGCAGTCCTGGGCGCTGATCCATGTGGTACCACACGAGTTACTGCCTGCCTGTTGTTTATTCCTACTCTGTTTCCTCTCTGCTGACCAGTTTTCTGTCCATCTCAGTTCACTACCATGTGTTTTAATTTTACACACTAATCTCTTAAGTGGGACTTGGTTGAAAGTC
The DNA here is from genome assembly GCF_004010195.1 of Chiloscyllium plagiosum. NCBI lineage: Eukaryota > Metazoa > Chordata > Chondrichthyes > Orectolobiformes > Hemiscylliidae > Chiloscyllium > Chiloscyllium plagiosum. The sequence continues at coordinate 20,749,804 of NC_057745.1, read as the reverse complement.
TTCTGAAAATCCAAGTAAACCCACATCCACTGCCCTCCCCTCATATCTTCAAAGAATTCCAGTATATTTGTCAAGCATGATTTCCCTTTTGTAAAGCCATGCTGACTCTGACAATCACCTGATGAAGGAGCGTCGCTCCGAAAGCTAGTGCTTCCAATTAAACCTGTTGGACTATAACCTGGTGTTATGTGATTTTTAACTCTGTTTTCCAAGTGTACAGCTGTTAGATCCTTTATAACAGACTCTAGCATTTCTCTCACTAGTGACATCAGGCTGACTGGTCCATTAGTCCCAGTTTTCATTGTGCCTCCCTTTTAAGCAGAGGGGTTACATCAGCTACCATACAATCTGTAGGAGATGTTCCGGAGTCAATAGAATCTTGGAAGATCACTGCCAATGCATCCATTATTTCTAGATCCACTTCTTTAAGTACTCTGGAATGTAGATTATTCGACCCTGGGGATTTAGTGGCCTTCAATCCCTCACTTTCCCCAAAACTATTTGCCGGCTAATATTGATTTCTTTCAGTTCTTCCCTCTCACTAAACCATTTGCTCTCCAATATTTATGGTATGTTATTTGTGTCTTCCATTGTGAACACAGAATACAGAACCAAAGTTGGTCAGCCATCTCTCTGTTTCCCATTATAAATTACCTGGTTTCTGATGGTAAAGGACTTATCTTTGTATTCTGAATATTTAATTTCAAAATGAGAGGCATTTTCTGGTGCTTTGAATCAAAGAAGTATTTCAATAACGGTAGTTAGAACCAGCAGGAGAATGTCAGTCACTGTTTCTGGCTGATAGACAATGTGTCTTCCAGGGGAATTACTAAAGGAGGAAATATTACTTGGAGATATACACTGACGGTACAAACCAGTCTCATTATGCAAATGTGGATGAGAGAGTGACTCAATGAATAGAGTAGTATTGGTTTGAGTAATGAAACAAATTATTTGAAAAAGCGTTAACTTTATTTTGGGAAAGTACTTTTCAGGTTCAAGAATACTGGCTTCACAAAGGTAGTGGAAAAACTAGTGAAGGTAAAAAAACTGGAGTGTTGCAAGAGGAGCATCCTAGATTATTTCCTGACCGTGTTGTGACTAGATCTCAGGCCCAAAGAATAAAGATGGGAAGAAAAGTAATCTATGAAACAAAGAGAGTATTTAGGAATTTAGTGAACAGATATAATTTTAGAAAATGTAACCACAAGGGATGAAGGTAAACAGAACAGGGATGATGTGTTTAGCTTATCTTCTTTAATAAGAATGCAGAAAAAGATTTGGAATTGAAAGAATTCTACCTAAAGCCACTCAGGAATTGAATCTGAAACCATACCTGCTTGTTCTTACCTGAAAAGCAAAGTACTGATGAGGAAATAAACACCAACTGAAATGCCAGCCAATAATGAAAGGACATTGGCATCCAATATGTTTTCACACTCTAAGACCCCTCATGGCATATCTCTCATCCATTTATGGCACACTTCTGCACTTCAATGCTGCACCTCAGACTGTAACTGCAACTAACATTGTAATGCTGCAGCAAGGACTATATGCACTCAGGTAAATGCACTCAGCTCATGGACTGGACCACAATGCATCTCCAAGCTGGTTCCTTACCGTCATTGTACACAATTACTCTGAGTCTCTGGATGCTCACATCACCCCCACCTTGCATTCCTTGCTTTTTTGCACCTATCCGCACAGCCTGAGGTACCAGGCACATAGCAATGAGGTTTAGTGCTAGCACGAAACCAAGCATCTATTCACTGTTGTCAACAGGCTTCAGTAAAGTGAAGGGAGAATAGCCACACTCAGGGCTCTTGGCACAGTAAGTTAAGGGCAGTCTCCAATACCATTCCAGGATCTTAGACGCTGTCAGTCAGCTGGTGGCACGGTGGCTCAGTGGTTAGCATTGCTGCCTCACAGCACCAGGGTCCCAGGTTCAATTCCAACCTTGGGTGACCGTCTGTGTGGAGTTTGCACATTCTCCCCGAGTCTGCATGGGTTTCCTCTGGGTGCTCCGGTTTCCTCCCACAGTCCAAAGATGTGCAGTTTAGGTGAATTGGCCATGCTAAATTGCCCGTAGTGTTTGAGGATTTGTAGGTTAGGTGCATTACTCAGGGGTAAATGTAGAGGTCTGGGTGGGTTCCTCTTCAGAGGGTTGGTGTGGACTTGTTGGGCTGAATGGCTTGCTTCCACACAGTAGGGATTCTATGATATTGCAGGAACTGCAAAGAGCCAAGCAGACAGCTACAGAGTAGTGGACACAATGTGCCTGATTTTAACTCTCAGACCCATTCATTCAAAATTCATTTAGTTGTTAGAAACAAATAATACCCATCACTGATTATTTTCACACACAGCTAAAGTGATGGGTTTGATTTAGCAATGAATTAGTTCATGGCAGGAATTTAAAAGGCAGCTTCCACACCCTCTCAATTCTGAAAATGATTCTGAAACTCGATGACTGTGCTGTGAATCACATTATCTATCCCATCAGGGAGTCCTGCAAACAAGACTCACAACTTGGCATTGCCCTGGAAGGACATGGGGAGCTGCGAGTTATTAAGATCAGCCTACTCTCTCGATATCCTGCTGTGGTCCAGGAAGTGTATTTAATTGTTAACATCATCTCTGATATTGTGCTGCTTGAGCTCAACTTTTAAAGCAGACAGTGGGTCCATCTTTCACCCAATGCGTCGCTTTGTAATGAATGATGCGCTGGCACACAGTCACTCCAGGTAGGCCATGGAAACCCATTGTCAACATCGGCTTTCATGTGTGTTCCAAGTTGTGTGAATCATCAAACTTGTGAAGAGTTCATTAAATTTAAAATTTACTTTGGCTATTGTTCGAAAATAATCGGGGACGGCATTTAGTCCTCATTTAATTCTCACTATAAATTTCAGAGTCTAAGGCTGGAACAACAATACAAATTATATCATTTTATCTGGGAATTCCTTGGCTCTTCCATGACATTATAGTGAACAGGCAGGAGTACAACCATGGAGAATCACCCCTCCCAATAAATATCACTCCTGCCCTGTGTATCACACCCACCACATATATATTAACCCCATATATAACACCCCCACTTCACATAGCACCCCAGGGGAATTGACAGCCTTGTGGTACTATCATTGGACTGTTAGTCCAGAGATCCAGATAAAGTAACAGAGACCTGGGTTCAAATCCCACCATGGCAAATTGTGGAATTTGAATTCAATAAGTATCTGGAATTAAGAAACTAATGATTACTATGTTACCATCTGATTCACTAATGCCCTTTAGGGAAGGACGTCTGCCATCTTTACATGGTCTGACCTACATGTGACTCCAGACCCACAGCAATGTGGATGACTCTTAATTGCCCTCTGGGCAATTGGGGTGGGCAATGAATGTTGGCCTAGCCAGCGACACCCTCATCCCATGAATGAATAAGGAGGATAAAAGCCACAAATCAGCAGAGGCGATGTTGGTGAGGTAGATCCAGCAGCAAAAATGGCGCCTGAGGATCGGAGACATCATTGTTGGTTGGGTCCAGCATTGGCGGTGAACAGAGGTGGAGGGTTGATTGATGGTGATGAGCTGGCTCAGGAATCCTGATGAAGGGCTTCCGCCCAAAACGTCAACTCTCCTGCTCCTCAGATGCTGCCTGACTTCCTGTGCCTTTCCAGCATCACACTCTTCGACCCTGGTCCAAGTATGTCATGTATACCTCACCATAGAGCAGCTTGTACCCCCAGTACTTCCGTTTCCAAGGATTCCCCTCTGGTGGAATTCCCCCAGCAGTTGTTGCTATACCCGGCAGGCTGGGCCATGGTGAGGGGGTGAGAGGTTTTGAAGCCTCTAAGCCTCCCTAGGTGCTCTGGTCCCTTGCCCCAGAAAGGAAGTCAGTCTGATTCCAGAACTTTCCAGAAGCCTGGAGGCTGACAAGAAAATTCACCCTGTGTTAGCTCCTTTACCAGCCTGTTTATTCAAAGAGCAATGCATAAAACCAATAATATTCCTCCCTTTTCTGTGAATCATCATTCCCTGCTCAGCTTCAATCAGCTGTGATAGGATTCATTCAGCCAGTTGAGCTGTTATTGCCTTGAGTCTGCCTGGCTCCCCCTTTGTTACTCTTTTCCTATTCTGCCCAATAGGTCTGACACAATAAAGCCAGCTGTTACTATTTTCAGCTGTTGAGTCACAACCACCTAAAATAAACAGACAAAAAGTAATTTCACGCAAATATGTTCAGGAGCTAATATCAGCAGAGCCTCATGTGTTTCCTTATCTCCTGCTGTGTTCAGGTTCAGAGGATATCACTAACGAAACTTAGGGACAATGAAACAGGGAAAGAACATTTAGTCTCTCAAGACTGCCTGCTATTTAATTGGATTAATGCTGATCTAGATCTTAACTCCTGCCTTGATTCCATATCCATTACCATCCAACACAATTCTGTTCATCTTTACATTTTTAATTGCTCCCAGCCTCAAAACATTTTAGTGGAGAGTATCACCATCCTTTTTACAGAGAGGTATTTTTCCTAGCATCATGCTTGAATAACCCCTAGCTCCAATTTTAAGACTAAATTGCTTGATCTGATTTACATACCAGAGGAAAGAGAATTTCTCCATTAACCCCATTAAAATTGCTAATCTTCTGCAGCATATCAACTATGACAAAGAGTTGTAGAGATGTACAGCACGAAAATAGGCCCACCAGTCCAACTTGCCTCTGCCGACCAGATATCCTAAACTGATCTGGTCCCATTTGCCAGCACTTGGCCCATATCCCTCTAAGGGGTAAAAACAATGACTGCAGATGCTGGAAACCAGATTCTGGATCAGTGGTGCTGGAAGAGCACAGCAATTCAGGCAGCATCCGAGGACAGGCAAAATCGACATTTCGGGCAAAAGCCCTTCATCAGGAATAAAGCCTGATGAAGGGCTTTTGCCCGAAACGTCGATTTTGCCTGTCCTCAGATGCTGCCTGAATTGCTGTGCTCTTCCAGCACCACTGATCCATATCCCTCTAAACCCTTCCTCTTCATATACCCATCCAAATGCCTTTTAAATGTTGTAATTGTACCAGCCTCCACCACTTCCTCTGGTAGTTTATTCCATGCATGCACCACCCTCTATGTGAAAAAGTTACCCTTTAGAGCATTTTTATATCTTTCCCCTCTCACCTTAAATCTATACCCTCTAGTTTTGAACTCCCCTGCCCTGGAAAAAAAGACATTGACTATTCATCCTATTCATGCCCCTCATGATTTTATGAACTTCGATAAACTTCCTCCAATGCTCCAGCCCCCACCTATTAGGCCTCTCCCTACAGTGCACACCTTCCAACCCTGGCAATATCCTTGTAAATCTTTCAAGTTTAACAACATCTTTCCTACAGCTGGGAGACCAGAATTGAATGCAATAGTGGCCTCACCATTGTCAACTTTTATTTTACTGTTTTGAGTGAGTACAAACCTAGTTTACACAATCTACCTTCATAAATGATATACTTTTATCCCACGGGCTAGACAAGGCTACAGTGCAGACAAGAGTCTGTTTCCATTTAGGGCTTTGAATGGTATTTGGAAACTCTGGGAAATCTAAAGAAAATGGAATAAGGTAGATGTGGGGAAGATGTTTCCATGGACGGGCATAAATATGAAGTGGTCACTAATACATCCAACAGTGAGAAGCTTTATTATTCTGCAGACCAAAATAAGCATTTACAAACTGTCCCCCAATTTGAATAATTTGTTGCTAGGGCTGCTGAGATAGACTAGGAAAAGGCAGTGTGTAGAACATGGAATAACTACAGCAAGGAATGTATTTAATGGGAAGTTAGATAGACTCAAATCTTCTCATCAGTGTCAGAACTGCTGTGTCCAATGCTACTCAGTTAGAAATCTCCTCACTCACACTAACACAATAACAAAAGGTCCATGTTCTGATGCAGTAACCCAGAAAGATGCGGTCAGCTCAGAAATCCACACAGAGCGCAAGAAAGAGATCAAAACAAGGCCATGCCATGTTTTGATATCAGTAGTTAAGTTTAGATGTCCAATATGAATGTTAGTGAATGGTGGAATGATGAGTGCATGAATTAGTGAATGAGTAAGGTATGAGGGCAGTGAGGTAGGTGAGGTAAGAGGGTAATGTGTAGGATGGCATATGGTGGAGGTGGTAGGTGGATAACTTCGGAGGGTTACAGGTGGTTAGGGTGACTGGTACATAGAGTGGCAGGTGCAGAGGGTAGCAGTTGGACAGCACCAGGTTTGGGAGGTCAGAGGATAGTGTGTGCAATCAGAGGGTCAATGAGTGCAGGGGATCATGGAGGAGTCAGGAGTTTAGGTGTGAGTGATCAGTGGGCACATTGTACAGTTACCCAGCAGTTTGACTCGATTTTTTTTACTGCGTCCAGTTTTTGGTCTAACTGTCTGGATAACTACATTTGAAAACTCTGACTCTAACTCCGAGGTGGAAGGGTTCTGCAGGGTCCCTCAGTGCAGGCAAATTTCCTGTCAGAAGTTCAACCTTCTCGGACTACGACTGAGAATTCCCATGGAGACCAGTGTGTGGGATTTCTGCGCTGCATCTTCTTTCATACATCCCACTGAAAATGTGTTGCTGGAAAAGCGCAGCAGGTCAGGCAGCATCCAAGGAGCAGGAGAATCGACGTTTCGGGCATAAGCCCTTCTTCAGGAAGAAGGGCTCATACATCCCACTATCTGAACCCTGGAAACTCTGGGCCATAAATACAGAAGGAAATAAGGAACAGAAGATCACTCTGTTTGGGTTTGTGTGGGAGCTGGTTCATGCCAAATATAAACTTTGACATAAAGCATTTAATGGCCTAATAGTGGGTTGTAAATTCTTTGGAACCTTTCTCCAAGTTCTTACAGTCTATAAGATTACATAGTTATTCATTCATTCTTTTTGATCCTTGCCATTTTGACCCATTCCCACTGTATTAATTATCCATTTCCCATTGCTGCGGTCTCACTGAGTAATTTTTATTCATTTTTCAGCTCCTTGCAGCTATATTTCTTATTTATTCTCTATCAAGCTCTTATCTGTTGGCTTTGTAAGCTTCCTTGCTTGTCCCTGCATGTCAACTTTATTTCTCATCGCTAGCCATTGTCGTATATCATATGTGGCTTAACCAGTAATACTTCTTGCCTTTAAGTCCAGAAGGCCTTGGATTCAAGGCTCACTCCAGCAGGAGAAGCCTGAAAAAGAAAGAAAAGTGAGATCAGAATACCCAGGTTGTCGTGCCAGTCATAAAACACTAAGAGAGTGTTGGTTTTTGGTGAGATGTCAAACTGATCTCTCCTCTGTCTGAATGAGACAATGTAGTAGATCCTGCAGCACAATTTTGAAGCACATCAGTTATATTTATCGCTCAGTTGACATCACAGAAACTGATTTTCTATTCATTACTACATTGCTGTTTGTGGAAGTTTGCTGTGAGCCAGTTACCAGCAGCTATTCCTACACTTTGAAAAGTACATAATTGGCTGGAAAGCATTTTGAGATGTCCGATGGTTTTGAAAAGTGCTACGTAAATGCAGTTCTCTTTCTAGTTCAGTTCAGTTCCCAAATCTACTTACTTCAAGCCAGCTCCCACCATGACAGTCAAACCTCTTCCTTCCTAAACAAGAGAAGGTAATAGGCTTTATAGAGTCATAGGGATGTACAACATTGAAACTGACTCTTCAGCCCAACTCGTTCATACTGACCAGATGTCCTAAACTAATCTAGTCCCATTTGCCAGCATTTGACCTATATCTCTCTAAACCCTTCCTATTCATATACCCATCCAGATGCCTTTTAAATGTAATCATACCAGCCTCCACCACTTCCTCTGGCAGCTCATTCTATACACGCACCGTCCTCTGCGTGAAAAATTGCCCCTTAGATCCCTTTTAAATCTTCCCCTTCACCCTAAACCTATGTCCTCTTGTTTTGGACCCCCCTACCCTGGAGAAAAGACCTTAGCTATTTACCCTTTCCATATCCCTCATGATTTTACAAACATCTGTAAGGTCACCCCTCAGCCTCTGACGCTGCAGGGAAAGTAGTCCCAAGTCTATTCAGCCTCTCCCTATAGCTCAAATTCTCCAACCCTGGAAACTTCCTGGTAAATCTTATCTGCAACCTTTCAAGTTTAGCAACATCTTTTAGATTTACAACTATATATTGAACAGTAGGCCATTCCTGTCACAATGAAAGAGTAAGCCCTTCATTTCTTTGCAGACATCTACTGGATGATTTATTATTCCTATAACCATTTTTTTTACACAGCATTTTGCAAATAGTGTTTCCTACATTTTGTTAGTTCAGCCTTCATGAAATTTTCTTTGCCATTTGTCCGAGCCCTGTCTTGTTTGAAATGGGTTAAAGATCTTGATGTTTTTTAAGCAGTGAGTAGTTTTGAATCTCAACAAAGCTGATGAGCACAAGCTTGCTTTGGAATGTGACATGCACCCTGGTGAGAAAGGAATAAATCATGATTCCAAAATTCCCCAGCCTACATTGCCAGCAAGTCTTATCAGTTGATAAATGGTGCAGCGCAGCAACAAAGACAAAATGCTACATTATTGCCCCAAGTGCAGAGAAACCCAGCTATATCCATCTGGCTAGGACAAAGGGAAAACACAGTATATAACATGAGGAGCTTTGCCCCAGAGAGAGTTTCCAGAGAGAACATCTGGTGAGCAGCTCCTTTTAGCATACCCTCATACAGTTGAACCACATAATATAGCTACTCTTGAGAAGTTCCAAATTAACCACAAAAACTGATTGATGGCGCATCAAAGATATCGACAGATATCTCTTGTAATGTTTTCCTGTGGAGAATGAGGGATGGGGAGAGTTGGGCTACTTCAGCAAGTAAGCTTCAACCACATGACATTTCTAACTCACTTTAATGTCATAATTGTAGTAGAATGCATGAAGGTGAATAAATCTCCTGGTCTTGACCAGACATATCCAAGAACACTGCAACAGGCTAGAGAAGAAATTGTGGGGACCCAAGCTGATACCTCTGCATTGTTAGACATGGGTAAGGGCCCAAAAGACTGGAGGGTAGCAAATGTTGTGCCATTATTCAAGAAGGGCTGCAAATGAAAGCTTGGGAACTATAGACCAGGAAAGCCTAACACCTGAGGTGGGTAAGTTACTTGAGAAGATTCTGAGGGATAAGATATACATGCATTTGGAAAGACAGGGTTTGATTAGTAGTAGTCAGCATGGCTTTGTGAGTGGGAGATTATGTCTCACAAATTGATTAGAGTTCTTTGAGGAAGTGACTGAGAAGGTTGGCAAGGTCAGGGTGGTAGACATAATCTTTATGGATTTCAGTTAGGCCTTTGACAAGGTTACTCAGAGTAGGCTGTTCTGGAAGGTAAGATTGCATAGAATCCAGGAAAAGCTGGCAAATTGGATACAAAATTGACTTGATGGTCGGAAGCAGAGTGTAATAGTGGGAGGATGCTTGTCGGACTAGAGGCCTGTGACAAGTGGAGTGCCTCGTGTTGGTGCTGGGCCCATTACCGTTTATTATTTAGATCAATGATTTGAATGAGAATGTACAAGAGATGATTAGTAAGTTTGTTGATGACATTAAAATAGGCGGTATCATGGACAGTGAGGAAGGTTATCAGAAATTGCAGCAAGACTTTGATCAGCTGGGTAAGTGGGCTGAGAAATAGCAAATGGAATTTAATATAGATAAGTGTGAGGTTTTGCATTTTGAAAAGTCAAATCAAGGTAGGAATTTCATGGTGAATGATAGGGCCTCAAGGAGAGTAGTGGAACAGAAGGACCTTGGAGTTTAGGTGCACGGTTCTGTGAAAGTGGAGTCCCAGGTAGACAGGGCAGTGAAGAAGGCTTTTGGCCTTCGTCAGTCAGGGCATTGAGTATAGAAGTTGGGAAGTTAAGTCGCAGTTGTACAGGACGTTGGTGAGGCCGCACTTGGAATGTTGTGTTCAGTTTTGGTCACCTTGCTATAGGAAGGATGTTATTAAACTGGAAAGAGTGCAGAAGAAATTTACAAGGATGGTGCCAGGACTCAACGGTCTGAGTTATAGGGAGAAGTTAGACAAGCTAGGACTTTTCTCTTTAGAACGTCTGAGCCTGAGAGGGCACCTTATAGCAGTGTATAAGATCATGAGAGACATGGATAGGGTGATGCATTCAGTCTTTTTCCCAGGGTTGGGGAATTGAGGATTAAAGAATATCAGTTTAAGGTTAGAGGGGAAAGAATAAAAGGGAATCTGAGAGGCAACTTTTTTACTCAGAGGGTGGTACTCATATGGAATGAGCTGCCAGCAGAAGCGGTTGAGGTGGGTACACTAAACAACATTTAAAAAACATTTGGACAAATACATGGATAGGAAAGGTTTCGAAGGATATGGGCCAAGTGCAGGGAAATGGGGTTAGGGTGAATGGACATTTTGGTCAACATGGACCAATTTGGGCCAAATGGCCTGTCTCCATCCTGTAGGACTCTATGACCCTATGAGATTCAGAAAACGATGAAAACTAGTCAAATTCACGAACACAACCAAATTATGAAGTAGAGGGTGTGCAAGGGAGGGTAATTGATTCTAATGAGGCAATTCAGGAATTTACAAAATGGCAAAGGACACAGCACTGTGGGTAAAGAAACTATTAATGCCTAAACACTCCATGAACACCTTTGAAATAGCAAAAGGTAAAGTTGAATATCAACTGAAAGCATTCAATAGTCAACCATTTTAGAGCAGCAATCAAAAATAAATACAATCGACTAAAACTCTTTAGCGAGTACAGTCAAGTACAAGACAGAGGAAATCATTCTTAGTCTATATTGGGGCTTTGTCAGACGACATTTAGAACGTTTAATCCAAGTCTGGTCACCAATATGTAAAAGAGAAGCAATCAAGCTACAGTTATAAGGTAGGGAGGAGTTGCAAGGCTGAGCTCAAGTATTGGAGGTAAGACTGAGCAAGTTGGGCGATTGGTTCCTCAGGTTGCAAGTGAAAGGTGATTTGGTTAGTTGGTGAGGCCAATTCTGGAATACTGCTTTCAGTTCTGGTCTCCCTGCTATAAGAAAGATGTTAAACTTGAAAGGGTTCAGAAAAGATTGACAAAAATGTTGCTGGGTTTGGAGGATTTGAGCAAGAGAGAAAGGTTGAATAGACTGGTTTCTTTTTCTCTGGAGCTTTGGAGGCTGAGGGGTACCTGGTAGAGGTTTATAAAACCATGAGGGGTTAATGATAGGTTTCTTTTCAAGACTAGGGGGCATATGTTAAGGTGAGAGGAGAGAGACTAAAAAAAGACATGAGGGGCAATTATTTTACACAGAGCTTGGTTTCCATGTGAAAAAACTTCCTGAGGAAGTGGTAAATGTGGGTACAGTTAAAACATTTAAAAGACACTTAGATAAGTACATGGATATGAAAGGTTTGGAGGGATATGGACCAAGCGGAGGCAGGTGGGACTCGTTTAGTTTGGGATTATGGTTGGCATGGATTGGTTGGACTGAAGGGTCTGTTTCCCTGCTGTATGTCTTTGACTACAACCCTAAGAAAGGAAGATCGTAAGGGAAGGATACGTCATCTGTGGTTAACTAAGGAAGTTAAAGATAATGTCATCCTGAAATAAAGTACATCATTCCATTCAAATGAGTGTCAGGACAAAGATTGATCAAAATATAAAGAACACCAAAGAATAAAGAAAAGATTAATAAGGATGGAGAAATTGGAGTTTGAGAGAAACTCGTTAGAAACATAAAAGCAGATAGTAGGAGTTTCTGCACATATTTAAGCAGCAAAAAGAATAAGTAAAGTGAACATTGGTCCTCTAGAAATTAAGTCTGGAAAATAAAAAGGGAAATTAGGAAATATCAACTGAATTGAACAGATATTTTTGTATCTGTCTTCATTTTAGAGGACACAGAAAAGTTCCTGAAATATTTGTGAATTATTATATGAAAGGGAGCAAGGAATATAAAACAATAAAACTCACCAGATGAGTGCTGCTGAGAAAACTGTTAGAACTAATACCTGACAAGTCCACTGGTCCTGATGGACATCCTAGCAGGGGTCACATGAACTCGCTACTGAGATAGTAAATGTGTTGGTTATAATTTCCCTAGATTCTGGAAAGGTCCTTCGAACAAAAAAAGGAGGGAGATAGAAAGGAGGAATCTTCAAGATACTTAGTCTAATAGCTGTCTCAGGGAAAAGGCTAGAATCTATTATTATGGATATTATAATAGGAAATATTAAAGCAATCAAGCAGATTCAACATAGTTTGTGAAAGGGAAATCATAATTGACTAATTTACTAGAGATCTTTGAGAAAATAACAATGTAGATAAAGGGGAACCACGAGGCATACTATATGTAGATTGCTGGAACGCATATGACAAGAGGCAGCACAGTGGCTCAGTGGTTAACACCTCTGCCTCACAGCACCAGAGACACAGGTTCAATCCCTCAGGTAACTGTCTGTATGGAGTTTACACATTCTGTCCGCATCTGTGTGGGTTTCCTCTGGTGCTCCAGTTTCTTCCCACATGCCAAAGATGTACAGGTTAGATGGATTAGCCATGGAAAATGCGGGGTTATAGGGTGGGGGAGAGGTCTGGGTAGAATGCTCTTCAAAGGGTCGGTGTGGACTCATTGGGCCAAATAGCAGGGATTCTATGACAAGGTGCTACATGGAACCTCATGGTATAATGGATAACCTGCCTGGATAAGTACAACTCCAACACGTGATTGCCACCTTATCTAACACCTTCAACATTCATTCCCTTTACACCTGATGCATAGTGACAACATTCTGCACCATCTATAAGACACACTGAATAACCCACCAAGATTCCGAGGAGAACACCTTCCAAATTCATGACCTTTACAATCTTGAAGGGTAGAACCAGCAGATACATGGGAATATCATCAGCTGCAAAGTCATATCCAAGCTACACATAATCTTTCACAGCCACTAGTCAAAATCAAGGAACTCCATCCCTAACAGCATTGTGGGTGAACCTACAGCACATGAACTGTAACATTTCAAGAAGTTAATTCACCAACATCTTCTCAAGGGCAGTTAGGTATCGGCAAGAAATACTGGCCCCAGCCAACAACACCCAATTCCTGTGGATGAATAAAAATGGAGGAAATAAAAAGTGATGACATACAGGGTAGAGGACTGGTTGAGCAAATAGAAAGCAGAGGGTGGATATAAATGGGTGATAAGTATTGCACCACAGGGATCAGTCTTGAGGGATCAATTTTTATAATCTACATAAATCACTTGAATGGGGAGATTGAATAGATGGTTGCTAGATTTGCTGATGATGTAAAGATAGGAAAGTAAATTGCAAAGGGATATGGATAGGTTAAATGACTGGAGAAAAAATTGGCAGATGGAATACAATATGGGAAAATGTGAACTTTAGTAGGAAGAATAGAAAATCAGAATATGATTTAAATCAGAGATTGAAGATCCCTGAAGAATCAATAGATTTGGGTGTGTTGGTACTTAAATCACAAAAGATAGAATGCAGGTACAGCATGTGCAAAAGATGACAAATGAGATTTTCCTGCTCCTCAGATGCTGCCTGACCTGCTGTGCGTTTCCAGCACCACTCTAACCTTGACTCTAAACTCCAGCATCTGCAGTCCTCACTTTCTCCAAAATGAGATACTGACATTTATCACAAAGGATTGGAATGTAAAAGTTTTGCTACATTTGTGTAGAACATTGGTGAGGGCATGTCTGGATATTGTGTACAGTTTGGACTCTACTTAAGAAAGGATGTAAACAAATTGGAATCAGTTCAAGAGAAATTTCACTTGACTGACACCTGGGAAGGAGATGTATTTAGCCTAGAAGGAAGGATTGAAATAGCTGGGCCCGTATCCATTGGGGTTTAGGAATGGGAATTGAAAAATACAAGATCCCAATGAGACTATTTAGAATGAACTTGGAAAAGAATTGTTTGCATTATTGGAGAGATTAGAACTAGGAGAAAAATTCAGAAGTATGGGGGCCTCACATTTAAAATGGAAATGGTGATTTTGATTTTCTCTCAGCAGGCTGTAACTCGTTGGAACTCTGTTCAACAGAGAGCAGTGTGAAGTGGAATCATTGAATACTTTTAATGTAGAGATAAATTGATTCCTGGTTAACAAGGGATTCAGAGAATTTTGGGGCTAGGCAGGAATGTGATGTTGAAGTCACAATCAGATCAGCCACAATCTTATAAAATGATGAAACTTGAAGTCAAGATCCAGTGACACCATAGGGGAAGAAAGACACATCAACATCAGTGTCTTTGACCAGGCCAATATCCCCAGCATTGAGGCACTGACACCCCCGTGATGGGCTGGGCACGTCGTTCCCATGACCAACACAAAACTCCCCAGAGCAGGTGCTGCACTCCCAGCTCTGAAACGGCAGGCGAGCCCCAGTGGGACAGAGGAAGCATCTCAAGGTTATCTTCAAGGCCTCACTGGCGAAGTGCAGGATTCCCACAGCCATCTGAGAATCACTGGCCCAAGACCGTCCAAAATGGAGGAAAGCATCAAGGAAAGCGTCAAGCACCTCGAGACTTGCCGCCAGGAGAAAGTGGAAACCGGGGTGAAAACAGCTAAAGGAGTGCACTGCCACACCAATGCCCCACTCACCGCTTTCTGCCACCACCTTCTGCCCCAACTGTAGCAGAGTCTGTGGAGGCTGCATCTGTCTGTACTGCCACCTACAGACCCACCCTGAGAATGGAAGAGAGCCACCCTTGCGTGTGAGGGACTGCCATCGATGGCGATAATGAAATAGTGAAGCGAGTTCGAGGGGCTGAATGGCCTACTCTTGTTCCTAATTCGAACAAGAGTATGTTCATTGCAATGGAATAGTTCCACCAACAAGTCAAGTGAAGCATAAGGAAATTCATCGTCTCCTTCTGTGCTCAGATTCAATGAATTGTTCCAGTTCTAGTTTCATTTGAGAAATTGCTGACACGTCAGTTTTATCATTCAATTCAATATTATCCACAACCTGGACTGTGTACCACCTGCAGACACACATCACTATCACATTGTTGAGAGTAGAAATTAGTTCCTCATTTGATGACATCTCCTCAGTTGTTACTAGACTATCCCACACTCATATTAAAACCCAGTCTGACATCGCAATTTGCAGTAAAGACAGACAATACCTAAGGCCTACATGCTGGGTCAGCTTCTCCACTGCTGTCAATCACCTTAATTAGTTCATCGAGGTAGCATAACAACAAGCAGTCAGAGAGAGTGCTGACAAGGTCATGATTATTCTGGGAACTCTTCAGGGATACAGAGAAAACTTGAATCAAATTGTCACAAATTTGACACAGCCTGATGCCTGGTCCAGAAACCCTGCTTTGGCAATTAGTATTTCATTCTGTATTTCATCTTCTTCATGCAAGGGACAACAGACAAGCTTGTTGGAGAGGAAGAGTTCCATACTGAAGCAACACAATGGGCTGTGCTTTAATATTGGTTCTTCTGTTATTCATATAAGCTCAGCCCAGACGTCCAAATTTCTATAAAGCAATATTTATTAACAATGGTACATGAAGATAAAGCACTTAGAGCTCCGCGCTTTGCTCTGAATCAGTCACAACCTTCTAACAGGGTCCTTAACACGAGACTACTGAAGTCACAGTTATATTACAGCATATCTCAGAGATTCATCTACATATTCATTAAACCCCTACCTTTCCCAGCAGATGTCTGCTTTGGGACAGATGTGTAATTTTGATAACATGTTCTTGGCATAAATATGATTCTTTTATTTAACCATTTGTAATTACGGAATGCTATATTAGTCACAGTCTCAGATCTGATCGCTCTGTCTCTGATGCTAGAGAGACTAGATTGCCATTCAAATATCCTCATCAAGACATAATTTGGAGATGCTGGTCTTGGACTAGGGTGTACAAAGTTAAAAATCACACAACACCAGGTCATAGTCCAACAGGTTTAATTGGTAGCACTAGCTTTTGGAGCCCTGCTCCTTTATTAGGTGGTTCATATGAAAGCTATTGCTTCCAATTACACCTGTTGGACTATAACCTGGTGTTGTGCGATTTTTAACTCATCAAGGCAAGTTGATTTGTGTGACCAGGTTTCCCAAGGTTGGGGAACAGAGACCATAAGATTATATGATGTAGGAGCAGGAGTAGGCATTCAGCACAATTAAGCTCCTTATGCTTCTCTTGACTCGTTGGTGGACGTATTCCATTGCAATGAACATACGAACGAATATTCAAATTAGAAACAAGAGTAGGCCATTCAGCCCCTCGAACTTGCTTCACTATTTCATTATTGTCATCAATGGCATTCCCTCACACGCAAGGATGACTCTCTTCCACTCTCAGGGTGGGTCTGTAGGTGGCTGATCTGATAATCTTCAACTCCACTTTCCTGTTTTACATATAACCTTTGATTCCCTGATTAAAAATCTGTCCATTTCAGCCTTGGATATACTTAATGACCCAGCCCCGACAGCCCTCTGCAATAAAAAAAATCCGCAGATTCTATAACCCTGTAAGAGAAGAAAGGCCTCTACATGGACTGGTTGGGCCGAAGGGCCTATTTCCACACTGTAGGGAATCTAATCTAATCTAATCTAATCTCTCTCTGAACTGGGTGACCCCTTATTCTGAGATTATGACCTGTGGTCCGAGATTTCTTCACAAGGAGAAACAATCTCTCAGCATCTATCCTGTCAAATCTCTTAAGAAATGGAGCATCCTGTGCAGTTTTAAACACAGCTGCAGTATTCCATCCAGAGCACAGCAGGTATGGGGAATCAACATCCTAGCCATTGTTGACAGAATACTTTCATCTTCATGTTAGCGATTACATTTCAATCATCTGCCCCGTGTCCAATCCTGTGTATATGTATTGACATTAGTGTATTTACGTCGGACAGAACATCCCTGATTTCTTTTCAGCAACAAAGCAATTCATTGGTTGTAAAGCATCTTGAAAATTCCTGCAAAGGTGACAATGTGAATATGTGCGTGGTCTTTTCTTCCAGGAGCAGGTTTTACCTGTTTGGCAGCCAGTAATGTCACAAATAAAGAGAATATCACTATTGATGCCTTCCGCCACTCGACTTCAGGTTAAAATAAAAATTCAGCGCAAACAATGTGACAAGATGACAGATAGCTATTAATCATAATTCTCTGGTTTGTGTTTTGTGAGCAAGTTATCCATCCAGTGCAGAGGGAAACAAGAAAACAGCTTTTCAAACTCATACACATGAAGACTCTGAAACGCCGAAGGTCACTTTTCAAACTTCACACTGACAGAGATGGTGCAAACAACTGAATAGCCAACTCCTCTTGTTCTGAGAGTCTCATACTGGGCATCAGGAACTGTTATATTGCAAGATTCGGATAGATAATGTCAAAAATCCAATTATTTCTCCCGAGGCCCAATTAATAGCAGGTGGCAGTGTCTGAAATGATGCCAACAGTTTCTCATTAACTGCAATTTAGATCAGCTTTAGCAAGTTTGGCAAGAGAGAGACTGAGGCTTGGTCATTCAAATTGGAATTTGATCCTTCCCATTATGTTAACAATATGGGTGAATCAGAGAGCAGCTGATTTTATGATTATGTTTTCATAGCCTGGCCACCAATGTAATAACGCAAAAGTGGGGACTGCAGATGCTGGAAACCAGAGTTTAGATCAGAGTGGTGCTGGAAAAGCACAGCAGGTCAGGCAGCATCCGAGGAGCAGGAAAATCGACGTTTCGGGCAGAAGCCCTTCATCAGGAATAGAGGCAGGAAGCCTCCATCCCCCCCTCCATTTATCTCTCCACCCTGGAGGTTTCCTGTCTCTATTCCTCACCAATGTAATAAGCCAGTAAGTTTTCCCCAAGATTTAGCTTTATTTAGTCATGTGCCTGATTGATTAGTTAATCTTCACAGGGCAATTCAGGGCCCATCTCAGATCTGAAGTGTCTTTCAGCCAGCATAGAATTTGACAATGATACAAAAAACAAAACAATGGAAATCTGAAATAAAAACAGAAACTGCTGCAAACTCTCGGCAGATCTGGCTGATCTGGTCTGAAACAATCATACGTCTACAACATTTCATCTGTTTCTCTCCCCACAAATGCTACCAGAGCAGCTGCTGTTTGATAACATTAGCATTCACCTCAAAATACAATTATTTGGGAAAGAGGTAGTCTAGTTGGTTGGATTACTGAACCTCTACACACTGCAACTGTGTCTGTGTACTCTACATCCAGTCTTCATCATTTACCAAGGTACAATACTGATGAATTCAGTGGCAATTAAAGTCAGAGATTCATAGAGATGTATAACACAGAAACAGACTCTTCAGTCCAACTCCTCCATGCCAACCAGATATCCTAAATTAATTAGACTCATTTGCCAGCATTTGGCACATATCTCTCTAAATCCTTCCCATTCATTTACCCAAATAGGTGCCTTATAAATGTTGTAATTGTTCCAGCCTCCACCAACCCCTCTGGCAGCTCATTCCAAACACCACCTTCTATAGGGAAAAAGTTCCCCCTTAGATCCCTTTTAAATCTTTCACCCCTCATCTTAAAACTATGCCCTCTAGTTTTGGACTCCCCTACCCTGGGAAAAAGACATTAGGTATTCACCCTATCTATACCTTTCATGATTTTATGAGCCTCCATATGGTCACCCATCAGCCTCCAACATTAATAAAATATTTCATACCAAGTTATGAATTGATACTGATATGTAACTGTGTGGATGATATCCAAAATTCATTGGTCTCAGTTCAAATACAAAATCGATTTGGTTTTGACTGTCGAGGCAATGATAGCAACATCTTGCATGGCATCTAGAGGCTACATCCTAATGTTGAACTCTTGTGCAGTGGCAATGTCCATACCTCTGAGTTAACAGGTCCAGGTTCAAGTCCTACGTGTATGTCATAACATTCCAATGATTAAAAATAGAGCCACATATTGCATGGGATGTTTTTTTGTTCAGAATACAGGAAATGCAACACGGAAATAGTGATGTTCTTGGTTGGGAGTAACAATAATTGACTGTTCAGCATACATTTGGCAAAAGACAAATTCTCCCTTCATAAAATAACTTGCTGTACATGGTACAGGTAGCATCTGTGACTATTCCTTCACTCTCAGTTCATTTGGAGTCAAATGTGTCAACCATATCAGTATCTTCATTGGCTTTTAATTCGCTGGGAATTTGATTCCACATTGGAGCACTACAAAGCTCTTTATCACTGCCTCAGACTGACAAATATAGTGTATTGTTTGTGCAAGTTTTAGCAAAGCTCACCCAGTTCCAGTCTCCTAAATGTCACATGGTCATCTTTCATTTTCTTTTGTGATTAATGCCAGCTAATTCAGTCATTTCAGTTTATTTCTGTTTGTTGGTTGAGAAACATCAAACTGTTCGGTTAACTTCATTCTAGATCAGTCAGATTTCTGATAAACCTCTCTTTGGGAATACTGAAGGCCAATTTCACTGGGCATGGTCCAGCTGTTCAGCCATTTTCCCACAGTTTCCACAGATTTTTCAATGGCGAATCCTTTGTCAAACTTATTTCTGCGAATTTGCTGTTCAATTCCTTCTTTATCATGTTCCTCTTATGTTTCTAAACCCCAGTGACTGTATCAGCTCACACTGACATTGCCAGTATGCCAGGAAGCCAACATTATGTTGGAGGCTGCAAGAACATTTTTTAAAATCTCCTGGAGAGAAACACCATTGACACATTTGAAAAATGTGGACTTTATAGCTGAGTGTTCTCCTGTTGTGCTGGAATGATTCTATGGGACAGACATTCCCCCTTAAGGTAGGAATCCTGACCTGGGAAAGCCAGGTACTATAGGCTTTCGGTTTCCAACACATTGGGTTGAATGGTCACTTTCTGTGCTGCAATTGTACAATTGACATTTTGATGCTGGGAATGTCTTCTAACAATGACTTTAAGAAAATTCCTAATTCCCCAGCAGGTTTTTCCCCTTTATTCATGAAGCCAGGGAATCTGATATCATTCACAAAATGCACTTGCCCTGCTGAAAATCTCAAACTCTGTTCAAAACTGAGGTAGACATCAATTTCGAAGAACTGACAACAAGCTCAAATTTGCTGTAAAAATGCATCTGGTTCACTAACGTCCTTCAAGGAAGGAAATCTGCCATCCTCACTTAGTCTTACCTGGAATCATACTGTGCTTCAATGCTTAGAATTACTCCACGGTGGCTCAGTGGTTAGCGCTGCTGCCTCACAGCACCAGGGACCCTCGGGTGACTTCCATGTGGAGCTTGCACATTCTCCATGTGTCTGCATGGATTTCCTCTGTGTGCTCCAGTTTCCTCCCAAAGTCCAAATTTGTTCAGGTTAGTGGGATTGGACATGGTAAATGCAGGATTATATGGTAGGAGGGTTGGTCTGGGTGTTATGCTCTTTGTAGGGACAGTGTGGACCCAATAAGCTGAATAGACTGTTTCAACACTGTCAGGATTCTATGAGTGGGCTGGGAATATCCTGTCCTACAGATCTATAGCTTTTATTGTAGGTCTTGAAAAAAAAGGGAAATGTGTTGGGGTGGGCAATCTGGGTGGAGCTATTGGAGGCAAATGGCGATTGGATTGAACTTTCAGACTGATACATGTTCAATCAAAGTGGGTGACCCTCTGTTGAACCACTCCCACACAACATATTTAGTTGGTTTTTACACTCAATCAGTCACTGATATGTTCACTTGCAAATGCCAACTGTGCCAAGTGATGAACACATCCACTTATAGACATAAACAGTGCCTATTGATTGGCTGGCAGTAACTAGACAAGCTATGGGTTGGACTTGGCAAAACTTTGTATTTGCACAGCACCTTTAGCATCAGAAAACATTTTCCAAGAGACAACACAGAAATGTAAGAGAAGTGGAACAAGCTAAAGATTGACTGAGTATTCCATCAGGTAATTTCTGATAAGCTAATGCCTGAGCAGGTGCTTCATCCCGTGGTTAATGTGTGAGGTATTCCAGTTAAAATCACTGGCTTAGAAAATCCAAATCAACCGATATCGGATTCAGGTTAAAGCACACGCAGGCCCTCCCCTATGACCGACACAGCCTGTTCACTATACCTATGGGGTTTCTAGAGCTCAGGTAAGTGGCTGCTCCTCTTCCCGAAAACCTATCAGCAAATGCCATTACTGAAAAACACACCAAATTCATGCAACAGTCAGTCATTACTGAAATTGTACTGAACTCCTCTTTAAAGGAATAAAAAGCCGTAGATTTCATGAAATAATTGTGTACAAAGAACCTCTCATTATTGTGTGATGTAGTATCCTGAAAGTTCAATCTGTACTTCACAGATATAATGCTCTTGGTTGAATGGTATTGTTCTCATGCTTTTCTTATGAATTTTCTGACAGACTTCAGGCTATGAGTGGTATTTGTCAAAGTTAGAAAATTCAGTTTACAATTTATACATTCAGGATGATGATTGAACCCAATTATGACAAGAGCCCTTGCTTATGAAGCAGTCATTTCCATGATATTTTTGTGGATATATCTATGGATGTTTTGTTCACATCTGCCTCTCAAAGTTGATAGCTGTGCAACTGAAAAGTGCAGACTTATCTTCAGTCACAAGAGTATTGATGAGACTAACAATAGCCAACATCCAGCTTTCTCATAATGACCCTTAAAAATTTATCCTTCTTTGTTTTAATTTAAACAGGTCAACTCCACTGTTAAAGTGACAGTGCTCGGGCACAGATTTAATATAAATAGTCAAAGAAGTAAAGGTGATATGAGGACATTCAATTTCCAGGCAGAATGCAGTTAGATTCTGGACTGCAGTACCTGAGGGTACACAGTCTTAATTGGGGTATTCACAAAGGAATTAGACTGTTTCTTTTGGAATGACAATGTGTAAGGTTACAGGGAGAATGCCAGTGAATGTCACCTTTTTTAAAATGCTAACATGAACATGTTGAACTGAATGGTCTCCTTCCTGTACTGTCGGGATTCTGTGATCTGTGATTCTTTGCTGAATGCAAGTGTGTTTAGCAATCAGATTCGAACATCACCTGATGTAATTTCAACCTTATGGTCTCATGCCTGGATGAAGTGTAAGATGCAATGCATTTAGCATCAGATCCTTCTCAGGAAGCTATCACAGTCTTTAAGATAACAACTTCAACTTATTCAATAAAAGTCAAAAGAACTGCAGATGAAGAAAATCAGAAACAAAAACAGAAATTGATGGAATAGCTCACAGGTCTAACAGCATCTGTGGTGAGAAATCAGAGGTAATGTTTTGGATTCTGAGGAAGGGTCACTCAACCCAAAATGTTAACTCTGAATTGTCTCCACAGGTGCTGCCAGACCTGCAGAGCTTTTCCAGCCATTCTGTCTTGTTTTAACTTTCTCTCCATGTTCAGCCTTGGGGGCAGCTTTCTGCTGTAAGAGGAGAGTGTGCAATTCAAAGGTCTGGATTTCCATTGTGGCCTGCTGAATTTTGAGGTAGTAACAGGATTACACATATTTCACATGGAAATATAAACCAGAAAATGGAAGTTCAGATTTTGAGTTCTTTTCCTTTATAACTCAAAAAAAAGTGGAATGGGTGCTCTTCTGCTGAAACAGAATTCTGTGAGACTTGATAGTTTTTGTGAGTCAGTAGTTGAATAATCATTGAAACAGCTATCAAGCTGCCAAGAAAAACAGTTACGTTAAACTGAGAGATGTGATAGAAGAAGGAACTCTCCCTGTATTTGAGTACAGTAAAGTGATGGTGTTGGGATAGATCAGATTTTATTTTGCCATTTTTCAAAACCTTCCAAATTGTGTTATATTTAAATCACTTGATCTGCTCTATTTTATCTTCATTTCTTTTATTAAGTAAACTTCTGTTTTATTTGTAAATCAAAATATGTTTCAGTAAAAGACCACCATATGTATAAAAAAAGATTTCTCAATTCAGATTTTAGTCTAGGATCTGACTTATCCAATGTTAACGTCACAACATTGTCAACAATGGAAATCCTTCCAGTTCATGTTAACAGTGTTCCTAAGAGCAGGAGCGATTCCTGGTCAACCATGTGACAGAAACAAAATTGTTGCCTCTGCTATCACAATTCGTAGTTCCAGTCTTTGACATTCATGTCAAGCTGCATGTTGCTAAGTCAACGCAGATTTCACAGTGGGGCCAGTTAACTAACCAGTGATGCCAACAGCATGGTGTTTGATACTTGCTCAGACTGAGGTGAAGTCAGGACCAGCCTTCTCAATCAAACATGATGGAGTTGACATTGCTGTGGGCTGGATCTGCTGTTGGGCCAAGAACTGAAGAAGACATTTCATGGGCTGTTGAAAATGGCAAAACTGATGGATCCCAATGTTTACCCAGTCATTCAGATCAGCAGTTTCATATCTGAAAGGCAGTAGAAAACAAACCTGATATTTTGCAGTTTCAAACGTGGAATTTAATTTAGTTCCTCTTCAATGTATACTATCTCATCTCTTAATCAGAAGGTCAGGGGTTAAGCTCCTACTCCAAGAATAGTTAACGTAAGACAGTTGTTGGACAGTAGAGAAGGTGAGGACTGCAGATGCTGGAGATCAGAATCGAGAGCGTGTGGTGCTGGAAAAGCAGAGCAGGTCAGGCAGCATGAGAATCCAGTAGCAACTCATGCTGTTTTATGAGATTTACAATTTTAATTTTGATTTATTTTGCCAGTATAATTAATATGACATTATTTAAAGATCCAGTATTAAAGTGTCCAGGACAATGCTTTTGCCTTAAACCAACACTGTTAAACACAAATTGTCTGATCACTTATCATATTGCTGTTTTGTGGATCTTACTGTGCCTATATTAATTGCTGTATTTGCTGCATTACAGTAGTGACTCCATTTGAAGTATGCACCAAAGTGCTGATAGGACTAATTGCACAATGTAGCACCGGGAGCTAGCATTATGTGACATCGCAAGGTCAGCTCATTTTATCAATGATCACTCGTTCGTGTGTTGAGTCCGAGACATCTGTCGCTCAGTGTTAAAGCAGAGCAGCAGGAGATGGTTATAAGATCACTGCCAGCATTCGGAGGAGGAGAAAAAGACAGACAGGAGCCGGAGTACTCTATTGGACAGTGGTTTTCCTGTGACAGAGGTTGTCTGCTGGAGGAGCAGCAGCAGGGGTGGCACGGAGGCTCAGTGGTTAGCACTACTGCCTCACAGCGCCAGAGCAACTGCCCGTGTGGAGTTTGCACATTCTCCCAGTGTCTGCGTGGGCTTCTTCTGAATGCTCCGGTTTCCTCCCACAGTCCAAAGATGTGCAGGTCAGGTGAATTGGCGGTGCTAAATTGTCCATAGTGTTAGGTGCATTAGTCAGAGGGAAATAGATCTGGGTGGGTTACTCTTCATAGGGTCGGCGTGGACTTGTTGGGCCGAAGGGCCTATTTCCACACTGTAGGGAATCTAATCTAATCTAAATTGTCCATAGTGTTCAGGGATGTGTAGGTTAGGTGCATTAGTCAGGGGTAAAATGTAGAGTAATAAGGGAATCGGTCTGTGTGGATTAATCTTCGGTGGGTCAGTGTGGACTTGTTGGGCTAAAGGGCCTGTTTCCACACTGTAGGAATTCGATGGAGAACAGAGGAGGTGGGTTTCTTCCTTGAAACAGAGAGATACCCTACAGCAGACACACTTGAGTAATGCTGGACCAGGAGTAGCACATACATAGCCTCCTACATGCAAAGGTCATGGGAACAGATGCAAAAGTTGTTTTCTGAACTCAGGAGTTTATCTAACTTTGTAAACAGCTTGAGTGCCAGCGAGTGTTCACTTACTATAGAAATATCGCTGTTTATGATCACTGACGCTGCTTCACTCAGCTAGGAGCTGTCTTTGAGAGGAATGTGACATTGACACCATTGTATCTTTAACTTAGACTGGAATTCCTTTGAGTGTGCCACACTCCTGGAGGGTCGGATGGGAAATTTGTCCTTATTATTTAGATTAGATTACTTACAGCGTGGAAACAGGCCCTTCGGCCCAACAAGTCCACACCGACCTTCCGAAGGGGAACCCACCCAGACCCATTCCCCTACATTTACCCCTTCACCTAACAATACGGGCAATTTAGCATGGCTAATTCACCTAACCTGCACATTTTTGGACTGTGGGGAGGAAACCGGAGCACACGGAGGAAACCCACACAGGCAAACTCCACATAGACAGGTGCCTGAGGCAGGAATTGAACCTGGGTCTCTGGCGCTGTGAGGCAGCAGTGCTAACTACTGTGTCACCGTGCCGCCCATAGAATCATACAGCACAGAAACCGTACCTTCAGTCCAACTCGTCCATGCCAACCAGACATCCTAAACAGATCTAGTCCCATTTACCAGCATTTGGCCCATTTCTTCCCTATCATCATAAAAGTAGAAATCAGTTTAAAACCATTCCACAATGAGATTTTTCCATTCATAGGATTTGGTTGGCAGTGACAAGACCTGCAATTATTGCTTGTCATTAATTGCTCTTGGGAAGTTGACAGTGCAAAACCTTGTGAAAGGTTACAGTCTGTTGATGACGCTGCCACAATATTGTTAGATTGGCAACTCCAGGACTTTGACCCATCAACCATGCACAAACAGTAAAATCTTTCCAAAGTCAGGTTAGTGCATTACTTGGTGAGAAATTTGCAGGTAATAGCGTTCTCATGCCTTTGCTGTCCTTGATCTCATTACAGGCTGGACATTATTGATCAGAAACATTGAACATAGCAACAGGAGTAGACCTTCAAGTCTGCTCTGCCATTCCATGTGATCATAGCCAATCACCTAAATCAGTCCCTGTTCCCATTTTGTCCCCAGACCCTTTGATGCCTTTAGTCCCAAGAACTATATCCAACTCCTTCTTGAAAACATTCAATTTTTTTGGCTTCAACTGTTCTCTGTGGCAGAAAATTACACAGGCTCTCTGGGTGAAGGAATTCTGTTCATCTCAGTCCATTGGTGATGAAAGGCTTCAGGGAGTCAGGAGGTGAGCCACTTGCCTAGGCATTCACAGCTAGGAGAAAGTGAGGACTGCAGATGCTGGAGAATCAGTTGTGAGTGTGGTGCTGGAAAAGCTCAGCAGGTCAGGCAGCATCCGAGGAGCAGGAGAATCGACATTTCGGGCATAAGCCCTTCATCAGGAATTATTTGAAAAGAATTGAATTTATTGTCACGTGTACCAAGGCACAGTGAAAAGCTTTGTCTTGCGAGCAATACAGGCGGATCACAGAGTTAAATAGCATAGATAAATAAATAATAAGCAAACAGTGTCAAAAACAAAAACACATGTAGAGGCTGTCGTGGAAATTAAATCGACTCGACTCAACTGTTAGCAAGAGCAAAGAAAGGAGCTTTATTTAAATTCTGCAGAATTGACCTAGTACATTCAGCTAGATGCCTCAACGTAAGGGGTACCTGAGCATTGTTCAGATACTTGCCTTGTACTGTTTCTTATCATGCTTTCAAGGGCAAAGACTGGGAAAACTCAAGTTGTTACTCTCTCATCCCCTGGTCTTGGACATAACAGTTCTTCAGCTTTCGCTGAGTCCGACTGTCGCAAGGTCGAGTTGAATGTTTACAAAATTCAAACAGAGACAAGCTGGCTGCAAACCTCATCAAAGTGTTGTTTACAAAGCTCGGCACAGCATTACATTTTAGAAAGGCATTCTCTTTCAAAGTTCACAGTAAATGTAAAATTTTTTAAATGCCAAGAGTTTGAGAGTCCATTCAGTATTCTAACAACACTAGGGTAGAAACTGTTTTGAAACCGGCTGGTGCATGTGTTCAGGCTTCTGTACCTTCTCCCCCATGGTAGAGGTTGTAGAAAAACATTGCCAGGGTGGGATGGATCTTTGAGAATGCTGGCGGCCTTTCCTTGACAGCGGGCCTGGTAGATGGATTCTATAGATGGGAGGTTGGCCTTTGGGACTGTCTGGGCCAAGTTCACCACTCACTGTAACCGTCTCCGATCTTGAATGGTACAGTTACCAGGTAATGAGACATCCAGACAGAATGTTCCCGATGGTGCACCTATAAATATTGGCAAGGGTATTCACCATTGTGCAAATTTTCTCAGCTGCCTGAGGAAGAAGAGACGTTGTTGGGCTTTTGTAACCAGACTGTCCACATGAAGAGTCCAAGAAAGCTTGTTGTGGATGACCACTCCCAGGAGCTTGACACTCTCCACTCGTTCCACCTCTGTGCTGTTAATGTATAGGGGATCATCCTGCCAAAAGTCAATAATGAGTTTCTTGGTTTTTCCTGTGGGTCAGGAAACTGAGGGTCCAGTTGTAGAGTGTGGGGCTTTGTCCGAGATCACTAAGTTTACTAATCAGTCTCGAGGGGATAATAGTGTTGAAGGCTGAACTGTCGTCAATGAGTAGGATTCTTACGTAGCTGTTCTTGATGTCAAGATGTTCTAGGGAGGAATGAAGAGAAAGTAATAAAGATGTGGACCTGTTGGTCCGATAGGCAAATTGGAGTGGGTCAAGAGTAGTGGGGAGGCTGGAGTTGATTAATGCCATGACCAGCCTTTCAAAGCACTTCATGACCACCGAAGTTAGGGCCACTGGGCGGTAGTCATTGAGACATGCTGCATGAGCCTTCTTAGGCACAGGGATGATGCTGGCCCTCTGGAAACAGGCAGGGACAGTGGCCTGCTGCAGGGAGAGGTTGAAGATGTCCGAGAAGACCTCTGCCAGTTGATCTGCACATCCTCTGAGCGCACGGCCTGGTACTCCGTCTGCTCTTACACTTTTCTTAGATTCACACAAAGGACAACGGATCTGACCTCTGATGCAGTGACTGTTGGGATAGGTTCTTCACGACTTGTCGGAATAGGTGTTACCTCTCGGCTGAAATTCCGCTCAAATCGAGATGATCTAGGAAGAATGTGTCATTGTCTGCCAACTTGACTGTCTCTTTTTAGAACCTGTGATTATATTCAGTCCTTGCCATAGTCGGGGTTGTCTGTCTGGGTCTCTAGTTTGGATCGATATTGGTCCTTGGCTGTCTTAATGGCTCTGCGAAGGTCATACTTGGATTCCTTATATTTGTGTTGGTCTCTTGATCTGAAGGCTTCAAGCCTGGTTTTTAGTAGGTTCTGTATGTCCTGATTCATCTAGGGTTTCCTGTTGGGGAACACCTGGATTGACTTCCTCGTATACAGTCCTCCACACACTTGCTGATAAAGTCTGTGATGGTCCTGGCGTACTTGTCCAAGGTACCTGCGGCCTGTTTGAACACGGCCCAATCAGCCGGTTCCAGACAGCACCGGAGTTGATCCTCTGCCTCCTCCAACCAGCACTGGACCGGGGGTCAAGGAGGGGGTCTCCTGCTTGAGAATTTGCCTGTAAGATGGGGGAAGAAACACGTCATTGATGAAGGGCTTATGCCTGAAGTTTCGATTCTCCTATTCCTCGGATGCTGCCTGACCTGCTGTGCTTTTCCAGCACCACACTCTCAACAAAGAATTCCCAGCCTCTGATCTGCTTTCTGAAGTGAAACTGGATCCCAGGTGTAGAATTTCTAAGCTCATCTACACCAGCCCACTCAGCTAAGGAAAACAGCTCGAACATGTGACATTGAACACAAGCTATTTCAAACATTTTTAGAGATCCTTGATCATTTATCTTGCAATAAAACAGGGCTGGAGCGTAACTGTACTTTGTCACTATAACTGGCAACCTGCTGACTAAATTGAGGGAATGCAAAATTCTCAAATCTGCTCATTTTTGATAATGCGATGTTAGTAATGGCTCATTGAATGCACACTCCCTTCTTTGAATACAAAATAGTAAAATATGGTTGCATTGATTAAATGTGAGTACTAGCCCATCAAGGAGAAATAAAAGAGGAAGCTCAGATCCTGTTTATTTTAGGAGTGTCACAGATACATTGCGAAGATTGTTGGTTGGAGATATGTCATTAGGAAGGGCAGAGTTACCTTTCAGCTTCTCGCCAGCTCCCATTAGCTTTTGCTGAGATTCTCCAAATGAGAATGCTCCTTTCTTCTTTGAGGTCAATTCCCTCAGGAAAACTGAACCTTGACAGTTGGAGGATGTGATCATCAGCAATCGGAATAACTGGAATTAAGTGCTCCCGAGAAAGAGGAAACCCTCCCGCGAGCCTTTATTCGAGAAACTGAACATAGTGACTGGAAGATTAAAACTGATCTTTCAGCAGTTAAAGCTGACCTTCGACAACGCTGGAATCCAAATTTTTAAGACATATCACTGTTGCTGTGAACTAATTTTGCTTTTTGTTAGTGCAGCCTCCATCCCCAGTTTATTTCTCATGTCTCGACACAGTTTCATTCAGCGTAGTGGTTCTGCATGAATCTATTTTTGGACTTTCTTTCCAGCCCTCACAACAGCAGCAGCACAAACTTATTACAAGATTCACAACGCTGCTCTTGCCAGTCCTGATCAAATAGGTCACATCTGCTTTAGCAACAGAGCTGAGCCCAAACTGTAACGTAATGAATTAAAACTGCTACACTTAATGCCTGGAAGCCTAGTACCACTTTGATATTAAGATTTACATGTTCCCAGTTACTAGACAACTAACAGTCCACTTTTAGATTCAGTCGCCCTGGATTTGATCAATAAACACGCTACAATCAGGCTGGTGTGTAAAGCTTTGTCTGATCAATGCTAATTCTATAAGAATCAAATATCTATTTATGTACAGTGTACCAACCAGTGACAACACAAGGCAAAACACTACAGTGTCTGCAGTCAGAAGGAGGCTATTTCAAGGATAGCCACAGAGACATCCAGTCCGAATAGAATGTCAATCTCTGCTTTCACCACTAGCTCAGAGCCCTGTGTGCAGATGCTGGAGCTGATTGCATTGCCATGGTGGGAATCAGCAGACATTTGGACAAATCTATTATGACATCCGCAATCACCTCTTGGGCACAAAATAATTAAATGGTCATTTCATTTCTATCAATTGGCCACTTCGAGTGTGTCAATGCCATTTCACTCTTCCCCTAACTAGTCACTCTTCTTTCTATTTTTACATTCTCTGTCTTTCCTCTTCTTCCCTCAAAATGGTGACCTCCTCCTGAAAGTCTGCATTTCTCTGGCCGCTGGGCCATTCTTTGCTGTCAGCTTAGAACATGAAACCCTTCCATTAAAAATGGGGTGGCATCAAAATAAATCCTGCACGCACACACACACACACAGACATACAGACACATACACACCCACACACACAGACACACACCCTCACGTGCACACGCTCTCACATACACACAGACACATTCACACGCACGCACACACGGAGGTGCACACACATAGACACACACCCTCACGTGCAGACACTCTCACATACACACAGACATATTCACACGCACACACACACGCGGAGGCACACACAAAGAGACACACATATGCATACATACATACTGGCAGATACACAGACAGACATACACACATTCACATGCACACATACAAATACATGCACACACACAGAGGCATAAACACATACACACACATGAACAGGCACACATATGAACAAAGATTCACATATGCACACAGACACACGCACGCACATACATACACACACAGGTGTGCACACTCACAGATGCACAAACATGCACATATGTACACACATGCACTCACATGCACACATGTACACCTGCATGCATGAATGAGCACACACACATACACGAATGCACACATTCATATATGCACAAACGCATGCACACACTCATTTGCACAGACGTACATACACACCCGTATATGCATGCATACGCACACAGCCTACCTTTATAGCCTCCAGTTGTTGAGACCATTTATAGCTTAACAATGGTGGCCTGACTTACATAAACAAACTCTGAACAGTTTTTTTTAATTGAGTAGGCTAGTCTGAATTGTCTTTCCACAACAGGCAGTACATGTATAGCATTGGGGTATTAGAGTAAGGCTTTTATCTTCGAGAAAACTGACCCACTATCAGATGTAAAGAATTTAGCAAAGGTAAACATCAGGTTAAGTAAAGTACTTCTCCAATCATAAATGGCTGTTGATCCTAAATAACTTCACCCTCATTCTGCAAAGCTATCTAAGTAGCTGAAAACCCTCAGGCAAAAGAAATGCTGCAGTTGCTAGAAATGCTGAAGTAAGAACATATTTTGTTGGAAGTGCTCAGCAGGTCAGGCTGCATCTGCACAGAGAGATGAGCTAAGATCAATACTTCAGGCTGTTGGCTTTTGGGCAAAACACAGTTGAGCTCCATGGGTGACAGCCTTCAAATATCATCAAGGAGAAAGTGAGGTCTGCAGATGCTGGAGATCAGAGCTGAAAATATGTTGCTGGAAAAGCGCAGCAGGTCAGGCAGCATCCAAGGAGAAGGAGAATTGACATTTCCGGCATGAGCCCTTCTTCAGGAATGAGGGTTCATGCCCGAAACGTCGATTCTCCTGCTCCTTGGATGCTGCCTGACCTGCTGCGCTTTTCCAGCAACACATTTTCAGTTCAAATCTCATCAGCAATGTTCACCCAGTCTCCCAACTCTAACCCAGGCATCATTATCAAACCCACGAACAAGAGAAATCCTGGTATCATTTACAGTGTGCAGATTTCATATCAGTGTTGAATGATCCTCCTAAATCCCTTGAGACTATCAACCATTAACTCTCAGGCCATCACTGATTTCAATATATCCACTTGTGTTCTGAAGATGGGTCGCTAGACCCAAGATCT
Organism: Chiloscyllium plagiosum; assembly: GCF_004010195.1. Classification (NCBI taxonomy): domain Eukaryota; kingdom Metazoa; phylum Chordata; class Chondrichthyes; order Orectolobiformes; family Hemiscylliidae; genus Chiloscyllium; species Chiloscyllium plagiosum. Next base: position 20,717,999 of record NC_057745.1, on the reverse strand, counting down.
TTATTCTGTTTTCTCATCAAAGGTGCTGCCAGACCTGCTGAGGTTTTCCTGAAATTTCTGTTTTTGTCTCTTTTATCTGTTTGTCATCAATGGAAAAACTTCCTTTCATTCTTTCCCTCTTTCTTTTCGATTCTTTAGGCTCTTAGGAATTTTCCTGCGTGCTCGTGCCACATGCGGGAGACCAGGCACATTCTTGTGTCTGTTCCCAAGGCTAGGTTTCCCTGGAATATGTCACCAGCATGTAGCTAAAGTAGCAACATGGACTTAACTTGGATTGCGCCTAATGTCTCACAGGACATCATCACGTACCTCAGATATAATGCACCTAGCTATCGAGCAATATGTCATAAACAAAGCCTGCTTCAGGAAGGTAAAAACAATGACTGCAGATGCTGGAAACCAGATTCTGGATTAGTGGTGCTGGAAGAGCACAGCAGTTCAGGCAGCATCCGAGGAGCAGTAAAATCGACGTTTCAGGCAAAAGCCCTTCATCAGGAATACAGGCAGAGAGCCTGAAGCGTGGCCTGCCAGACTCCAAATTCCAAGCACCAAGTTTAAAAGATACCACTTCATATTCTGCAACCCACTAGTATCACTCATCAGTGCTCTGCTTTCAGATGTCAGCAAAAAGTGAGCATGATTCAGTAACACCTCAGGAGAGTTTCTCTTGGAGACTGCCCAAGAGAGAAAGGAAATGTTATTCCCCTGAGATGGCAATGAGGCCATCGTAACTGAGGAGGGCAGGGTGGACTGAAGAGGCTGCGGAGATCAGCACCCATGGGTGGCTCAAGAAAATGTGGCTCCCTTGTTGCAAGTGAATGAATGATCTGTTTGGCACTTCGCTTGGCATATGTACCACTGTCTGCTCAATGCTTCATGACTCTATGAGCATGAGTTAGCAATCTAAGCTTGCCACTGTGCAGGATTGTCTCACACAAGTTGGAT
>NC_057745.1:20707370-20716946 GCF_004010195.1 Chiloscyllium plagiosum | reverse complement strand
TTTGGAGGTGGCGGAAATGTCGGCGGATGATTTGGTTTATGCGAAGGTTGGTAGGGTGGAAGGTGAGCACCAGGGGCGTTCTGTCCTTGTTACAGTTGTGAGGGGTGGGGTCTGAGGGTGGAGGTGCGGGATGTGGACGAGATGCGTTGGAGGGCATCTTTAACCATGTGGGAAGGGAAATTGCGGTCTCTAAAGAAGGAGACCATCCGGTGTGTTCTGTGGTGGAACTGGTCCTCCTGGGAGCAGATCCGGCGGAGGCAGAGGAATTGGGAATACAGGATGGCATTTTCACAAGAGGTAGGGTGGGAAGAGGTGTAATCCAGGTAGCTGTGGGAGTCGGTGGCTTTGTAAAAAATGTCAGTGCCTGCTTCAAGAAGACTGAGTCTAGCCTCTGTCTTCAGATTTCATTTGAATATCTTTCCCTCATGGTTTCTGTGATCTCAGCTAACACCAATGTGCACGATCAGTCACAGTGAATCTATAGACACTCAGAGGGGGGTGAGGGGATTACAGCAGAAATCAACATAACTAGGTCAGGTATAGGCTGTAAGCCACAGGGACTGGTTAGCTTTGTTGGCTGGATAGCTGGTTGCTAATGCAGAATGATGCCGACAGCATGGATTCAATTCCTACACTAGGTCCAGTAAAGGACTCTCCTTCTCAACCTCTTCCCCTCTCATGCCAGCAGTTCCTCTCTAATGAGACTGCAAGATTACAGCAACTTTACTTTGACCTATTAACTCTACAGTTGGGCCCCACACCACCCAACAGGGCTGCAACTAGTCGAATTGACTAGGGGAAACCGCCAGGCACTCAACAAACGCAAGCTTCCTAGTGTCGCAAACTCCAAACAGCAGCTCTCTCTGTGTCCCACGGCACAGCTACCAGCTAAAATCCAGACCCAAGGATTCAGCATCCAAACTTTAATTCTCCTCCCCCCAAGAACAGGTAGAAATGTTACCTGTATTCAAAAAGAACAGGTACCCAATGAACAAAGTCCGCCGATTTCTCAGCAACAAACCGAAACAAGCAGACAAAACACGTCCAGAAACCCTAACCACTCTCCCCTACATTAAAGACATTTCAGAAATGACTGCCAGACTCAGACCCCTTGGCACCATGGTAGCCCACAAACCCACCAACACACTGAAACAGCAGCTAATATACTTGAAAGACCCTCTATAGACAACAAGCAAAGCTAATGTCATTTACAAAATACCGTGCAAGAACTACATTGGACAAACAGGTAGAAAACTAGCCACCAGGATACATGAACACCAACTAGCCACAAAAAGACATGACCCACTCTCACTAGTATCATTACATACACGAGGAAGGACACCACTTCGATTGGCAAAATGCATCCATCCTAGGTCAAGCCAAACAGAGACATGCATGAGAATTCCTAGAAGCATGGCACTCCAACCAGAACTCTATCAACAAACCCATTGACTTGGATCCCATTTACCACTCCCTGAGATAAAGAACAGGTGACATCACCACAGGAAATTGCATCACCAACCTAAGGAAACCTAAACACATAAATAAAAAGCGGGCCATACCACCAGTGCTTCACCAGAGGCTCACTAAGTATGGTGACAAAACATCTGAAAACAAAGCTTACAGCTCAACGAGCAAACTTATATCCAGAACTTCAACCTGAGCTATAAATCTTTGCAAAACTCACTAGCAATGTTACTGCTGAAGATTTTATCAAGAAGATTCCTGGTTTTCCTTCTTGACATAATTAAATTTCCTAACATCTGCTGTTCTTTGATTTAGAATTTTGTTTAAATGTCTGCCTTGTAGAGTGACCCACATTCACAATGAATATGCACATGGGTAGTATTAATGACTGAAACTCACTACACAGCTTCACATTACTGGGTGATGGGTATTATTGCATGTCAAGTAAACGGATGGTCTGTCTGATCATAAGTGACACTGAGTAATTGAAGTGCTGGAGCCTGATTCGGTCCATTTATTTTCCATACATTCCTCAGTTGCCCTGAAACAGATAGTTGGTTTGTATTTGTGTCTTTGTTTGATTCCACTGATGTCACCAATAATCAGAGAGTGAGTTTGAGAGCCAAGTTAAAGTCAGTCAGTGAGATGTCAAAACAAACATTAGGAAGATTTCATATCTCTGCAGGTAAGAAATCTATTGTTGGTGATGAATAGGAATGAAGGACTCGCCAAAGTACCAGTTGAAGACCCGGTCACTATTTATCTCCAGAGAGCCCTGACTAACCCCCTTCTACTGTTTCACTGTTCACAAGCAGTTTTGTTAGCTCAGAGCTCCACTCTGAAGAAGAGTCACCAGACTCAAAAAATTAACCCAACTCTCTCTCCACAGAGGCTGCCAGGCCTGTGAAGATTCTGTTTTTGTTTCAGATCTTTAGCATCCGCAGTCCTTTGTTTTATGCTGTGGGACTATAGTGACTTTATAATAACCTCAATGGCAATATTGAACAATGATCTTGTACTTTATACAATGCCTCCTACAGAATCAGGCTGCCTTAAAGTAACTACGTGACTGTTATTGTCAAAGTAACTGCAGCTTCCAATTCATGCACAGCAAGATCCCAGAAGCAGCAAATGAAATGGATGACTGGTTTGTTTGGATGCCATGGTTTGAAGGTTACAGTGTTATTGGGACACTACAATAATTCTGATCCACTTTGTTTTCCCCCAAATAAAATCTATGGGATTATTCACACCAGCGTGAGGAGAGAAAAGGGAATGTAGGTTCTTATCAGACAGACTGTATTGCCAATGTCCCTTACTCCCTCAATATTGAACTGCACTGTCACCCCAGGTTCTGTGCTCCAATTGGGTAAGGAACCCTCAACCTTTAACACAGGAGCAGAAGTGTTGCCAATTTTCCCAGGCTGTCCATTTCTGTCTGACTGTGCTGCAATGCACCAATGTTAGATATTCATGATGGACATTAAGGTCTAGGAGTTAGATTATCAGAAACGGAGAGGATGTAGCAGGAGCATCCTTTTACTTTCACAGACCTGTAAGCTCCAGAGTCCAAGCCTAAAGAGACACTCCAGGCTAAAGCTATCATTGGCACAGTTGTGCTGAGTGCAGAGATCGAGTCGTTGTGTCGAATGATACCCTGAAGAGGCACTTCAGTTTTCTCAATAATCATTTTACATTTTACACCCACTACTGCTCCACAACTTTGCAAAACTAAAAAATACTACTTCCTTTCTTGATTGATTGTATGATTTTATTGTGTTTTTAAAGAAAAGACTAAAGCCCCATTCCTGTAATATGAGATGATAATAAAAGACACCTGCACTTTTGTATCACTGTACCTGCTATACTCCCGCAATCATTGGAATGGAGACAAACCTGCCTCCACAACTTCACCTCACCTTGAAAGAGATGAAAGATTAATCTTATTAGCAACACGTAAGATCATGTCGGTAGCCACCTAGGTAGCTAAGGGAGGAATCCTCAGCTATGATCTACTCAAGTTACTTTTGGAATGTGTTAGCCATGACCCCAGTCTGGTCATGGGCAGTTGGAGAGGGATCATGTGAAGGGTAAACTCTCTGTTTGTGTGTAAATATCTGCTTTCTCTGCAGAACAGGACATGCATCTGAGATGCCGAGGTACTGAGCAATGATCAACTGAGTGAGTTCTTTCCATCGCTCTTGCTTCATCCAACTTGTAAGTGTTTGACCCTGTCTATTGGTTTTGAGTAGCCAAATGCCACAGGCAAAAATTTTATAAAGAACACAACACATTGTTACTTTTTTTCAGTAGAACAAATAAATAATTTCTCTGCAACTTTAAGCCATCTTGATACCAAAACAAGGAGGCCCACTGTATTCAACCTAAAACCAGTCAAGTTACTAACTTTCAAGAGCAATATATCTTGTATTTAATGGACTCTAACTTATGTAATCCATTGTCCCACTCCTGTAATCCATTTATCTGTGTGAACTTTCCCAGTTGGGAAACATATAAAAAGAATCTCTTCCTTTTTTAATGGAAAACAATGTCTATCATATTAGTGTAATCTGTACCTAGTTGTTAATATGCAATAAACTACTATTTGTTTAATACAAGAGTCCTTTCTCCTAAAGCCATGTAAATGAATTTACTTTACCACACTAGACCTAGCAGTCACTGTATATCTCTACTCTGACAGTGGATGAAGGCTGACTATGTTTGATTACAATACTGTCTGATCCCAAATCCTTACGATTCAGATCCTACCTATTAAAACACAATGTGGAGATGATGAGATAGTGATAATTTTATTGGACAAGTAATACAGAAACCCAGACTAATAACTAAGGCCATGGGTTCACATTTCATCATGGTAACTGGGGAATTGAAACTTAATTAATAAATATTTGGATTTAAAAATTAGTCTCAGTACCTGGGCCCATGAAGTTATCCGTGATTGTTCAAACAACCCATCTGGCTTACCACAGTCCTTTAGGGAAGGAAATCTTCCATCTTTGCCTGGTCTGGCCTAAGTATGATGCTTGGACAGCATGATGGCTCAGTGGTTAGCACTGCTGCCTCATAGCACCAGGGACCTGTGTTCAATTCCAGCCTCAAGCAACTGCCTGTGTGAAGTTTGTACATTTTCCCTGTGTCTGCATGGATTTGCTCTGATTTCCCCCCACAGTCTAAAGATGCACAAGTTAGGTGAAGTGGCTATGCTAAATTGCCCATATTGATAAATGATGTGTAGGTTAGGTGGATTAGTTAGGGGTAAATATAGGGTGGGGGAATGGGTCTGGGTGGATTACTCTTTGGAGGGTTGGTGTAGACTTGTTGGACCAAAGGCCTGGTTCCACACTGTAGGGATTCTATGATAAGACCATGGAAACAGAGTTGACTCTGAAATGGCCTTGCACACCACTCAGCAATGGACAGCATGCCAACTGTGCCCACATCCCATGAAATATTTTAAAAGGTCTGCAGGTCAAGCACAAAGACAGACCATTGAAACTTCAGAAATTAAAATTGAAAATGTTCAGTAAGTCAAGTGACATTTGCAGAATGAGAAGCAAAGTTATCATTTCAGGTCAATGACTTTTCATTAGAATCAGAAAAAGATTAACCTATACCAGGATTTAATTAAGTACAGAGGAGAGGCAAGAACAAAAAAGGAAGGTGTGTGATAGGCTGGAAGACAGGTAATGAATGTAATGCAATGATGAATTGCTTGATGTTCATTATCTCCTGAACTGCTGTTTCTAAATTGTTTAGCTGTCAGGTCAGTTCAGTGGTATCTACTCACTGAAATATTATCATATGTTAACCTTACTTCACAAAATACAATCGAAATGATGTGCCTAATACAGTGATGTATTGATTTTTTCAGGCATTTCCTTTATCAGAGCAGTTACACCATGATTATCAGATGCTTTTGAAGGACAGCGAAATATTTGAGTGCCAATCATTAGCTTTGGTTTTACTGACCTTATCAACCAGTAATAATACAACAATCTCAAACATTTGATCTGTTCATTGGTATATAAGCAGCTGCAAATGATTTTTTTTTTCTGTAATCAACCCGTCAGAACACTGAAGGCAACAATGATATAAGCAAACACCAAACTTTCACATGTTGCATTCTGAATATTGCAAGTTGGTCCCCTGTGATTCAATGGCTTTCTGCAGGGCCAGGAATGACTCACCTCTCAGCTCTACACATTGTAATCACTGCACAGAAGGACTTATGTGAATCTCTTGAAGAGTTGATGGATAGTTACAACACTGCCTGTTGTGCACATGCCAATTGCTTGCAAACTGACCCCCTTCTCTGCCTTTTCCATGTCGCCTTGCAAATCTATCTCTTCACAGAATGATTTCCTATGATGGCCTCAATTGAATCTGCCATCAGCATGTCAATGTGGGAGTTGAAACCTGTAATTGTGTCAGCAAGGTGGAACAAATGCTTTAAATCAGGGCTAGCGACATCAGTCAATACAAACATTATAAAATTGGTATATTTTCACTGGGTAAGCTAGTCAGCCATTCATTGTTTTAGTTATTAAATTCAGTAGCGGCTTCAAAACTGCATTGATTATTTTAACAATTGAGGCATAAATGTGAAAGACAAATGTGCACTAATATGGGGTGGCAGGGTGACTCAGTGGTTAGCACTGCTGCCTCACAGCACCAGCAACCCAGGTTTGATCCCACCCCCGAGTAACTGTTTGTGTGGAGTTTGCATGGTCTCCCCATGTCTGCATGAGTTTCTTCTGGGTGCTCCAGTTTCCTCCCACAGTCCAAAGCTGTATAGGTTAGGTGGATTGGCCATGTTAAATTGCCTGTAGTGTCTGGAGATATGCAGGCGAGGTGGATTAGCCATGGGAAATGCAGGGTTACAGGGGTAGAGCATGGTGGTACGTCTGGGTAGGTTGCTCTTCAGAGGGTGGGTATGGACTCAATGGCCTACTTCCACACTGGAGGGATTCTCTGAAGTGAAATATCCCTGTGATGCTTAAATACAGAATTAAAATGAAGATGTAAAAGAAAATGTACTGTTTGGCAATTATCATATGGTAGTACAGAACTTGAGCATTGTTGATAAAGATGCATTTTGTAAAAGCTTTCTGCTTGATAATTCACAAAAAGAACACTTTTGCCAATCTATCAGAACTCTCTTCTTCTACAATATAATTGGTGTTTTCTCTTTATTTTAACATTTCTTGTGAATTGTCCTGATGAGGTACAAAAAGAAAAGCTTAGACAAAACATGTGTCTGGTTGACAATATTCAAAAATGTAATGTACAAATCCAGCAGTTAAAAGAAAAAAGAAAATCTTGGAAAGAAAGATTTTGATTATTGTCTAGCACCCAAACTGTGATCCCAAACTTTATAAAGCATCAACCAACACAGATGATTACACCGCATTTGTTCATATGCAACGGATTAGCCCTGTGACTGGGACTTTCCTTTTCTGCAGACACTGATGCAGGATTTACTGCCTATTTGAATTAAATCATGAGGGGTATAGATGAGATGAATGGCAGGTGTATTTTCCCTTGGGGATTTCAAGATTAGGGGACATAGTTTTAAGCTGAGAGGAAAAAGAGCTGAATAAAAGACACAAGGGGCAGCTTTTCTTACACAGAGAGTGGTTCATGTGTGGAATGAACTTTCAGAGGAAGTGGTGGATGCAGGTACAATTTCAATGTTTTAAAGACATTTGGATAATTTCATGAATAAGGTATGTTTGAAGGGATATGGGCCAAACTCAGGCAGGGGGGACGAGTTTAGTTTGGGATTATGGTCAGCGTGGACTGGTTGGACCAAAGGATCTGTTTGCATGCTGTATAACTCAATGAATAGAAAAAGCCAACTTTGACCAGGAAACCTTTCAAGCTATTTAATACTAAAGTAGACTCTCAATTTGATCTCTATTCTGTATGCCAATTCTTCTCTGTACTTATAATTAAGTGAAGTTATAATAAACGTATTTGTATTTGATTTGCATTTGATATTTTCATTGATAGACTTGACTTACATGATGAACTTATCCAAGTGTAAATTTGGATGCAAAATAAATTGGTTTGAGATTAATCCATATCATTTATTTGCTTTGTACACTGATGTACTCATCAAAGAGTCATCACAATCCACATATCTTTCATAGAGTCATGGAGTCATACAGCATGGAAACAGACCCTTCGGTCCAATCAGACAATGCCAACCGTAATCCCAAACTAAACTACTCCCACCCGCCTGCACTTGGCCCATATCCCTCCAAACACTTCTTATTCATATACTTATCTAAATGTCTTTCAAATATTGTAACTGTACCCACATGCATCACTTCTTCTGGAAGTTCATTTCAAATACTAACCACTGTCTGTGAAATAAATTGCCCCCATGTCTTTTTTAAATCTTTCCCCTCTCACCTTAAAACTATGCCCCCTAGTCTTGAAATCCCTCACTTTTGGGTAAAGACACCTGCCATTCATCTTATCTACACCCTCATTATTTTATAAAGCTCTATAAGGTCACCTCTCAACCTCCTACACTCCAGAGAAAAAAAGTCTCAGCTTACCCAGCCTCTTCTTATAACTCAAACTGTCTCTACCCAGCAACATCCGGGTAAATCTTTTCTGAAGCCTCTTCAGCTTAATACTATCCTTCCTATAACAGGGAGGCCAGAACTGGATGCACTACTCCAGGAAGATGCCTCACTAATGTCCTATACCTACAAAGTAAACTCATCCTGGTTCAGCTGGACCATTGAGCAGCTCTCTCCTTTGAGAGAAATAACTGGTGGTGGATTCACCTGAAGGTCACCATGCCTCATGTGGGGGGAGAGATTGAGAAGGAGAATTCTTCATGGTAACCTCAGCCAGTGCAGAAATTGAACCCATGTTGTTGGCATCGCTAACCAGCTTTCCAGCCAATGCGCTAAGTGACCTCCTGTATCTCTCATAAAGAAGCCCCTCCAACACGGCCTAGTCTGGGGAGAGGGGAGGTGATTGGCTTCGCCACAGGCTAGAATAATGAATGAGAAATTCACCCTTGATTTCTTTCTCGATAAGAAACCTGAAATGGGTGGCGTTGGCTACCAGTCATTGAATATTTAAATTCAAGTCCCTTCCAGAACCTGATGGCCAAGTGAAGGCATGTTCATGCCATGATTGTCAACATTAATATCCTTCCAAACCACATCAGTAAGAGTGACAGAGTTTGCTGCTCAGCCAATAGTAAGTGGCAGCTACAGTATACTTCGCTCCCCACATTAAAGGACATCACATGCAGGTTTCCATGGAAAGCCACGTCTTTGTTTCAATAAACCCCCCAAAAAAGATGAAGAAGGTTTAGCAATGAGCAAGCATATGGTAGATAAAATATTCCTTCCTAAATCAAACCAAAAAAAGGGAAGTTAAAGTATTGGAGAAAGATTTGCATAGACTCTGTCACGAGAAAAGACATTATGCTTTGATTAATGGGTTTCTTGGCAGCCTGTGTAAAACTGGATCATGCTGATATTGGCAGTTCACTGCAGCAAGCACTAGTTTCAGATTACGTTCACAATACAGAACACACAATACCTTCACATTACTTCCTTTGTGATTGACATATTTTGAATATATGTGGATATCAGTAACAAAAGCTTCTTGTGAGCCATTTGAACAACTCTGTCAAAATATCAGGACTGAAAAGAGGTAATTCTCCACATTTCTTCAACAGCAGAAAGGTCAGGAGCTAGATAAAACAAGATCCTCACCTTCCATTAGGGGTTCTTCATTTGGTCGCGTCAGAAGCAAAGCCTCAAACAAGGTCAACAACAACAAAAGGAAAGGGGCCAGTGTGGAGTCTGAGGTCTCCCAGACTAGAAAGTATAAATTAGCTCCCTGCTCTTAACCCCTTCATCCCAGGAATCAGCCAAGTGAATTTCTTTTGAACAACCTCAGTACCCTTTTTAAATACAGTGTGGGATATAAATGAATTAATGTTATTTCTGCAACTATAAATTCTGATACAGAACAGGAATGAGAAAATATATATTCAGCAAAAAGAAAGGATATGTTAGTATGAGGACGTGATTACAGAACAATGGTGGATGT
>NC_057745.1:20681280-20703385 GCF_004010195.1 Chiloscyllium plagiosum | reverse complement strand
TGGCCCAGGTGGTTCCCTTTCCGTTCGGGTGGAAGCGAGACAGGAAGGGCATGAAATGTATGATAGCCCTGTATCAGGATGAGACTGCATGGAATGATAGGAATTGTACCTCCCTATCTCTGATGTTCCCTCCCTTGGAGAAGAAAGATGTAAAAGTTCCCCCCACATTTTCCGCCGCAGTTGGAAATCACACGTCATGTGTGCACAGGCGAGGTACGAGTCGGTCGAGAGATTTGGGGGAGCTGAAATTATGTACAGAGATTAAGAATGTTACCGAAACGGAGAAGGGAGGGAACTACTCAGCATTAAAGGTTCCCCGAGCGGATCTGTGGTGGTACTGTGGAGGAAAAATATTGAGACCCACCCTACCTCCAGATTGGAGAGGGATATGTGCAATTGTACAATTGGCAATTCCATTTACCCTGGCATTTGAGAAGGAAAAGATAGGGAAGGGATAAGAGATTACTGTTAGATACTTCTTTTGATGACAGGATTTATCTCGATTCTGTAGGAGTCCCTAGGGGAGTACCTGAGTTCAAGGCTCGTAACCGGATTGCAGCAGGCTTTGAGTCAGCTCTCTTTTGGTGGGTAACAATTAATAAAAATGTAGACTGGATAAATTACATTTTTTATAATCAACAGCGATTTATAAAATTATACGAGAGAGGCGGTTAAAGGAATATCAGAACAGCTTGATGCGACGAGTAGGATGGCATGGGAAAACAGAATAGCCCTTGATGTGATTTTAGCAGAGAAAGGGGGTGTATGTGTGATGTTAGGTGGAAGCTGTTGTACCTTTATTCCTAATAACACTGCGCCTGATGGTTCAATTACTCGGGCCTTACGGGGATTGACTACCTTAGCAGAGGAACTGGCTGAGAATTCAGGAGTAGACACATCTCTCACAGGGTGGCTTGAATCCTGGTTTGGAAAATGGAATGGGGTGGTGGTTTCTATCCTTACTTCCCTGATAGTAGTAGTTGGGGTATTGGTGGCCATTGGCTGTTGTGTCATACCCTGTATACGAGGGCTCACCCAGAGGCTGATTGAAACAGCCTTGATGAAACGAATGTCCCTGAGGGGAAATTTGACAGAGGAACTTTATCAACTAAATAATAAGGAGATGAGTGAGACTAAGATGGATGAAATCTCTGAAATGATGCTTGCGAATTTTGGGAACAATGTTTAAGAAAAAAAGGAGACAAAAATGCAGAAGATAACAGATAGTAATGAAAAGAAAAAGGGGAAATTGTGGGATATAAATGAATTAATGTTATTTCTGCAACTATAAATTCTGATGCAGAACAGGAATGAGAAAATATATATTCAGCAAAAAGAAAGGATATGTTAGCATGAGACGTGATTACAGAACAATGGTGGATGTATGGGCAAACAGGAAGACATCTGTTTCTCCACTTGCGCAGAGACACAGGAACAAACCCTAATCAAAGAGGTCAAAGTGGCCTCTGGATAGAAATAGATGCTGATAGAAGAAAAGATATGCCTAATCAATAATCTACGGTAGACTGACGTCAAACACCCTTATGGGAGTCAGAGATAAGAGTTTGTCACGGACAAGACAGGATAAACAGAAGTTGTGGGATAAGTCTTAAGGAAATGAGTGACGTAAGCGAAGCAGGGAACAAACAATGGAATAAGGAAAACATATGGGAAAAAACTGTATAAATTGCAAGAGTTTTTTGGAGGGTTTACTGTGCATTTGTCATTGCCTTACCTGGCAATTAGACAAGGCACCCACCTGCAGGTGGACAAATAAAACGACACTGCTGTTTCAGATATTTGGTCTCGGACTGAAATTATTGATGTGAGTGGGCTTTGTTTCTCACACAGGGACCACAATCACACACAATACTCCTTGTGCAGGCTAACCAACAGCCTGTATAGTTGTCCAAGATTTCCCTGCTTCTTAAAACTTCAACTCCCATTGACATCCAATACAGTGGTGTAAGATTTCCCTGATTTTTTTAAACTCCCATCCCCTAGCAATAAAAGCCAAATTTTAATTTGCCTTTTTAATTACTTGCATGCTCATTTTTTTGTGTTTCATGTCCTAGAACATCCATATCCTTCTTTATTGCAGTTTTTTGCAGTCTCTCTCCATTTGAATTGTAATCTGCCTTTTCATTCTTCCTGCCAAAATGCGTGACCTCACACTTTTCTCCGTTAAACTCCATTTGCCAAGCTTTTGCCCAGTCACTCAACCTATCAGGGTACAGATTCCTTATACCCTCATCAGAACATGTTCTCCCATCTATTTTTGTATCGCTAGCATTACCCTGCCCCCCTCCTCTGAGTCACTAACATCAATAATAAATAATTGAGGCACTGGGACTGATGTTTTGTAGCACTCCACTAGTTACACCATAACAAACGCAAAACATTAACTCTGTTTCTCTCTCTATGGATGCTGACAAACCTGCTGCATTTGTCTAGTACTTCCTACTTTTATTGCCCAGAATATTGACGTGGGGCTCTGGATTACTGTTTCAGTGACACTAACACTATTCCACCACTCACCCCTGCACATATCTAACACACTGTACAATGGGATAATACTCATCTCAGTTGGAGAGATGAAGTGAAAAGTCCAATGCAACGGGAAGAAGGAATATCTGCATTTGCAGATAATAAACATTAAACAAATCCACTTATCTCAGCTGGAGCAAATCTAAAGCTTTGGTTGATAACCCTACACATGCTGAAAGAGATTTGCAGCATTGTGCAGGTTAATAAGAATTAACGACTGAATAGATCCTCAAATATTACAAGGAGCTTTTTACAGGGATTGGATATCTTCTTGGTGAATATTATCTTGAAGTAGACAGGAAAGTGACACTAACCAAGCATTTGCTGAGGAAACTTTCAGTTGCTCTCAAGTGAAGGTAGAGGAGCTGGTACAGACAGGAGTAATCAAGCAAGTGGCAGCACCTCCAGACTGGATTAGCAACATGGCAGCAGTGAAAAAAATCTGGAAAGGCCAAAGTGGCAATGCAATCACCAAAGAGATCCTTTAAAAATTGTGTAACGGAACAGATTAGTACATGGCAATCCTCAAGTGGAGAAATCTAGCTACTAAAAGACATGGAAACAAATCCAGTCTAACAACTAATGTCATTCCTCACTCAAACCATTCTTCCAATAGCTAAAAACTACCAACGCCAAAAGCAGAAACAGGACTGAGTGACTGAATTAAAGTGCAATGACAACCAAAGTTCACTTTGATAAAAGTGCCAAATCTTAGTCAGAGTTGAGTTTTGCAGAGCCAATCAAAGTACAAACATGCAATGCTTCCCAATGCAGGGAAGCTTATGACCTGTGCAAAGCAATTGTCCCCTCATTTTTACATGAGTGTGAATAACCAGCTAAACTGTTTCAATTGCAGACCATGTACAACAAGAGAAGCTGCTCCTTCACCACAGGCAGCTGAGGAAGATGTAATGTCACCAATTACACCGGGCAATCCACTGCTGGACCAACAAGAACAATAGAATAGCAATAAAAATTACCATAACAACAGCACTCACCACAGGGAGACATTCTCAGCTAAAAGGAAATCACCCCAGGGTCAAGGAGATACCAGATGAACAGCCCACTCCAATCTGCACTTGTACCATAAGAAGGCTTGCATACTTTAAAGATTGCATGTGTAATGTGTGTGAGGAAACTGACAAAAGTGGGACAGACTAAAATGTATAGTTTTTGTTCATGAGTGATCATTTTCTTTATTGACCATATATATTGGGATATTCCTGCAAATGGTAATGCATGCAATTTTTGTTTACACAAAAGGAGAAAAGTATTTGTAAGTACATTGCACACTCTATCTTCCATAGTCATGTAACTTCTAATGTAGTTACTTTTATAGAATCACTACAGTGTGGAAGCAGGCCATTCAGCCTATGCCAACCCTCTGAAGAACATCCCACCCAGACCAAAGCTCTACCCTATCCCCATAACTCTGCATTTCCTATGGGTAATCCACACATAGGCAATTTAGCATGGCCAACCCACCTAACCTGCATATCTTTGGCCTGTGGGAAGAAACTAGAACACATCCCCACAGAGAAGATGAAAACTCCACACAAATACAGTCACCCAAGGGTGGAATTGAACCCGGGTCCCTGGTGCTGTGAGACAGTAGTGCTAACCACAGAGCCAGCATACCACCCACTTCTTTGGTTTTAGTAGTCATCAGCACACCCACCACATGAAAGGCTGCATGACCGCAGTTGCATGCTGTTACTCAATTACACATTTAATACTGTGCTACACATCCCTATCAGTTAAGTTAGCAGGCAGCACAAACAGTGTATGCTCTACATAAACTGAGGTTAGGCAAACATCATGATCCCTGCATCCATCTTCCAACCTTATCCAGTCTTCCCTCCAAATGCTTCAATGGGAATTTCCATCAGTTTTGAGTCCGTTAGATTTTGATATTAGATATGCAATGAACTATCTCAATCGAGAATACTTGCTGGCTGCTTTGTAGGTTGAAAGGATATTGGGAGCATTCACAGTTACAGTGAGAAATCAGTAAGCAACTGAGCGGAACACAGAAGTAACAAGAAGTGACAACGGAGAGAAGCCAAATGGAAATGGCAATAAAGTGTGTTCCGATAACCAGATAGTAGTTGGAGCAGCACAGATAGGGTTGCATGTGGAATCCTAATTGCAGCAAACTGTTTGGGAATTTCCCAGGAAATCGAGAATTCCAATGGGCAATTCCTCTGCATCTGGAACCTATACCTGACAGTGATCCAGGAAAGGCTAGACCAATAAAAACCTGTATTACTATCAAGCTGATGCTGCAATTCACTGCACACACCACCAACTGCTCCACCCTGATCTTCTGGACCACTGACAACTACCTGTCACCCCCTTCAGACATGACCACAAACATTTCAGTCCTACATCACCTCCCACTTCCTGGCAGAGATCCTAACCAGACCTCATTCCCCTCTGCTTGCGGTCTTAACTCCATCCCTGATGAGGATGCGCACCCCACTGCCAGAGACAACATGCCCACACTCCTGACTGTGACCAACCCCAAACGCTCCATTATTTACCTGGCATCCTGGTCTCCTACCTACCTGGCAGCTTCCACCTTACTAATCTATCCGCTCTATTTACCTGGCACCGTACCCACCTGGCACCCTAATCCACGCTCATCAGTTATTTGTTCTGGCTGTGCACGGTCCCCTGATTGTCTCGGGCACCCTGCCTTGGACAACACAGTGGCTCAGTGGTTCCAGTCTTGGGTGACTGCCTGTGTGGAGTATGCCTGCTCTCCTTGTGTCTGCGTGGGTTTCCTCTGGGTGCTCCAGTTCCCTCCTCTTTCCAAAGATGAACAGGTTGGGTGGATTGACCATGGGAATTTGCCCATAGTGTTCAAGGATGTGCAGGCTAAGTGGGTTAACAATGGTAAATGTGGGATTACAGGGATAAGGTGGGATGCTGTTCAGAGGGCTGATGCAGACTCGATGGGCTGAATGGCCTCCATCTGCACCATAGGGATTCTTTACTGCTGTCAAACAGATTTGACTTTCCCCAGCTATACTGCCCAAGAGAAGAACTGTTTGATTTTAGGTACACATGAGATTTCTGAAGGAACTGAGATCAGAATTCCTGATTAGAAATGTAGAATTCAGTCCTAATGGAAGAAAATAGTAACAGAGTGACAACCTGACTGTGAATGTCACTCCTCGGAATATCTGACCCAATACCTATTGTTCCTGGAGTAGATCCTGGAGTAGATCCTGGAATATTAAGTTAATGAGAGAAACACTGTGGCAGTTAAACACACCATTGTAAGAAGGCAAAATGTAACAAGAAGCAAGGGAAGAGTGTCCCACGTATGCATCTTATTTGCATTTTTCCATGAAATAAGGTGCTCCGACCTGACATGCACTTCTTGAATGTGTGAAATCAACAGAGTCAATGGTTACTTTCAAAAAGAAATTGGATAAATCAATGAAAAATGAGCATTTTGCCTGGCTTTAAGGAAAGAGTAGGGAACTGAGACTAATCCAGTAGTTATTTCAAGTGGCCGGTGAGGGCACTGTGGGCTAAATGGTCTCTGCCCTTTACAGATCGAAAGCCAGAATCTCCAGCAGGGAGGCTTTTGTTCTGTTGAAATGATCAGCAAACAGTGCAACATTGTACTTCCGATTGATCTTTAAGGAACATCTCCCAAGTATGACTACAGTGAGTACAAAGCATCTTCAGTGCTAGCAAGAAAATTAAAACTTAAAGTGTTTACATATGCCTCTGCTTTGATGCACTTTCATTCCTTGATTTATGATTCACACTCAGAACAACAAGAGTGAACAGGTTAGAATGTCAATTTCTTGACCGTAAGGAGCTTGAATGTTGAAGAAAGGAGAGACATGCAGCAAAGAGTTTTATCAGGGAAAATGCAAGCCCACTGCAACGTTTGGGGAAATGTTGGTGTAGTGGTAATATCAAGAGACTATTAATCTATCAGCCCCAGGTCATGTTCTGAGTGCATGGGGTCAAATGCTACCTTGGCAGATGGTGAATCTTAAATTCAATTAAAATCTGGAAATAAAACTAGTCCAATGATAACCATTGCTGCGAAAAATCTATCTGATTCACTAATGTCATTTAAGGAAGGAAATCTGCCATCCTTATCTGGTCTGGCCTACAGGTGAATCAAGGCCCACAACAGTGGTTGGCACTGCTGCCTCACAGCACGAGGGACCCAGGCTCGACTCCACCCTCAGGTGATCGTCTTTTTGCACATTCTCCCTTCATCTGAGTGGGTTTTCTCTGGTGCTCTGGTTCTCTCCCACAGCCCAAAGATGTGCCGTTTAGGTGGATTGTCCATGGGAAATACAGGGTTACATGGATAGGTTAGGGGGCTGGATCTGGATGGGATGCTTTTCAAAGGGGTCAATGAGCTAAATGGCCTGCTTCCACAATTTCACTATGGTGACTGTTAACCGCACTTGAGGCAATTAAAGTATGGTCTTGCCAAGAACCTGTGAAAAAAACAAAATTCGTACAACTGTCCTGGTGAACATAAGATGACGTACTTTGGTACCTTGTCTCTCTTTTCAGAAACACTATAATGGATATGTTTTCATTGCCAATATTAGGCGAGTTTTCTCTATCTCATTTTTTTATAATTCTACAAGGACTATTTTAACATGCTGCATTTCCATTGCAACAACAAGGATCATTGTTCACCCACAGTAAATCAGGAACCATTTGTTACCCAGACAGATATACTTGATTGCAGTCAATATTAAACCTCTGCAGATCATTAGATGAGAATTAAATGCTGGGAAGAACTAGATTATATCACTTACTCCCAGCTGCACATTTTGATTAAACAGAAGCAAATGCTGGTTGACTGTAAATTTTCTCAATGGTTAAGATATTGGAGGCAATAAGGCACCATGTAAAACTGTTGGTCTTCAAAGAACAGCAAGTCACCCGTTTTTCCATTTTTTGGGGGTAACAACAATAACAGTTCACATGAAGATAGTGCCTTTAATGTGGTAAAATATTCAAGGTGCTTCACCAGGGCATTATCAAACCAGTTCCACTACCAACTCACATAAGACACGTTAGGACTGGTTACCAAAATCTTGTTCTAAGTAATAGCTTCAGTGTTTTAAAGGAGGATAAGAGAAAGGGACAGAGAAAGGTTTATGGAGTGAATCGCAGAGCTTGGTGGCTCGAGCATATTCAAGAGGCCAGACGTAGAGGAGCACAGAGATTTTTGGAGATTGGATGGCTGGAGAAGGTGACAATTGTAATCCTCCAAGCCCTGAAAGAGCAAGGTCACTGAAGAAATTGCAAACAACAGTGTTTGAATCATGGTATTGTCGGACAAGGAATTAAAGCAATTCAAAGTAAGAACAAAAGTGATGAAGAATACAGCAGCATGTTCCTCTTTTGACTAATTTCAAAACGTCAGATGTAAACATTCAAGGTATAAATTATCATCTACACCTGCAGTTAGTGCAACAGACACACGCTTAAAATATTTGATGGTGACAGCCATGGTATTTACACAATGAGATTCGAGCTGTCATCATCCAATTATCAAGGCTTGTAGGGCCACTGGAGAAAGGGTCACAATGCTATGATTTGTTACAACATACTGTTTACAATCTGCTTCTATCTGCAGTAAATGGTTTTGAACAGCCAATGTTCTTCGAAAAGTTTGAATTTTTTTTTTAACATAGCAAAAGAAATGTACCAAATTGCAAACAGTTTCCAACATTTATGAGTGTATACCTCCCAGTTATCAGATTGATTGAATTTAATTTTACGTCTTTCTCTTCTCGGGTTATGTACTCACAACCACCAGATTACTGATCAGTACAATTTGTACACAGACCTGTAATGCTGACTGCCAAAGGATAAAATAACAGCAAACTGTCCAACAGCTGAAATAATGTGAGTACTGGTGAGCAAAATATCTTTCATTTCAGTTTTCACAACAATATTCATGCATTATGGAGCTTTTAGAATCCCAATTGCATTTCTTGAAAACAATTCATATTTAATGCCCTGGAAGCCCAATTAAATATTTCTCAGCAATCACTAGAAATGGTGGAGCCAGCCATATTGGTCCAGACTTTGGCATTCTGTATTCATTAAACTTACAACAGCCCCAGTATTGTTGTGGGATTTTGGGTGATCCTTGCCATTCATTAGGAGTCCCGGTGCAGAGGGTCTGGAATCTGTGTGAGATCAAGTCCAGTGTTGTGTCCAGTTCTGGTCGCCCTACTATAGGAAAGATACCCTTTGGAGTGGGTGCAAAGAAGGTTTACCAGGATGCTGCCTGGACTGGAGGGCTTGCCTTATGAACAGAGGTTGAATAAGCTCAGACTTTTCTCTTTGGAGAGAAGGAGGAAGAGAGGTGACCTGATCGAGGTATACAAGATAATGAGAGGAGTGGATAGAGTCAATAGCCAGAGACTTTTCCCCAGGGCAGGATTGACTGATACGAGGAGTCATAGTTTTAAGATATTAGGAAAAAGGTATAGAGGGGACGTCAGAGGAAGGTACTTTATGCAGAGAGTTGTGAATGAATGGAATGCATTGCCAGCGGTTGTGGTGGAAGCAGAGTCAGTAAGGACATTTAAGCTACTGCATAAGGATAGCAGTCAGTTGAGGGGTGCGTAGGTTAAGTTATTTTATTTTACATTAGGATTAGCCATCGGCACAACACCGTGGGCCAAAGGGCCTGTTTTGTGCTGTACTTTTCTATGTTCTATGTTCTTTGTAAGTCAACCATGTCTCTTCAGGATTAAAAAATCCAGACTTGACAAACAGTGGCTAGACTAGAGTGGTGCTGGAAAAGCATTGCAGTTCAGGCAGCATCCAAGGAGCAGGAAAATCGATGTTTCGGGCAAAAGATCTTCATCAGGAATACAGGCAGAGTGCCTGCAGGGTGGAGAGATAAATGAGAGGAGGGTGGGGGTGGGGAGAAAGTAGCATAGAGTACAATAGGTGAATGGGGTGGGGATGGAGGTGATAGGTCAGAGAGGAGGGTGGAGTGGTTAGGTGGAAAGGAAGATTGGCAGGTAGGACAAGTCATGGGGACAGTGCTGAGCTGTAAGTTTGGAACTGGGGTGAAGTGGGGGAAGGGGAAATGAGGAAACTGTTGCAGTCCACAGTTGACAAACAGTGGTGAAATTCTAACACTGAAAAAGTGAGGGATAAATTTGGATGTGATGTGAAAGATATAAGTATCTCAAATCCAACACCAAGCTAAGCATGTCTCTTTGTAATGGAAACTGGTTGGGTAGGTGGGCATGTAAATATTATCATAAGACTGTGTGCCTCAGATTGTACCTTCAGTCCAGACTCAGTCCTTATGTTGGCCAGATTTCCCAGCTTTCATCAAACACCGCAACTGAAGGGAGTTGAAACACCACAGTTTTGTGGGAATCAGAGACATCTGAGTTTCTTACCTGCAGTTACAGCCCACATGCAGCAAGTATGTTCCAGTCAAAATTTGGACCACAAAGGCTAAACCAGGAAATGGAAGTTGAGAAAATGAAATAGAGGAAAAGAATGAGAGAATTAGTAGAGTTTGATAAATTAAATGGGATTAAAAAGCAAAAATAACTTCTTTTAAAGATTGCAATAACAAAATTAAAAGGAATGAGAGACTATGCTTGTAAAAGTAAGCTTTCGATGTCAAACATTGTACAGAAGTAATTAAGATTAAGCCCACTATGAAAGATTTCCTTGCACTTAAATGGACAAGATCAACCATTTCATGTCACGTTTAGGAAATAAATATACCAGTTTCATATGTTTGTATTTCAAACCTACCAGTAATGTCTGTGGAGAATAGGGCTCATTGAATAACAACTTCAAGATTTCACATTTACCTGCACATGTGGGAATGATGGAAGTGTTACAAACCCTGTAGGAATGATAAATTCACCAATACAAAAAAAAGGTGGATAAGATTTCATTTATTAATATTATACTTCAACAAGCCAACTAAAATCAGTATCATTTCAATATTATATAACAAGGAAATAATATTTTCAAATAAAAATGTGTGTTTTGTTTGACGAAGTCAACACAACAAGCAAATGTCTCAAGTAGGTACAAGCATCTCCTTTGTTTCTTGCAAACCCACGGCAGATGTGAATTAGCCTTGGGTTTATTCTCTCAGCACTTGAGTTACAATAATAAGCAGTTACGTTCCATCTAGTCATCAGACTCAGATGTCACTGAAAAGTGTATGTCTATACATCCTCCTTCACTCAGGATATGGAATTCCTATTGGCACAGAATCTTCAAAGGCTCCTTTGTGTAACCCCTTTAAATTATCTGGTGGGTTCCAGAACCACATTAACCAGCAGCAATATGATTTGACCCAACCCTAATGCAGTGAGCTTTCTGTTTACCTTTTTTTTGGTCTTCATCCTCATGTCACCTCAAGTCAGTTAGGCACTTCTCAGAGGTAAAAACAATGACTGCAGATGCTGGAAACCAGATTCTGGATCAGTGGTGCTGGAAGAGCACAGCAATTCAGGCAGCATCCGACGAGCAGCAAAATCGACGTTTCGGGCAAAAGCCCATCATCAGGAATAAAGGCAGAGAGCCTGAAGCGTGGAGAGATAAGCTAGAGGAGGGTGGGGGTGGGGAGAGAGTAGCATAGAGTACAATAGGTGAGTGGGGGAGGAGATGAAGGTGATAGGTCAGGGAGGAGAGGGTGGAGTGGATAGGTGGAAAAGGAGCTAAGCAGGTTGGACAAGTCCGGACAGGTCAAGGGGACAGTGTGGAGCTGGAAATCAGAAAGCCAATGGACCTTGTTTCAGAATACATCCAGCTGCATTTTTCTGTTAAAGGAACATCACACAAAAATATGAGCCTTTTCCAGCAATGGATGATTACTGAAGTTGACTGATTTATTCTTTATTAACATTGAGCCAAATCAATATTCCTCCCAGTAAGTCTGGGCCATTGATACCCACCCACCCAAAATCTCTTTGCTTCTAAGTTCCTTTACAATTTTCTGCGAAATCTATCTGTTAGCACAAACCTTTGGTCACCTTTCCTAATACATTCTTATCTGGCTTGGTGTGACATTTGATTTGATGGTGCCTCTGCGAAGTAACTTTGGATATTTTACTGTATTAGAGTTACTATACAAATGGAAGTTATTAAGCCTTAATAGATAGAAATTTGTGGAGAACACTGAACACAGCTCCGACTTTTTTTTCTCTCCTGAAGATAGACCACCTACTGGAATAAATTCCATCTCTGATACTACACTCACATACTAATTAGTTGTTAATGTATTCTTACTGTATGAATGTGGGTCTACATTTATTAGGTGTAGATAAGAATAAACCCTCAAATCACCCACCCCTCAGTCTGAAATCTCCTTCAGCCTCACATCTCCTGTGGTATCATTCAGTTCTTCAAATCTCTTCTGCTCTGCAGCCCTCACTCCCTTTCTCTCAGGAGTGACAGCAGAACCCTCAAACTCTTCCATTTTAGAGCATTCTAACTGAAGCCTTCTGCCTCTCTTTTTTTTCTACATTTTAAACCCTACTTAGGCTCATCCTTTTGGCCAAGTTTCTAATTATCCCTTTATTTATTATATTCTCACTTATTTCATATTCTCACTTTATTCTATTCTCTCCCTCTTTACAGAACCCCGAGATGTATTCTACATGGAAAATGTTTTACAGAAGATAGAAACTGGGGCAGTCAGACGTGGTTCCACCTGAATTCCAGAAGTTGGCATCTATAAAAAAATTGTATTGCTGCTGAAGTTTATCTTCCCTACACACTGGTCCTCAGCCAATTGGTTAGATTAGACAGCTAGACAGCTGGTTTGTAATGCAATAGTAACCAACATCATGGCTTCAATTCCCACAGCAGTTAAGGTTATCAGAAAGGGCTCTTTCTCTCAACTTCACTCCTTGAATGAGCCGTGGTAAACCTCTGCAATTTTTGAGAAGATTTGTAGCTCAGGTTGAGATTCAGGTTGTAAGTTTACTCACTGAGCTGGAAGGTTTGTTTTCAGACATTTCTCCACCACGCTAGGTAACATCATCAGTGAGCCTTTGATGAGGCTGTAATTGATGATGTTACCTAGCATGTTGACATAACATCTGAGAACAAACCTACCAGCCCAGAGAGCAAATTGCCAACATGGTAACCCTCTGGTTAAATCATAACCAGTCACTCCCTCTCTCTAATGAGAGAGTAGGATATTGGTAATTTTACCCTTTTATCATCAAACATCCCATGATGTAATCTCCCAATCGTCACATTCTCCTTCCTTCAACATTACACTATTTCGAGAGGAGATTACAGAAGTCACTGATGGACATTTTGACTAGCTTGAAATGTTCTTTTTATTCTCGGCATTTGGATTAAAGAGAGCAGTAAAACACTCACACTAACCTGAAATGTTCTAACTCATATTACAGAAAAGTAATTTAGTGACACTAACTTTCCCATCAGAATCTGGAAAATATTAGTTTAGACTCACAGACGTAGACGTTAACACTGGAAGACTATATGATTTGGGGGCAACGTTTCAGACAAGAATCCTAAATGCTCTTGAATTCTAACCTCACAGAGTACAGCCTTGGGGCCTGCCTGGGTTCCCGACCAGGACGTCAGTCTGATTGACAAGATTTAACTTTAGGTGGGGACGACTCCAGAGCAAGACGACAGAGCAGCTAAATCTGATCCCTAATTCCGGGATGGGTTCCGTATTGCTGGTCCCGGCGAATGGAAGGAAGGGATCTGATCCCTGTGTTTTTTGATGTTGAGGGAGAGAGAGAGAGCTCTCCTCTTCCCTGGCCTACAAAGAGTGCTGTAAATGTCTCCCTGAAGCTGCTGTTATGCCTAGGCTTGGGAAAGCCATATGGCCTTTGGAAATCAAGTTCAAAAAAAGAGATTGCCAGCCTCATGAAAATACTTAAATTCTAAATCTACATCTTTGGTTGGATTAACTGCCAATCTTTCACCTTGCCTGCATCAAATCCAGAAGTGAGCAGGTCAGAGGGAGTTCGGTGTTAGATTTTCAAAGTTTTAGCATCTGACCTCACCACAAAACCTTCATTTTTGGATGTTAAAATTCAGCCCAAAAAATTTCTACTAGTCATTTTGGAATTGAACTAGTAAAGGAAAATTATCATTCCTATTTTACCTCATCATTTGTCTCTCAACAAAAGATATTGTACTTTATTCATACTGTATAATAAGTCTAGGATTTAGGATCCTTCATAATACTACACTTAGAGTCATAGAGTCATAGAGATGTACAACATGGAAACAGACTCTTCGGTCCAACCTGTCCATGCCGATCAGATATCCCAACCCAATCTAGTCCCACCTGCCAGCACCTGGCCCATATCCCTCCAAACCCTTCCTATTCATATACTCATCCTCTTAAATGTTGCAATTATACCAGCCTCCACCACTTCCCCTGGCAGCTCACTCCATACATGTACCGCCCTCTGCGTGAAAAAGTTGCCCCTTAGGTCTCTTTTATATCTTTCCCCTCTCACCCTAAACCTATGCCCTCTAGTTCTGGACTCCCCCATCCCAGGAAAAGACTTTGTCTATTTATCCTATCCATGCCCCTCATAATTTTATAAACCTCTATAAGGTCACCCCTCAGCCTCCGCGCTCCATGGAAAACAGCCCAGCCTGTTCAGCCTCTCCCTATAGCTCAAATCCTCCAACCCTGGCAACATCCTTGTAAATCTTTTCTGAACCCTTTCAGGTTTCACAACATCTTTCTGATAGGAAGGAGACCAGAATTGCACACAATATTCCAACTTAGATTCCTATGTGACAACATTCAGTCGTTTAAGGCTAGTAAATGGGCTGATACTGAGAAACTAAGGTACAGAAAACTTCTGAAAAACTAATCACTTCCACACATTTGCTAATTTTACATGACTGATTTTATCTTTGCCTCAGTATTCTGCCGAGAGTGGCTGTGGGAGTAAGGAGCCAGAGTGACAGCTTATTAAGGTACTTCAGCATGGAGACAAATTGCAAGCCCTTGACAGGCTAGATATCAGCCTCACTGTACATTCTGGGAGTGGAGCAGGATTTGTTTGCATGCTCTTTATTCAAAATTAAAAATGGAAATGAAAACAAGGAATCAATTCAGAATCAACATTCTCAAGAGACCAGTAAATCCAATACAGTTTGAGGAAATGTTGGACATCTGATTATGAGTTTGGTTGACTGCGCATATTCCAATTAAAAAGGTAAATAAACTTCTGAAGCTGCTAATATTTTTACTGTTTAGTTGGCATTGTGCTGTATGTGTACAAATTTAAAATTCCAGCTGGATGCAATTAGAGTTTACATACCATGCGTTTATAGTGTGTGATTAGTGTTGGCAGCATTTCAACTCTTTTAGCTGCCGGAATACATTATTTCTGATATTCAATTATACTGATATCACCTGCTTGTCAAACATAAGCATCTGATATTGAGGTTAAAATGCATTGACATATCAATCACCCCATCAGTGTGTCAATGTTGATTAATGGCCAAAAGATCAAAATATTGACTGAAAAAAATCTTTCATGGACTAAGGCAAAATAGAAATAACTCAGGAGAAAATACCTGATGTCTGTGTCGATATGTCGCCTGTATGCTTAAAATTGGTCTTTTATATCATCTTGTTAAGACAGTCTGGTGATGATGTCTCAAATTATACCATTCTTTCAGAAAGACAAAAAGTTATTAAATAACAATATTTTGGATAGTGCATAACTGTGTTTCTGATTATTCTCTCATTTCAGTGCATTGAGCAGAAAATTTAACAAATTTTAAAGTCGAGAGCGAGTGGTTGTGTTTTGATCAGGATCAGCCCTGTATTAACAACTTGTATTTTTATAGCACCTTTAATATAATAAGATGTTTCAAGAGAACTTAGAAAGCAAAAGCTTGACACCAAGTGACATTAAGAGATATTAGGGTAGATGGCGAAAAATGTAGGGAGCTTTTAAGGAGCATCTTAAAGGAGGTAGAGAGGTGGAAAAGTTTAGAAAGGGAATTTCAGAGCTGGAGTGTTATCACTCATTTGGTTCTGTGTGGTAAATAATAGTCACTGGCTGTCTCCATTTCATGTCCTTTCCCTTATGTCTGCTCGACACTAGAACATTGAAAGTGCAAAACAATGAAGCATTTGAAAACTGCAGCAATATTTCAATTGCAAATATATCTTCGCATATGGGCAATATGAACATTATGGAGTCCCTACAGTGTAGAAGCAGGCCATTCACCCCATCAAGTCCACACCAACCTTTTCAAAAAACACCTCAGCCAGACCCATGCCCCACTCTATCCTTGTTACCCTGCAATGAGGCTGTTGGAGGTGCAGTTCTGCAGCCTGGAATGATCTAGAATCATAGAATCATAGAATCCCTACAGTTTGAAAGCAGGCCGTCAAGTCCACACCAACCCTCTGAACAGCATCCCACCCAGACCCACACCCCCACCTTATCCCTGTAACCCTGCATTTCCCATGGCTAACCCACCTAGACTGCATGCCCCTGGGCACAATGAGCAATTTAGCATAACCAATCCATCCAATCTCCACACCTTCAGACTGTGGAAGGAGGACAGTCCAGTAGAGTCTAGACAGGATGTGTACTGCACCACCTTGGTGTGCTATTGCAGCAGGCCATGAGGTGATGTGATAGTGACCGAGGGGAGCGGGAGCAGTCAAATGAGAGGAGGATGAGAACATTGAGTTGGAGGAAGCTCTCCTGGTTCAGGGGACAATTCCAGGTGAAATTGGATGAGCTTACATCTACTATCACCAGAGCAACCTGGGCCAGGCCAGCAGTAGAAGATACAGATGGGCTATTATGTTATCACCCCTCAGCCAAATTTTCATCAAAATCACGATGTTAATAAAATCATTTGCAATAAACTCATTGATGGCAAGGGATTATTTCATACCAATAATCTATAGGGAGGTGCAGACAAAGGCAGTGATAAATTATTCTCTGGCAAAGCCCACAGGGGCGTAGAGAATGGAGACCGTTAACACAGAATTGGATTACTATGTTTCTGCATCAGGAATGTGGACTGATGTTCCTTTACAAAAGTATCTAACTTTGTTGAAAAATACATCAGGTGAAGTGCTTCACAGACACTCAGTAACTCCACCCACATGTCTGCATCCACTCTTTGACTGAGCAATTCCTTATTGCTATTCTCTCGCGCTCTCTTCCTCACCCTGCACATCCTTCCTTTTCAGATAACAGAATAATTCCCTTCTGACTGCTTCAGACTAACCTGCCTCCACCACAATCTCAAACAGACCATTCCAGACCTTAACCACTCAGTGTGAAAAAGCTTTTTTTCTCATTTTGCTCTTGCTGAAAATATAAATGCATTTATAAAATATATACTGCGTACAAATCTATGTATTTTTCAAACACCTGAAATTCGAGTTATCTCTGCCTTTATGAATGAATTCAATATCATCAGAACTCTGTATGTTCTCTCACAGAATGGTGATTTTTTTTGGATGTTGAGTATTGAAATTGTTAAACACCACATTTGACACATGCCACTTTTTAAAGAAAATAAATGCTAAGTAGATGGTTGTGCTACATCTAATTTGCAAATCTGAGTTCGAGACTGAGGCTGCTTGTCTTTTGTGTATGTGGCATTTACTGCAAGTTGTCAGTTGAATGTCAAATGTTGATAACTGAAAATAATTTCAGTCACATTATTTTAAACTGACAAGTATAAATTATGCAGCCAAATAGCTAACGGACGTCAGGTGGACTGTTATTCCAACTCAAGTGCGTGTGAGACAGTAACCCCTGTTTTTACTTGAGCTGGAAAAGTTGTGATTGCAGGTCTGAAGCTGTGACGACAATGACTTGAATCAATTTATGGTATGTTGTGTGAAGTGATCTATACAGTCAACATAACATCAGAAACATTTTTTAAGGGTCATTAATTTCAATTCTGCATATAGGTTCAAATATTATGCAAGTGTGCCATTTGATAAGAGCACAATTTTATTTCCCATATGCAGATGCCCTGACTTCTCTCATTTCCCCTTTCTTTAAGTCGGGGACATAGAATTGGATGTAGCTTCCAATCAGGCTCTTAAATTGACTTCAAAATTTTCTGATCATTTGTGGGCAATAGAAAATTGATCAATTTACCACAACTGATTTGCTTATTCAATTGTTTAGAAAATGGTTTCCTTCAGCAAAATGGCCTGTCACCTTTCACACCCACCTCTCCCCCTCCCCCTCCAAGCCTTGACTTAGCTGTGATTCTGCTCCATCAATCCTAAGAGCCTAGTAGGTCATCAGGCTTTGCAATCACTCAATATGCCAGTTGTGGGCAGCATTTTTGACATGTCACGATTGTTTAGCAGACAAGTAGCTGACACTATGCTAAGAACATAGGCTGTGCACCATACACTCACCCTTTCTTCAATGTCATTTTATGACTAGTGAATAAGGGACTCTTGTGATGCAGTGTTAATGTTACTACCTCAGGACCAGGAGGTCTGGGTTCAAGATCTACTGACTCCAGTGGTGTGCCTGATATCTCTGGACAGGTTGCATAGAAATGTGTACAACTGATGGATGGGGAAGGCCCAATAGCATGGTGGTCTGGCCTTGTTTTGTTTATTTCCCAGCTGATATGCATAACATGCCCTGCAGGAGAAATCACAAAATTGAAAACATGAATTCTATGTACCATAATATGTTGGAACTCCCACACTGTGCACCAATGAGCATTATAACAGGTCTGCTATTGTAT
Source organism: Chiloscyllium plagiosum (assembly GCF_004010195.1). Taxonomy (NCBI): domain Eukaryota; kingdom Metazoa; phylum Chordata; class Chondrichthyes; order Orectolobiformes; family Hemiscylliidae; genus Chiloscyllium; species Chiloscyllium plagiosum. The sequence continues at coordinate 20,685,067 of NC_057745.1, read as the reverse complement.
TGTTGCTATGTGTACCAACATGGGGCCTACCTCTGCCTGTTAATCTGATGATCAATTCATGTTCCAGTTCAACTCAGACCCCCTCCTTCAATGCTTTTTCCAATATATTAATAACTATCTCAGAATCACTTCCTGCTCTTAGTCTGAATTGAAACAAAGCATCGTCATATGAGCGAAGAAACAAGAAACAAGAGAAGGCCATTCAGCCCTGCAAGCCTGCCCCATCAATCAATAAGAAGCATGGCTGATCCAACTGTAACCTCAGATCTAGATTCCTTTTTATCCGTGATCATCTTTCATCTGTTATCGAGAAGCAATTGAACCATGCCCTAAAGTTATTGAAAGATTCTCCTTCCACCACCGTTTAAGAAAGCTAATTCCAAAAACTCACAACCCTCTGAGAAAAGGTCTCTTCCTCAACTCTGTCTGATCTGGACAATCCTCTTTTTTAAACTATGACCCTATTTCTAGACTCTCCCACCCGAGGAAAGGTACTTTTGACATTGTCACCCAATCAAGTCCCCTCAGGGCCTAATGTTTCAATTAAGTCACCTCTGACCCTTCTAAGTGCAGAGGATACAAGCCTAGCCTGTCTAGCCTTTCCTCATAAGATACTCTTCCAGTAGGCTCTTCGCAGCCATTTGTATTCAACTTTGAGATCAATTACTTCAGGCTGTAATGGGCTCCTACATTTTATTTTATTTTCCCCATGTTAAACTTGATTTTTTTTTTTAGGTTTTGTTGAAGAGGCAGGTTTTTCATTCTTCTGCCATTGTCACGTCCTCTGGACTTGTCCTTTTTCAATTCCCTTTGGCTCCTGTCTCAGACAAAAGTGGCATGAAGTCAAAGCTATTTCATCTTGCACTCAATCAGGATTCAAATGCAAGAGAACCAAGGTCAGAAAGGAACCAACGATTTATACAGCATGAGAAAAGGGTGCTGATTATATTGAAAATCACTGCATGAAGATCCAGCAGCAACTGGTAATGCTCTGAATTAACTGGTTCAATAATAATCAGTAGGTTAACTTTTGAGAATGTGGCTGAAGAGCTTGTGGGCAGTCAATAATCAGGCCAGTCAAGTCTGATTGGTCTGGACATTGCCATGGCATTGCAGCAGGATTGACATTCTTTGTAGCCAATTTCTTCCTAAAATCAATGCAATATTTGGACATTTTCCTTTTGCCTACAAACAACAGTGTGTACAGGCAAAGGAATCACATGCAAACCCCCCCAACTGATAATCTCGAACTGGATGTCTATACAATTCTTCGTTGGGCCCTCCCATTTATCTCTCTACTCCAGAGGCTCATCTGCCTCATTCCTGATGAAGGGCTTTTGCCCGAAACATCGATTTTCCTGCTACTCAGATGCAGCCTGACCTGCTGTGCTTTTTCAACATGACTCTAATCTTGACTCTGATCTCCAGGAAAAAGTGAAGAATGTGTTGCTGGAAAAGCGCAGCAGGTCAGGCAGCAGCCGAGGAGCAGTTGATTTTGACCTACTGCGAATCCTCTTGCAAGGATGCCTTTCTTGAAGAAGCTCTCCTCCTCCCCCTACAAGGATTTCAGTGAGTCCCTCTCTTACTGCACCCCCCACGTCATCTCCTCTGCCCTGAAGCTGTTCAGGCATGTCCTGAAGCAGGCACGCTATCACAGCCACATCTCCTTCCTCGGTGCCTGCCTCCAGAGGATGCTGCCTGACCTGCTGCGCTTTTCCAGCAACACATTTTTCAGCTCTGATCTCCAGCATCTGCAGTCCTCACTTTTGCCTAGTAGTAAATTTAGCCTGTCCACTTGTCTCCATTAGTCAAACTGTTCATTCCCATTATCAATCTTGTAAACCTCCTCTCAGTCTCTTCCAAAGCATTTATATCCTTTCTTAAATAAGGAAGCCAAAACTGCGCACAGTATTCAAGATGTGGTCTCACCAACTTTTAACTGAAACATAAGCATACTAATCTTTTCTGACTCATGCACCAGAACATTTAAATCCCTCTGCACCTCAGAATTCTAATACTGTTTTTTTAAATTAAATAAATCGCTGGAGAAACTCAGCAGGTCTGGCAGCATCCATGGGCAGAAAGCAGCGAAAGTGTTTCAGGACAAGTGACTCTTCTTCAGCACAGCTGCCAGACCTATTGAGCTTCACCAGTAATTTCCATTTTCATTTCAGACCTCCAGCATCCACAGTTTTTTTGTTTTGTTTTATAATAGTGTACTTTTTTGTTCTTCCTGCCAAAAGAATTAGCATCACATTTTCTTGCATTGAACTCTCATCTGCCAGATTTTTGTCCACTCACTCAACCTTTCTACATCTATCTTCAACTTCCTTACAGCTTCTTCAGAACCTGCTTTCCTGTCCATCTTAGTGTGATCTCGAATTGCCTTCACCCCATTGATATAAAAAGACACATGAAGAGGGTCTTAACAGGCCTCCTCCAGAGGCTTTTCTCCAGATTCATTAAAATCACAACCATAGCCCCTCTCCAGCTCATTCCCCAACATGCAAATATAAGCACTATCAGCAGAGTCGATGTATAAAATGCCAGCAGACAGTGCTTTGATCAAGCTGCTTGAGTTTAGTCCATGACTGAGGCACTGTCCTTTCTCCGTGAATTCCAAAACACATCACAATAATCGTACAAAGGCTGCCTGTTTCTGTAGTAAGGGTCTAGATTAGAGTGGTGCTGGAAAAGCACAGTAGGTCAGGCAGCATCCGAGGAGCAGGAAAATCAACATTTTGGGCAAAAGCCCTTTATCAGAAATCATTCCTGATGAAGGGCTTTTGCCCCACACGTTGATTTTCCTGCTCCTCGGATGCTGCCTGACCTGCTGTGTTTTTCCAACACCACTGTAAACTAGACTCTGATTTCCAGCATTTGCAGTCCTCACTTTTGCCCTGTTTCTGTAGTAATCCAGCAGTATCAGTTCTAACTAGCCAGCAGAAAGAAACATAAGCTAATGGAATGAGAGTGGAAAAAACACAAGCTAATGGAGTCGATATGTCTGCTAATCCACTCAGAGCATGGGCGAGCCAGCATCATCATAACAGCTGTCAACATGTTTTTTTTATTCATTCATGTGGGAGTCTCCAGCTCGGCCAGCATTCATAATTACCCAGAGGGTAGTTAAGATTCAACCACATGGCCATAGGTCTGGAGTCACATGTTATTCAGACAAGGTAAGGACAGCAGTTTCCTTCCCTAAAGCACATTGGGTTTTGCACCAACATAATCATCATTAAACTTTTAATTCCAGATTTTTATTGAATCCAAATGCCATCATTAGCCATGGTGAGATTTGAATCCAGATCTCCAAACATTACCCAGGTCCTTAGATTAATAGCGTACCTATAATACCACTAGGCCTTGACCCCCTCCCCCAGCCCCGCCCCCACCAATTTGCAACAAGTCTGGTGCTATACAAAAAAAAGTCCTCAAAGGAGTCAGAGGAAAGGTTGTGTTCTATCCCTCTTAATAAGAAAACCATAAGTAACACACATGATGTTTTGTTACTCTTTTGGGAGATGATAGAGAAGGGTGTGTGACTTATCCAATATCATTGTATTCTGCTATTCGGAGACTCGTTTTTCAGCACCTGGGACAGCTATGTGGGAATGGGAGCCCATTTATGTTTCTCAAGTGTCTAATAAAATTGGCAAACTAAATACTGCACAGAGGTGAAAGTGGGTATTGCAGATGCTAGAGCTTAGAGTCAAGATCAGAGTGGTGCTGGAAAAGCGCAACAGGTCAGGCAGCATCCGAGGAGCAGGAAAATCGATGTTTC
>NC_057745.1:20662852-20681267 GCF_004010195.1 Chiloscyllium plagiosum | reverse complement strand
GGGGTGGCTGGGGAGAAGGTAGCCAAGAGTACAATAGGTGGATGGAAGTGGGGATGAAGGTGATAGGTTGGAGAGGAGGGTGGAGTGGATATGTGGGAAGGAAGATTGACAGGTGGTACAGGTCATGAGGATGGTGCTGAGCTGGAAGTTTGGAACTGGGGTAAGGGGCAATGAGGAAACTGGTGAAGTCCACATTGATGCCATGGGATTGAAGGGTTCCAAGGCAGAAGATGACACGGTCTTCCTCAAGGCATCGGATGCTAAGGGAGTGGCGATGGATAACCAAGTTGGGATGTATTTTGATTTGGTTACAGGGTAATACTATCTGGCAGCAGTTGAGTGTGCTGTTAATGTTCCTACTTTGCAGATCAAATGACCCCTTGAACATTTAGACAATAGCTTAAGTGTAGTACAAGACAGTTCTACTGGAGGTGCTGTCTGTCAGATGAGATGTTAAACTGAAGACCTCAGTCTCTGCAGATAATGTAAGAAGATCCCATTTAAAGAGGAGGAAAGGAACTCAAATTTCATTTGCTCAATGCTGTCTGAAGTCAGCAAATTGTCATTTTGCCATTTACATTATTTCTGATTAAACTCTCAAAAACGCTGTCTCTCACCTTACATTTTCTGGGCTGCCTTTGACAAAAGTGAATTTTCCATGAGGGATACTGTGACTGAGTAACAGTGGCACTGTTTCTGTTCATGTTTCTTTTGGTTAAATTTGCAAAGTAGGTTTTTGAACGTGAAATCATTTGTCAGCTTTTATCTTAAGATTTCCACCAGCTGTCCCATTATCTGTGGATAGCAGAAATTGCAAACGGGAATGCTGGTTTAATACCAGTGCTTTTACTTGAAGTGATTGCCTGAGACTCTATAATCTAAAAGGTGCTACACTCAAGGCATCACAACAACACAATATAGTGGGGAAGAGTATTAGAATGAAGAAATTACAGTCACAAGATATACTTTTTTTTGCAATGTACCTAAAACTGCTTCATCAACCTCTTCTTCCCCAGCTGACAGCAATATTGAATGAGCCATGGTAATCACATTTGAAAATCAAGCAGTAATTTATTGGATGAGAAAACAAAGATCTGTGGCTGCTGTGAATCTGAAAGAAAAACAGAAATTTCTGAAGATCCCCAGCATCTGTGGAGAGAAGCTGCTTTCTCTGCACAGCTGCTGCTAGACCTGCTGAGATTCTCCAGCAATTTCTGTTTTTATACTATTTTATTGGATTTTGCTGCATTTTAGAGTTATGGGTGGGTGCAGCAAACAATAGTCCTCTTGAGAATAACACGATCTAGCAAAGTGTTAAAGCATCTAAACAGAATGTTTCAGGGATGCTGATTCATTTCAGATCGATATACCAATATTCTCGATGCTGTGTGCAGTGTCTACCTTCACGAATCTGCCAAAGATATATGAACAGATGGTTTCTCTTCGTACTCATCTGGACCAATCAAATACACCATCACTATATAATCTGATTAAATCACTTACAATGATACTTTTTATTGCTACAAGGATTGGTCAAGAGTCTGAGTATCCCGAAGAAATACAAATATTATTTGAGATAGTCAATCTTTAGCTTTAAGCAACAAAAGGTTTCATAATATCAACCTGCATCATGCTATCCCTTTGACCTTCAAGTCAGAAAGCGATGGGTCAAAGGCAGCTTTAAACATTTAATTGAGGCTGACATTTAAGTGTTAGACAAGTCTGCTGGAGGTGCTGCCTGTCAGACGAGATGTTAAGCTGAAGACTTCTGTCTCTGCAGATAATGTACGAAGATCCCATTTAAAGAAGAGGAAAGGAACCCAAATTTCAATGCTCAACTAATACCTGTAACATTCATTCCTTAATTGATGCCTACAATTAATCGGCTTAGTTTTCTTTTTGGGGAAACTTATTGTGCAAATCAATTGTTGCGTTTGCTAATACAAGAACAGTGACTACTCCTCATATTAATACATTGACTGAGATGTACTCTGAAATATCTGAAGTTAATAAAAGGCACTATACACAGACAAGTTCCTTTTTTGTTTAAATTAAATTTCAGGCCATTTCTTTACAAAACTAGTTCTACTAAAATTCAACAAATATTGGCAAACAGCCATTAGGTTAATGTTGATATCTCACATGTCAACATCTTGTTACATAGCCTTTAATTATACCACATATGTGGTCCAGGGGTGAATGGCTTGTTTGGAGTTGTTTGTTTTCTACCTGGGAGCAACTGCTGTGATGTTACACAGCCTCAGCTTCCCAGAAACTGCAAATGTCGCAATGAATTAGTGGTTCTCCATTTTAATAGGAACATTAAAGGAGAGGTATAGCAAGAAACGGAACAGGAAAGACAGTTTTTTAAATCATGTGAGCTAATTACCTAATCCCTTAATCATGTTTAAATTACTTGTTTCCTAACAACTTGACCTATTTATAGTAGATTAAAAATTGCTTTGCTTGCTTCGATAGTCACTGAAGAGAACCTGGGAAACACTTGCTGAAAACATATTAAAGAGATTAAAGCATTAGCGCCTCCTCAAGAAAAGCTGACTATACTTTGAAAGAATCTGTTGGCTATGACGTACTTTGCCACATCCTGAGGGCTTAAAAATACTGAAAGAAGCATTCCTCTTCCCTTCCTGCCTTGTTTCATTTCTTTCTGTCCACCCTCTCAATCTGAGTATGCCAACAATTATAGCCTGCTCTATATGATAAGTTCTACCATGACACAAAGCAGGTCATTCTGATTGTGATAGTGAGAAAGGGTTGCCAGTGAATTGGCATCTCATTTTACATCACTCTCAATTTGCATTCTCATTAAGATCAATAGTTTTACTCAATTGTACACAACAAAAATTACCTACAATGAATCTGTGCTGTGACAAGCTGCCAGTGGGTTATGATTGCACACCACAATATAAGCATAATAAACAATTTTTTGTTCAGTATTATAATGAAGGCATTGAGCCATTTGTTTAAGACACATTAATGCCTCCCAGCAGCCAAAGCAATGTCTTCAAATGCATTACTATTACAGAGTGCAGTTTCACCCCTCTCCTGAGTAAATAAAGTCAAATTTACATCAAATAGCAGTCACTCCATCATCATCGCGTGTGTGTGCTCTTCCCTAGAGAAGATCTTTGACTGAATGTCTGCTGCTGCTTCATCCTGAATTGTTTTATTGACAGTAGGAAAGAATCTGTTGGCTATGACGCACTTTGTCACATCCTGAGGGCTTAAAAATACTGCCATTGCCTTCTGCTCTCAGAGGTAGTTCCACCTCCACCTCAGCCAGGCTGGGAATCAAACCCACGCTACCAGCATTTTCCCAAAGGCTATATTAGCCAGTCAGTCCATTGAGCTAACGTGCCCCTAATCTACTGTCAACATTTTTATATTTATTAAACTTTTGTTATCAGCAGCAAATTTCTCTCCCCATCCTTACCAACTGACGATAAGCAAATTAATTGTTTCCTTTTGTTTTAAACAATGGAAGCCTATTTTCCCCACTCCCTCTATTTGTGGACTCTAACTTTGTAAATGATCACAATGTTACTGTGGAAACATTAAAGCAGAAGTCCAGTTTATTCCACACTCTTTTTGACATGGAAGAAACCTCACAACATACAAGGAAATCAGAGCGAATAAAGAGATTTGACAAAGGGTCAGTTAGACTCGAAACGTCAGCTCTTTTCTCTCCTTACAGACGCTGCCAGACCTGCTGAGATTTTCCAGCATTTTCTCTTTTGGTTAAAGACATTATTCAATTAGTAACAACTTACTATATGAAACAACTGAGAGATACCAACCTATGAATGCCATTACCATTAAGCTGGACTCTAAAGATCCAATGGGTACCAGCATGGGTCCCAGTTATACCTGGCTCTTTTTGGGATACATGGAGCATCCTTATGTCACTCCTACTCTGGCCCCTCCCCTCAACTCTTTCTCTGGTACATCAATGACATCATCGGTTATGTTCCCCTCTCCTGTTTGGAATCGGAAAAAGTTATCAACTTTGCTTCCAATTTCCACCTCATTCTCACCCTCACCTTGTCCATCTCTGACTCCTCCCTTACCCTCCTCAACATCTTTGTTTCCATTGTTGGGGATAGGCTGGCCATCGATATCTGCTACAAACCCACCGACTCCCACAGTTACCTTGACTATGATTCCTCACATCTTGCATCCTGTAAAGACTCCATTCCATTCTCTCAGTTTTTCTGTCTAGGTTGCATCTGATCCAAGGATGCCACATTTCACAAGAGGGCCTCAGAAATGTTCACCTTTTGCGTCAACCGAGGGTTCCCCGCCACCGTAATTGACAGGACCCTGAGCCGTTTCTGAGCCATTTCCCGCACTTCTGCCCACACCCCCTTCTCTCCCTCACCTCCCCCCCCCACCCCCACCACAATAGTGAGAGAGCCCCCTGGTCCTCACTTTCCACCCTCTGGCACCCACATCCGCAGACTCATAAACCACCACTGCTAGCAACTCCAATGTGGAGAACCTCAACATTGTGGTGAGAGGGACTGCCAGATCTGCTGAGATTCTCCAGCAATTTCTGTTTTTATACTATTTGTTTGGAATTTGCTGCATTTTAGAGTTATGGGTGGGTGCAGGAAATAATAGCCCTCCAGCAGATTGTCATCATCCATCAGTGGGATGCCACCACCAGATACCTATTCCCCTCCCCTCCCTTGTCAGGACATTTTACAAAAGCACGAGTATAATTTAGCACCATCCAAGTTTCAGTTAATGTCATTTCCAACATTGGAGCCACTGAATAATTTGAAGCATTGGACTCCACAAGGATCATTCACTCTGGGACGCCCTCCTCCACTCCCAACACTTCCCCACACCCTCATGGAACCTTCCCACTTTCTTCTTTGCTTCAGACACACCTTCCAGGTAAAACAGTGGTTTACCTGCATTTCACCCAATCTAGCCTACAGCATTCACTGCTCACAATGTGCTCTCCCTCTACATTAGGAAGTTCAATCACGGACCAGGTAACAGCTTTGCGGAAAGCCTATGTCCCATCCACAAAAATTACTCCCACTTCAACACACCTCTGTGTTCGCCTCATCCTCCGCCTTGGGACCCTTCAACCACACAGCATCAACATTGACTTCACCAGTTTCCTCATTTCCCCTCCCCCCTGATCCAACCCTTCACTCAGCACTGCCCTCTTGACCTGTCCCACCTTCCCTATCGACTATCCTGCTGCTCGGATGCTGCCTGACCTGCTGTGCTTTTCCAGAGTCACTCTTTTCGACTCTGATCTCCAGCATCTGCAATCCTCACTTTTTTCTTCTTCTCTGTCCCATCATGACATAGGCTGCTTTCCCGATGGCCAACTCATTCTTACCTACTTAGGGACCCCATTGTCAGCTTTTCTTTGTCGCTGGCTTGCCATTATCCATCCCTTTATCTGCCTCGCTGTTGTTGTGTCTCCAAGGGCTCCTCTTCTGCCTATTTGTTTGATCCCTCCCACCCTCCCATCCCTGCTCATTAGCATAAATGCCAGCTACAATCAGTTCTGAAGAAGGGTCTCTGGACCCGAAACGTTAACTCTGCTTTCTCTCCACGGATGCTGTCTGACCTGCTGAGTTTCTGTTTCTGTTTCAAATGTTCAAGGTTGGAGTCAGCAGTCTGAAATTCATTTGAAGGCTGTGGGTTGAGTTGATTGACTGGCCCAGTAGATGAGGAGTTGTAGACAGTGGTTTTTCTATTTAAAAATCCTTTGAATGTCTTGATCTTCTGAAATGTGACTTCTGCTTCACTGTTTTGACAGAAGGAAGGTTTAATTTGCTGTAATAACTCAGGAGACCTAACAGGAAGGTGTCTTGAACCATGGGGTGCAGCAAAGCAGTTCTTGTCAGATTCAGTTAAATGTACTTAAGAGAAGACTCAACACAGAGAAGGTGAATAGCCAAGGTCTTTTCCCCAGGGTGGGGGAGTTCAAAACAAGGGGACGTAGATTTAAGGTGAGGGGAAAAAGATTTTTAAGGGCTCCTGAGAGGCAATGTTTTCACAGACAGGGTGGTTCATATATGGAATTAACTACCAGAGGAAGTGATGGATGCAGGTACAGTTACAGCATTTAAAAGACATTTAGATAGGTACATGAATAGGAGCGGGTTCAAGGGACAAGGGCCAAACACAGGCAAGTGAAACTAGTTTAGTTTGGGAAACTTGGTTGGCATGGACGAGTTGGACTGAGGGGTCTGTTTCCATGCTGTATGAATCTATGACTCAATAGCAATTTGCTTAAATATGGACATTTATAGAGTAATAATAAAAGGTGGAAAAGGAAGGGAAAATAAGAGACCAAACCATGAACATTTGAAGAGTAATAACATAAGATGGAAAAGGAATGAGAAGAAAGCAAGAACCTCACACCCTCCTGCACGCCGGGAACCCCTCATTCAATGGCTGGTCTGGAGGCTTAGGCTTCCTCCTGGCACCGTTCACAATCATGGTCTGAGGTGAGGTCCAACAACTTGGAATGACTCTCTCTCTCTCTCTCTCTCTCTCATATTCTGTGTAACAAACAGCACAGAAAAGCAGATAAGGAAAAACAACTTTGACTATGCCATATGCAGCAGGTACAGGAATGTTTACAGGACTCATATGCAGCTGTTGAATATCATGAACTATACTAGCCCTTCAGCCCATCTTGTTCCAAAAGGAGCACCATTTACTAATGAATGCCAAAACAGACCTACCATTTGTGGTGTACATAGGTTAATCCCAGCCTGGGAGAGACTGTTCTGCAGATCTATCTATGAGCCTGATTTATTTTCTTTTCTAATCAACCTGTTCAGAGATATGATTTGGAGATGCCGGTCTTGGACTGTGGTGTACAAAGTTAAAAATCACACATCACCAGGTTATAGTCCAACAGGTTTAATTGGAAGCACTAGCTTTCGGAGCATCTCTCCGAAAGCTAGTGCTTCCAATTAAACCTGTTGGACTATAACCTGGTGATGCTTCCAATTAAACCTGTTGGACTATAACCTGGTGATGTGTGATTTTTAACTTTGTTCAGAGATATTATGACACATCACTGAAGCAAGTGGGACTTGCATCCAGATGTTCTGGCTCAGGGATAGGGACACTACCACTGCATAACAAGAGCCCCTCCCTTGGTCTGCTTTATAAAGGGCTCAGGTGATGAGTACTAGCTAAGCAAGACATTGCATGTTTACCATGGGAATTCAAACACTGGCCCAGTTGGTGATGCTTACATCCCATGAGTGACTAAACCAAATGTATTGACAATTGGTTTTGACTTCATTCACGTGTCTTCAACCATATTAAATATATATATATATTCCTCATTCATTTTCTTTCGGACGCTATACCGTGTTATCTAACCCGAATGTCCTGCAGACATTTTAATCCTCGGCACACAGCTTTTTCTTAAATGCAATTAGCAGCTCCCACTCTCCAAAGATATTAATCCGAAGATAGAAAGACTTCCTAAAGCACTTGTTACTTTGCCTCAGGGTCCAACAACATGCCCATGGAATGTGTAGTCATCATGACAGGCTCAAAGATGTACAGGAATGGCCAATGTTTTCTGGTGAATAGGTATAATGTCTTGTTACTAAGCAATCATTCAGAGAACTGTTCATTCTATCAGAGAAATTTCTGATCTATTTGGAATGCACATTACCTCCAATGCATAAAATCAGTTGGAATGGTGTGTAATGAGCACTAACTTTAGCCAGTTGGCACTGAAAAAGTACCAAACCTTCGCTTTCGAATAGCTTCTCTCCAGGTGAAAAGGAAGCAAGAAACTTAAGAAAGATGCACTTCACATGATCTCAGGACATCCCAAAGCAATTTGAAGTCAATTAAGTTCTACTCAAGACTATCCAGTGCTGCAATGGAAGGTAACAACTAAAACAAACTGGTTCATTTTTATGGCAACTGAACATTTCTGAGCAATATGAAAATGAACCTGTGAAGACCCTTATTTCCATTACATCAAATGATGGCTGCTAGAGGGATTAAAATACAGTAGCAAACAGCTTTAAACCAGGGGATTTAAAACGCAATAGACAAATCAGGAGACAGAACATGACTGCATTTATTACACTGACCAGGAGAAAGTGAGGACTGCAGGTGTTGGAGATCAGAGGCAGAAAGTGTGGTGCTGGAAAAGCACAGCAGGTCTGGCAGCATCCAAGGGCAGGAGAGTCAACATTTCTGCTGAAGGACTTATACCAGAAATGTCGACTCTCCTGCTCCTTGGATGCTGCCTGACCCGCTGTGCTTTTCCAGCACGACACTTTTCGACTCTACATTTATTACACGGTTTATATGAATTAAATCACATACAGCATCCGTAGTCAAAAGGCAACGCTATACAGTCCAATTCAAACCATTGTTTCTGAGCAGCTAAACAGTTGAGCATATAGTTTGCAATTTAAGTTGTCTGATTAAGCAAGCGTTTTGGAGTTTTGTTTTCTATATTTAAAAGTGGCACATGGTAATCAACAGACTGCTGAGGTGAAAAGGTGCTAAACAGTGACAACCTGATTTAGAGAAAGTATTGCCTTCTGTCTCAGTATTTTTCAGAAGCCTGACCTTCGTCACTAATTGTTAAATAATTCATTTGCTAGAGTTATTTTTATCATTTATTAATAAGTGCACTTTGATTTTTTTTTAAAGACAAATCAATAATGGGACTAACATGTGATGGACACCAAGTCTCTATTGCTAAGAAGTAGTCAAAACAGGCTTGCAAATATTGATTAATGTAGGGTTTTGATTATTTTCCTTTCTCCCCTAAACCTTTAACTGGAATTTCTACCAGCATTCACAAAATCATGAATATAATTTAGCATCATCCAAGTTTCAGTTAATGCCATTTGCAACATTGGAGATGTTGAATAATTGCAAGCATTTGGATGTCCCCAAAAATCAACATTCTTCCATTGATCTGTGACACAGGTTATTGTATAAAACCTTTGGTTGTTGCCTTTTACAACTGATCATAATTCAGGGAGATGTGAAAAAGAATATCTCACATAGGCGAATCAAACATTCTAACAGATGTTCCATGATCTTTGTCGTTCTCACAAATCCTTCCTACAATTATCTGTTTCACTGTCTCAAAATTATGATGTAAAGTATTCATGTGGATTCTTCAGCTAACCACAATAATGAACCATGTCTCAATTGCAATAATGCACAAATGGACTGTGTACACCCACATAAAGCATCAGTACACTGACACTCACATAGTGTAATCAAAACTATCTGTCTGCCTGAACAAAAATTCATATGTGGAACTTTGCAAGCAGAAATAGCACAAGACTTCACTGATAATCTAAAATAAATTGGTTTGAATAGCAGGTATTAAGAAAGAAAAGACTCTTCAATCTACCAAACATGCACAATCAATTCTATATTGAACAATGGGCTACTGCACTCCAGATTCAGTGATGATCACCCTCTTGTCCACCAATAAAAAATACTAAGCAATTGTATCTCTGATCATCACAACTGACTCATCTTTTATCCACTTCCCAGGTATTCATGCAGTTTTATCTGTTGAGTTATTGCATTTGGTTTAAAGGTTTCTGGTCTGACTTACAACGTGGTTGACTTCTAACTGCCCTCTGGAATGGGCAAACTTTACAGAAAGAATGTCAGCTCCCTGCTGCTGTCCTGGAGAGGGCACTCATTTCATTAATCTCCAGCAACTATGGGTGATCATTTACATCCGTGCTGAACTTCAAGGCTTTTGGAGATGAGCTACCCAAAAGTTCACTCAGAATATTTCCATGATCCCATGGCTAGCCTTGTTTCTGGTAATTAAACATTAAAAAAAACCACTCTGAGCTTTTATACTCATCTCCCTCCAAGTGCAGCTTCGGCACTGAACCCATGAGACTTTGTATCATCGTTAATATGTTGATTATAGCGTCACCAGTGAACAATGTAGTTTCATTTGAAGTCACGCGGCTTTTGAGATGCAGTCCAGTTTTGAATAAAGTTCAGGGTGTCTAGAAGCTTTTAGCACATAATGAATAATCATGATCACTAATTTCATTTCATGTGTTTAAATGCCCAAAATGCAACTTAATTTAAAAGCTAATAAATTGCAACAACATACAATCACCCGATTAGATTCCCCTACAGTGTGGAAACAGGCCCTTCGGCCCAACAAGTCCACACCAACCCTCCGAAGAGTAACCCACCCAGAACCATTTCCCTCAGACTAATGCACCGAACACTATGGGGAATTTAGCATGGCCAATCCACCTGATCTGCATATCTTTGGATTGTAGGAGGAAACCAGACCATCCAGAGGAAACTCACACAGACACAGGGAGAATGTGCAAACTCCACAGAGTCAGTTGCCTAAGACTGGAATCAAACCTGGGGCACTGGCATTATGAGGCTGCAGTGCTAACCACTGAGCTTGTGAGATTACACCTGGCTGTACTCAGATATCAATCTCCTAATCCATTTAGATTAGTTTAGATTAGATTACTTACAGTGTGGAAACAGGCCCTTCGGCCCAACAAATTCACACCAACCCTCCAAAGAGCAACCCACCCAGACCCATTCCCCTACATTTACCCCTTCACCTAACACTATGGGCAATTTAGCATGGCCAATTCACCTAACCTACACATTTTTGGACTGTGGGAGGAAACCGGAGCACCCGGAGGAAACCCACACAGGGAGAATGTGCAAACTCCACACAGACAGTTACCTGAGGTGGGAATTGAACCCGGGTCCCTGGCGCTGTGAGGCAGCAATGCTAACTGCTGTGCCACGTTTGCCCTCATAGTTAGTAAGGGTGTCAGGTTTAGCAAGTGCTGTGGAAGGAGCCCTAGAAAGTTGCAACAGCAGATCTTACATATAGTAAACATTGCACCCACTGCGTGCTGACGATGAATGTTGAAGATGGGGGAATGGGGTTCCAATCAACCAGACTGCTTTGTCCTGGATGGCATTGAGCTTCTTGAGTGTTGCTGGAGCTGCACTCACCCAGCAAAGTAAGTGATATCCCCTAACGCTCCTGACTTGTACCTTGTAGATGGTGGAAAGCCTTTGGGAGGTCAGGAGCTGAGTTACTCATCACAAAATTCTCTTGTAGCCACAGTACTCATATAAAGCACAATAATGCAAGCACAATAATAACATTGTGGTCATTATTAACCGCTGGTAAATGGACTGGTCCATTTATGTTTCTCAGGTTGTTTATGGCGAGATTTCAGCAATTGCAAAACTATTAAATATCAAAGAGAGATGGTCAGATTTTCTCTTGTTCAAGATGGTTGTTGCTTGACATTTATGTGCCATAAATGTCACTTGTTCTATGCAAGTCGGCTTCATGATATAGTTTGAGTCAATTGCTGAATTTTTAGTTTTTATTTTTGTATTCTTAACTGGCATTTTGAGATGTAGTTGACTGTTTTACATTGTCTTACCCTTAATAGCACTTTCCTTTTTTTTGGTTGGTGCTCACATTTCAAGTGGCAAATGTGGTTATTCTTCTGCTCAGCTCAAGTGAGTTCATCTCAGGTGTCACCCTCACACATACCTAGACAGGTCATTCAGTGTCTCTAACTCTATGGAACAGGGAATCACAGTAAAACAGTCTACACAATGGAATTGCTATTCATCTTTAAAATTTGGCATTCTTGCAATTCTGTCCTGATGAGTGGCAGATGGAAAATTTCAAGAGCACACCTAATATGTCAACTGTACCCACAATCTCCTGTTTTCCTGCCCATCTCATCAGCTGTCACACATTTACAACCTCCAGCCCCCACTCCCCCAGACCCCACTCCCCTCACCCACCACAGCCCTTCTCTGGTGTACGTTGCTAATGATCTTAGATCTATACCCTCTGCTTTTCTCTGTTATGTGTCTGTTCTAAAAATGGAAAGCAGTGGGTTGGGGCACAGTCTCATTTGAATAAATGAAATTCAACAAGGGGGCATGATATGCATAACTAGCGATGAGGAGTGACTGTTTGACCTGCAGGAGTGAGATAGTGTCAACCAACACCCCAAATGAGAAAAGGAAGCAATGCTTGAATCAATTGCCTGGGATTATCACAAGAAACACTTGACCCACCAAGTTCCCTGTCATGGTCATGTGAAGAATCTCAGAGAGGTTTGGCTGTAAAGTTCACTTGGATAATGCCACATCTCGAGAAAATAATGGAAAGCCCTTTAAATATGTTTTATGACTTCTATTCCGCCAGAGAAATGTCCTAGTACACCATTTAATTCATGAAAAATCTGAATGAAATGCTTTAGCAAAGAGATTATAAGTTTTAGGGGGTTAATCACCATATTGATCACTTCCAGACTTCTGTTGTTTCTGTATAATGTCTGAGACTCTATTTTCTTTTAGGGATGTGTTACTTTTATTGAAAAACCACCAATAATTCTTCAGGTGAATAACAACTGAGATTTCTGTCACGTGCAACATAACACCACAGACTGCCTTGAAAACAAAATGAAAGCTTTATTTTATCAGAGTCTATCGACTGTGATACTGAATATACATTCTTTTCAAATCCCTCTGTTGTTTAGAGTTGATTCTAACCTTATAACTGGTGGACTGCCATCTGCACCTTAGATTACTAATAGCTTTGATGCCTCCATATCAGTGAATCACTATTATCCTTGGTTTATTTCCTCAATAACACATTGCACATTCTAACCAGTCCTTTCATGCCCAGTTCAACCTCTGAAACAATTTTCAAGAGCTTTCAACCATGGTAATCCACTGCCATCCATTATAGTGCCCTCTTAAGCCTATACTCAATTTAAAATCCTCATTTAAATGTTTCTAATTCACTGAATTGATGTTAACAAGAAAAGGCAAGCCTATTGAGAATGCTGTTCAAAATCTATTTTCTGCTTTCAAAACGTTCAACGCGCTGCACTCACAAGAATTCACATGGTGAGGAACTTCCAGGCATTGTTGTTGTATTCCAATGTGTACAGTAGATCAGGTCACTTGCCAGGTCATGCTTGTCTAAACAGGGGGAGCTCACCTCGAGGTTCAAATGGAAGATTGAACGCCTATTTGAAATAGATTTGAAGAGGTTTCTCACGTTTCCGAAAGATGCCAGCATTCACTTAGCTCTGGTTATGGCCAGCTGACAGAATAGAAGGATCATGGCTACTTTCTCAAGTCAATGTGACAGATCACACCCTAATCACAACATTCAAACTTGATAATGGTGAAGAACTGAGGTTTATTGATTTGATTGAGCTCCCCCTAAACTGTTGAGCTTTTATACTTTCATTATGGACATGAATTAATCATGAGAGTTAATACTTTATTAAATCCATCCTGTACAACATTTGCACTTTAATGGTTTCTATACTTCTAGGAAATTTGTTGGTTAAGTATCTAATTTACTTACAAGGATTTGTAGGTGTTCCACATTTACTTTTGATGCACAGAGCAGAAGTGAAGACATATAGCCTAATTATTCTTCAGGATTTTCCACATTTTATTTTGCATCCTCTTAAAAGAATAATTGTTGCTCAGACTATGGCTGCACAATGCTCTTGAAGTTCTCATGGGTCTCATCAGGCTTCATGAAGTAAAATATAGGAACTCAGAGGAGCAGTTTATAAAATAGTGTGACCACAGTTCTCTTAAACTGAATAAAAGCAAGTTATAGAGTGTAGGAAAAAAGTTAATGATGTTGTTCTTGCGAAGATTCATGATGTGGATGCTAAATATTTAATTGCACCAATTATCAAGCTGTCAAAGTGGCTGACTGAAATTGGAATGTTTCAGATGCAGTGACCACAGGGCAGGCACAGCTGTACAATCCCAGAAAACTAAATCTTCTCAAGTTGATCTGGCAATGATTAAACTCCTTCATTTCGCTGCCATCCAGAATGTTATCCTTTTTGGAAGTCGTGCCTGATACAGCTTTCTTAGAAAAGCAGATCCTTTAAGGGAATTGAGATAATGAAACCATGCAGGAAGAGTTAAACAAACACAGAGTATGCTGGAGAAACTCAACAGGTCTGGCTGCATCTGTGGAGACAAAGAGAGTTCAGTTTGAAGCTTCCTCAGAACTTCCTCAGAGGAAGAGTCCAGGCAGGAAGAGTATTAAAGGAACTGACTTCCCTTGAGAAGTCTGCTCGCAATGAATTTTGGTAAAAGTAGTCTCATAAACAATAAGAATCATTCCCTTGGGTCAGACCTACTGGCACATACACTCAGGATAAAGGCAACAATCCCTCCAGTGTGGGACAAATCAGCTCCTGAACTCATGTGTGCCCTTCTTCACATGAATTTTCAACAGGGGCTGATGTATGTGTAATGGACCAGGCCGGACCCCTTCAAAACATTTCAAGAAAGTAGCCCAGACCCTTTGTTGGTTGGTTTAAGCAGGTGTAACATGGATATTCCAGGAGGGATGCAGTTGGTCAAACCACATAGTTTTAAACAAAACAGAACTTATTTACAAGATTACCAAATGAAACACAAATGAAAGAGAACAGAGTACTGAATAACTTCATCTATCTGAAAACTGAACAGCTCACCCCAACTTAATGATGCTGTTCCCAATACTTGTAACAATCCCCATAAACACCCCTTGACATAAAATGTAAACTCAAACACAGGGTCTTACAGGAGAGAAGTCAGAGAGGGACAACAAACCTTAACCTGCTTCTTTGAGTCCAACAGCTTCAAAACACTACTGCTAAAAACCCAACCCAAACCAGAGAAGAGCTGAGCTGGGAGAATTGGCCATTCCCATTCATTGTACAAGTATTTTTTAATACATAAAAGCTTTTTGCCTGTGGCAGTATCTGTTAGCTATCATCAAACTGGCCTTAAAACCTTTCAACCTCAGACTCTTTGCAGTCAGTGTCTGTTATGACCCCTCTGAAAGAAAGTAAAGGACACCACAACCTTGCTATAGGAGCAGCACCGTCACATACGGATGAAGATATTTTCCCAAGGTGGAGAGACTGACTGACTATTCAGATTATACTCAAAAAACTGGAATGCATATTTTAACTAAAGTTAGATTTCTGTGACATGGGGCTTAATCTTACAGTTCTGTGGCTAAGTGCAAGTCATGTCAGATTTCTGGAGTGGTTCTCACCACGAGGCTGAGGGGGGTTTCTTGCCATATATCACCAAACTCACCACGTTCATTGGTAGTGTAGTCCTTGTGGAGTGCATCATGTCCGATTTCTGCCCCATTTTACTACGTGCCATTCCCAGAGCAAATCACCTCTGACGGGAGATCCCAGAATTGATTGGCATCACAGACCACAGCACCATCTTTGAGAGGTCTGGAGCTGCCCTCCATAGTTCCTCATTTTTGCCCCAGACAGGGGAAAATTGGAGCTCCACTTTGCAGGCAGAGTCCTGGAGATCCTGTTGGATGGGGTGCTGCATTGGTAGGGTTTGATCATCCCCCAGGGCTGACAGTGGAGACCATGGCCAGGTTAATACAGTCTCCGTCATTGGGTGGAATCCCCAGTGCTGTAGGGAGAAGGTCAATGTTCTTCAGCACTCCACCAGAGTTAGTGCCACCATTTTATCTTCAATACCTTACACTCACTCTATCTCTGTGAACAGATGCAGAGAATAATCCAGAAGGTAAATGGAATGCCGGCCTTTACACCTAGAGAACTAGAGTGTAGCAGCAGGGAAGTAATGATGCAGCAATGCAAAGCCCTAGTTAGGCCTCACTTGGAGAACTGTGAGCAGATCTGGACTCTACACTTTAGCAAGGAAATATTGGAAGGAATACAATGTAGATTTACAAGAATGATACCTGGACTCCAGGGGTTAAGGTATGAGGAAAAAATAAACAAATTAAGTTCATTTTCTCCACAATTTAGGCTAAGGGGTGTTCTAATTGAAGTCTTCAAGATGTTAACTGGAAAAGACAGAGATAAACTATTTCCACTAGTTAGGGATTCTAGAACTTGGGGTTATAAGTTCAGACCCTTCAGAGAGATGTTAGGAAGCATTTCCACACACAAAGGGTGAGAGATGTTTCAAATTATCTTCTTCAAATGGAATTCAATTTTGGATCAGTTGTTAATTTTAAATCTGAAATAGATAAAGTTTGGTTCGCAAAGTTATTAAAGAATATGAACCAAAGGCAGGCATATGGAGTTAGGCCACAGATTAGCCATGATCTCATTGGATGGTATAACAGACTCAAGGGGCTGAATGGCCTTCCTCTGTTCCAATATTACATGTTCCTATGTTCCAATTAGTGGCCCTTGGCACAATGATAAGTGAATGAAACTGCTATGTTAGTCTGCCGCATTGGAGTGGGGCCCTGTGACAATACTGTCAATTTAACCCTCCGAGCGGCAAACTGACAAGGCTGGGTCAGCTGTCCCGTTTACACCCTGAACAGTAAAATGAGGTCAGATAGGAATTGGGCAGACAATCTCCCTGGACTGAATGAGTTAAAATTAGTCCCCAGTGTCATTTAAAAGACATTTCTCCTACCGTTCAGGCAAGCACACAGAAGTTATCAAAATAGTCACAGATTTGAAACCTCAGCCCTACCATACCCTCAAGCAGCATATGAGTCTTCCTGACTCTGAAATAAAGCACTTCATGCAAAGTGCCTCCTACCCTTGAATGACGAGATGCGCCTTTAAGAAGGATTTGTTCTGCCCTTGTTCTCTTGAGGAGAAGTGTTGTAAACCTGGAGCCGATGTGTCAGTTCCATGGAAAGCAGAGTAAAAAGCCTGGGTTTTTTTTAAATTGGACAAAGGAAGCAGAGGAGGGTTATTATGGACCAGGCCAGACCCTGTTGAAACATTTCAAGAAAGTAGCCTGGACCCTAACTTTGCTCGTTATTTTAAGCAGGTGTAAAGTGGATATTCCAGGAGTGATGCAGTTGGCCCAACCACTTAGTTTTAAACAGAACAGAATTTATTTGCAAAATTATTGAATGAAACACAAACAAAAGAGACCACAATATAGAATAACTTAACCTATCCCAAAACCCAGCAGATTATCCCAACTTAATGATGCTGCTCCAAATGCTTGCAACATCCCCATAAGCATCCCCTTCTGTAAAATCAAACACAGATTCTCATGGGAGAGATGTCAGAAAGAGAGGATCAGCATGGAGCTGTTTCTTTGGGTCCAGTAGCCTCCAAACATTGACTGCTTGCTAATACCAAACCAAACCAAAACCAAACCTGAGCTAAGCTGAGCTGGGAGAACTGGCCACTCCCTTTTCATTGTACATTTTTTAAAAAACTTGAACGCTTCTTCAAGTAGATAAACCCAGACATATCGGAACCACTATCTTTACAATCCCTCTGATTAAAAAAAACAAGGATAACATAACCTTGTTAAAGAAGCATTGTCACTACAGGGTGGAGCCAGGTTCACATGGACCCAGAGTTTTAGTTTTTGCCTCCATTTGTTGAAGTTGGGATTTTTGGAGTTGAAGCTAATAGGTACAGTTCCCTCGCTGCTGCTGCTGCTGCAAAAAGCTTGAGTTCTCTCTCTGCTGCTAGATTCATTCTGTTGGTGTTCTTCTGCATGACACGGTGGCTCGATGTTTAGCAGTCTGCTTCACAGCGCCATGGACCCAGATTCGATCTGTCTCGAGGAACTGTCTGTGTGGAGTTTGCACACTCTCCCTGTGTCTGCGTGGGTTTCCTCCGAGTGCTCCAGCTTCCTCCCACAGTCCAAAGATGTGCAGGTCAGGTGAATTGGCCATGCTAAATTGCCCATAGTGTTAAGGGGTATGTAGGTTGGGTGCAATAATTAGGGAAAATGTCAAGTAATAGGGTTGGGGAATGGGTCTGGGTGGGATACTCCTTGGAGGGATGGTGTGGACTTGTTGGGCCAAATGGCCTGTTTCCACACTGTAGGGATTCAATGATTCTCCTGTGCTGGAGGAGATAGCAAGTAAGGGAAATCTGTTTGGCTGAATTTGCCTTTGCCAGGGGTGTATTTATGGGATTAGATTAGATTACTTACAGTGTGGAAACAGGCCCTTCAGCCCAACAAGTCCACACTGCCCCGCCGAAGCGCAACCCACCCATACTCCTACATTTACCCCTTCCCACTACGGGCAATTTAGCATGGCAATTCACCTGACCTGCACATCTTTGGACTGTGTGTCGCCTGAGGTGGGAATTGAACCCGGGTCTCTGGCGCTGTGAGGCAGCAGTGCTAACCACTGTGCCACCGTGCCGCCCACAATGCTGCTATATTGGAACAGTTGATGTATAGTAGTTAAACATGGTTTGAATCTGTGAGATAATTTCGGTTTAAACTTTAAGATGTGCCTGGACCACAGACTGATCTATAATAAAAGACAAAACTTTTGTTTCTTTTCTAACAACCATTTTATATACTCAAAAGTAGAATAGTTTAAATTGTG
>NC_057745.1:20638813-20662753 GCF_004010195.1 Chiloscyllium plagiosum | reverse complement strand
GAATCTATTCAATATTTCAGTAGAATTAAAGTTATGCCAATTCCTCTTTCTTTCTTTGTATTTTAACTGTGGTCCAAGAATGAAGTGTGTATTTGCTTAAAGGCTGGTAGTTTGACCAATTGAATCATGTCTGGAACACAGTGCCTTACACTTGCCTTTAAGTAAGGTAAAAGTTAGGGTCTAGGCCTCCTGCTTGGTACGTTTTGAGGGGGTTTGGTGTGGTCCTTATACTTGTGTTCCTTGCCATTGAGGTAGAGATACAAGTCATGCAGAGAATAGCAAAAGTGTGGGCACCCACATTTATCATGTAAAGTAATTTGACCCTGGAATTGAGATCAAACTCAGGGGAATGTCATGGAGACATAAAATATCCAACCTTCAACTACACTGTGTGGGGCTCATTTACTGTAACGGAATATGAAAGGAATCTGTCAGCAAGGAAAAGCAGATATTTATTTCCAAAACCCTTTTAGCATGTCCATGTTTGCTTTATTCTCATGTGTTGTTTCCTAACTCCTTGGGATATCAGCAAATGCCTGAATTTCCAGAGCAATTGCCTCTTGCCTGAGGATTTCTTATCCAGCAACTCACAAAGTTCCTGTTTCTGTGGATTTTGGCCGCACTCTCAGTGTTTTATTGCTGATGTTAAAGTGGCTTTTCCTTCCCTGCTGTGTCAATAAATTGAAAATTCTGAGGGTGTCTGAACTCTAATTGAACTGCCAGAAATAACGAGAGGTCATGACCTGAAAGATATTTAGCCAGCAGCCGGGGAGACAGGTTCACCTGGAACCTAGCATGCTAACCCACTGGAGTAAGCAATGTTCAATAATACCAGGGAGCATACTGTACTGATCTGATGAGTGGCGGTCATTTACCTTATGGCCAAGTGACATTTTAAGCTCTCCATATATTTAAACTAAACACTTCCAGTACATGCACAGCAGTTGATGAGTTTGCTCCAGTCTTGAATGAGCAAGTTTTAGGATACAACAGATTTGGGACATGATATGCAACAACTTTGAAATCTCAGCCTTGCTATATCCTCAATCAGCCCAGGGGTCGCCCTGACTCTGGAATAAGGTACAACAGCAAAGTGCCTCCTGCCCTTGTGATCCCCCGCAGGGATCTGGGTTGTACAGCGAATAGTGAAAGCGTGTGCACACATATCTATCACCAATTACCTTTGGATATATAGTTGCCTGACTGCTGCAGTTCACAGAACCATTGTAGAAACTCTACAGTGCAGAAACAGGCCATTCGGCCCATCAAGTCTGCACCAATCCTCGGAAGAGCTTCCTATCCAAACCCAGTCCCCAGAACTCCATATTTCCCATGGCTAACCCACCTAGCTTGTACATTGTGGACAATTTAGCATGGCCAATCTATCTAACCTCCATGTCCTTGACCTGTAGGAGGACACTCCACACAGACACAGGGATAATTTGCAAACTCCAAACAAACAATCAACAAATTGAACCCAGGTCCCTGGTGCTGTGAGGCAGCAGTGATTAGATTAGATTAGATTACTTACAGTGTGGAAACAGGCCCTTCGGCCTAACAAGTCCACACCGCCCCGCCGAAGCGCAACCCACCCATACCCCTACATTTACCCCTTACCTAACACTACAGACAATTTAGCATGACCAATTCACCTGACCTGCACATCTTTGGACTGTGGGAGGAAACCAGTGCACCCGGAGGAAACCCACGCAAACACGGGAAGAACGTGCAAACTCCACACAGTCAGTCGCCTGAGGCGGGAACTGAACCCGGGTCTCCGGCGCTGTGAGGCAGCAGTGCTAACCACTGAGCCACCCATGCGCTCTCACCTTTAATGTCCTGATCTCGAATAGAACAATGACAAGTCTGCAACCCCAGTACCATCACATCCTGCAATGGGGGAGGCAGATATCGACGGATCCAGGTCAAGGGGGGAACTCTTTTTCATGTAATTTGCTGCATTCCTCACCCTGTCTCATTAAGATGCCATTTCCATGGAACTGGTTGAATTCCTCATGGGAGTGTCCCAGAATGTGCTGAATTGTTTATTCTTAGCTAATCATTTATCCAGTTGCAGAGTGAAAAAAGGGAAACAGGGTGAGAAACAATCCCTGCAGCTAATAGAGATGCTGGTGCCCATTAAGCTTTTAAGATACTGACCAGGTGAGTATGCATTATATCGGAGCAAGAGAGGTTCACATAATGTGTAAGAACATAAGAGTTAGCACCAGGGGCACCTTGAGCTGCCTCCACCATTCCGTAAGATGCCTAAAGCCACTTTCCTGGCTGCCCCATATAATCTCTGGCTCCATTGTTAGTCAAATAATCTACCTGCTTCAACAGTAAAATTATGAAGTGATCCTGCCTCCTTTGATCTCTGGGAAGGTAACATTTTATTTTGCTCAAAAACTGCATGAATCCATGTAAAACTCTGTAAAACGATACAGAGGGTTTGTCAGTCTGACACAGCATTGGGACACAGACAGACTTCACACCTATTGTTTAAAAAGCTGAGCTATCTTGAGAATGTAATTTAAAAGAAGTTCTGGGATTTACATAGCAAAGAACAGAAACCAGCATATCCCATTATAAAAGATGAAAGTTTTAATCAAAGATTGTTTACTGTATCATATCTCCATGACACTGGACTCTGTTGGCTATAAATTCTGTGAGCATGATCTTAACCTCCACAACCACCTGATGAAGGAGCAGTGCTTCGAAAGCTAGTGCTTCCAAACAAACCTGTTGGACTATAACCTGGTGTTGTGTGAGTTTTAATTTTGTCCACGAGGAGAAAGTGAGGTCTGCAGATGCTGGAGATCAAAGTTGAAACTTTATTGCTGGAACAGCACAGCAGGTCAGGCAGCATCCAGGGTTAATTTTGTCCACCCCAGTCCAACACCAGCATCTCTACATCATAGTCACTAACTCATGGTATTAAAGAGGGTGCAAATTCCTACTATCCTCTCCAATTGCCCTGAGGCCATGTACATACAAGATGAGTAGCTGAGTACAGAGGAACCGTGATTATCCGAATACCAATTATCCGAAAATTAGATTATCCGAAGGAGCTCTCGAGGTCCCGATGGAAACATAACATCAGACATGTTTCCAGCAGTGCTCGGGGTTTTGTTTACATGATTAAATAGGCACCGTCTCCAAATGACTGACCTCCTGCCCTCTCTCTCTCCCCACACTTTCCTGGAGTTCTACACAGGGTTGTACCCTAAACCCCCCTTCCCCACATAATCTCTCCAAGGTTAACCTGTACAGGGCAAAGGTGGAACCTTTGTGGTCCAGCTACCCCAGAGAGGGGATGGGTGTGTATGGGATGGGGTAGCGGGCAGGGGGGTGGTGTTGGATGGAGTTGGGGCAAGGGGTGCTGGATGGGGTTGAGGGTGGTTGAGGCGGTGTTGGAAAAGGTTGGGTGCGGTGTTGGGGTGGGGGGCAGTGTTGGACAGAGTTGAGGGTGGGGTAGGCGGAGTTGGGGGCGGGGGGGTTGTGTTGGATGGGGTAGGGAGCGGGGTTAGATGGGTTGGGGGCAGGGCCTTGCGCGCTGTGTGCTGCTACAGTCTCCTGAATGGGGAGCAGACTTTAAAAACTCCGAGCCCCAGAGGAAAGGCACTTAATCGATTGTCCAAACGAAATAGTGCCCGCCCATCATATTGGGATAATCGAGGTTCCCCTGTAAATGCAATTTCTTGCTGGGATGATTTTCAATTAGCTTCTTTTGAGACCTCACAAACTGCTGAACATCATGATTTGGAAATGCACAGAAAACACAGCGGGCTAACACCTTCAACATATTATCTAGCTAACACCGATTGTTACAGTTAACCTGAGAATGCAACATTTTTAAAAAGTTTTTGTGATTTACACATGAAAGAAGTGAAACTATCATGATATTCGAACAGATGAAAGATTCAACAGACAATCAAGGTATTTTTCAATGTATAATTTCAGTTACATCACACTGTAAACTTTTGCTCTAAATTCTGTGTGTTAGGATTGAGCTTTCCACTATCACCTGATGAAGGAGCGACACTCCGAAAGCTAGTGTGCTTCCAATTAAACCTGTTGGACTATAACCTGGTGTTGTGTGATTTTTAACTATGAACATCATGCTCCCTTCTCTAACTCTATCACGGTTCTCTTATTTACCACCAACTCACACCTCCCACCCCCAACCCCCCTTAAAATGAGGGTTAAACTGCTCTCAGCTGAAAATGTGTTGCTGGAAAAGCACAGCAGGTCAGGCAGCATCCAAGGAACAGGAGAATCGACGTTTCGGGCATAAGCCCTTCTTCAGGAAGGGCTTATGCCCGAAACGTCGATTTTCCTGTTCCTTGGCTGCTGCCTGACCTGCTGCGCTTTTCCAGCAACACATTTTCAGCTCTGATCTCCAGCATCTGCAGTCCTCACTTTCTCTCTTAAACTGCTCTCAGTCTGCTGAAAAGAAAATGTGAGCCTTTTTTCTGCTCTTTGCTTGGGGGCATTTACAAATTGGAAAAGATTCCAGAGTCCAATAATACAAGGTCTTGTCCCTCACCACTCCTTGCCTTCAGCAACTAGTTTTTGATCCATGGGTATGTAATGAAACCTGACAATGCAATCTACCTTGGAAGCTGGGCAGCTAGTGGGGATCTGGGAGAAATGTAACAATATAAAGCCTCCCAAAGTGTGGAATAGCCCTTGACCTCTGAATAAAAACTGAAAGAACTGTGGATGCTGTAAATCAGAAGCAAAAACAGAAGTTGCTCAGCCGGTCTGTATTGAGCTTAGAGGTCAAGAGCAAAGACAGAAGCTGCTGAAAAAGCTCAGCAGGTCTGGCAGCATCAGTGCAGAGAAATCAGAGTTCTGACGAACCCAAAAAGTTAACTCTGATTTCTCTTCATAGGTGCTGCCAGACCTGCTAAGCTTTCTCAGCAACTTCTGTTTTTGCTCTTGACCTCTAACTTCCATGTATCCTTGCATAATTTACATGCATGACTCTTCATTCTTCCTACTTTGCTGAACACAACTAATCTGTCCATGCACACACAATCCTTTCCCTTCATTGTTTTCAATGCTTTAGCCAGGTCTCCCTGAACTCTGTGTTTTTCTTAAATAAAACGATACAGTTGTCTCTGACCAAGGATTTGAAACTAGGAATTAATTAAATGACACTTTCCTCTGAATTTTCTCCCAATATCAATATCGGAATGTGAGAGGATCTGAACTTGATATCATATTCTACCCAACATCTTGTACATGACTTTAGGGTTCCTTTTGTTTATTGTGCAGCTTAATTATATAAAACGAAACAAAGAACAGCAGATGCTGGAGATCGGAAACAAAGAAAAAACAGAAAATACTGCAACATTTTGGCAGGTCTAGAAACATCTGTGGAGAGAAAACAGAGTTAACTGTTCTTCTTCAGAACACCATCACCATGCTAGATGAGACCAACTTCAAACTGATCTAGCAACTCAAGACTGGCATCCATGAAGCGCTATGGGCCATCACTGCAACAGAATTGTACACCAGTACAGTCGATAACCTCATGGCATGGCATATTCCCCGCTGAACTATTACCATCAAGCCATGGGATCAACCTTGGTTCAATGGAGAGTGCAGCGGGGCATACCAGGAGTGGCACTTGGTGTACCTGAGAATGAGATGTCAACCCTGGTGAAGCTACCAAACAGGACCACTTGCACGTTAAATAGCATGAGCAGCAAGTGATAGACAGAGGTAAACATAATCAACATATCAGATCTAAGCTCTGTAGTCCTGCCACTTTCAGTCATGAATGGTGGTGGACAATGAAACAACTCAGTGGAGGAGGAGGCTCCATTAAATATCCCCATCTTAAATAGTGGAAGAGCCCAGCACATCAGTGCAAAAGATAATAAGCAGAAGCATTCACAGCAATCTTCAGCCAGAAATATCAAGTGATGATCCATCTCGGTCTCCTCCAGTGGTCCCCAATATCACAGATACCAGACTTCAGCCAATTCAATTTATTCCATGTGATATCAAAAAACTGTTGGGAGCACAGGATAGCATATAGACAATGGGCCCTGACAACATTCCAGCAATAATACTAAAGACTTGTACTCCAGAACTTGCAGCTCCTAGCCAACCTCTTCCAGTACAGTTACAACACTGGCACCTACCCGACAATGTGGAAAATTGCCCAGGTATGTCCTGTACATAAAAAGCAGGACAAATCTAATCTGGTCAATTACTGCTTACCATTAACCAAAAACTGACCTTATAAACACAGTGGCTGCAAGAGCAGGTCAGAGGCTAGGAATGCTGTGGCAGGTAACTCTCTTCCCCAAAGATTCCCCAAGTTCCCTGCAAAGCCACTCACCATCCTGACTTGGAAAAAGTTGCTATTCCTTCTCTGTTGCTGGGTCAGAATCCTGGAACATACCCCCCAGGGCATGGTGGGTCAGTTTACAGTATGTGGACTGCAGTGATTCAAGAAGGCCACCTTCTCAAGGGCAACTAGGGACGGGCAATAAATGCTAGCACTGTCAGCAGCACCCATGTCCCATGCCCTGCTCGTGATTTTTTTAAAAATGTAGGATTAACCCTCTAGACTCTCAGATTTGAACACACAGGATTATCAAGTGTATAATCAGTCTTACAAGCAATTCTTAAAAATATTTACCTTAAATGTAGACGGAGATGAATAATTCTGTTCCGCCTGCCTGTTTAATACAATTACAGCTTGCCAGTAGCTTCTCAGTCTTGCCAGTCCATGTTCACTTCCGCTGTCTCCCAGATTTTACCTTGCAGCTGCTGTAACCTGGACTGAAGGGATCCAGAGTAACATCCTACCTTCAGGGATAAGACAGGGTGACCAACAGCTCGCCTGATATATTGTCAGGCTTCCGGACCAATTTCAGATTGGACCAGCCTTACTGACCTGCCAGCAAGTGCAGAGGGTGCTTTCTTTTAAATTCTTTCACGGGATATGGGCATTGACAGCATTTGTGGCCCATCCCTAAAATTGCCCTTGAACTGAATCGCATGCTGGGCTATTTCAGAGGGCTATTAACAATCAAGCAAAGTTAAAAATCACACAACACCAGGTTATAGTCCAACAGGTTTAATTGGAAGCACACTAGCTTTCGGAGCGACGCTCCTTCATCAGGTGATTGTGGAGGGCTCGATCGTAACACAGAATTTATAGCAAAAATTTGCAATGTGATGTAACTGAAATTATAGATTGAAGAATTGATTGTCTGTTAAGCCTTTCATCTGTTAGAATACAGTGATAGTTTCACTTCTTTCATGTGTAAATCACAAAACCCTTTTTTTTTTAAAGTTGCATTCTCGGGTTAGCTGTTAACAATGGTGATAGCTAGACAATATGTTGAAGGTTCTCCGAATCATAACAATCAAGCACTTTGCTTTGGATCTGGAGCCACATATAGGGCCTGAGGGCGGCACAGTGGCTCAGTGGTTAGCACTGCTGCCTCACAGCACCAGGGACCTGGGTTCAATTCCTGTCTTGGGTGAGGAGCTTGCACATTCTCTCTGTGTCTATGTGGATTTCATCTGGGTGTTCCAGTTTCCTCTCACAATCCAAAGATGTGCAGGTCAGGTGAATTGGTCATGCTAAATTGCCCATAGTATTGGTACATTAGTCAGAGCTGAAGGGAAGTTGGCGTTTGAGTCGTTCTTCAGAGGGTCAGTGTGGACTTGTCGGGCCAAATGGCCTGTTTCCACGCTGTAGGGAATCTAATAAAAAAAAGTAAAGGCAGTGGATTTCCTTCCATGAAGGACATTAATGAACCAAATGGGTCTTTTGTTTTACAACAATCAATGATATCTTTGTGATCATCAATACTGAGTCTCTTTCAATTCCAATTTTACAAATTAATTAAAATCCCTCTGGATACCATGATGAAATTTAAATCAATGCTCCCAGTCAAGCCTGTGATTATGAGTCCAGTATAATTACTCATATACCCACTTCTCCCCTAAAACAAACTTATCACCAACAATGTCTATGGAGTTCCCTTTATCTAGTAACATCTCACCCACTTCAAAGAACTGAATCCAAATCAAGGTTTCAGTTCAGTACTTGTGTAAAACCTTGGCACGAACATCATTGGGAAAGGTGCAGTGATTGGAATGATGGCAGCCAGGGTGGGTCTTATAGAATACAAGTTCTCTGATTGGGGCTGCTAACCTGGTCCAATCAGGCAGCCCTGGCTGACAGAAATAAACAGGCCTGTCAGGGGTTCTACTCATTGTAGGAGCCGGCACTGAGCTAGCTGGGTCAATGTCATGTACCACACACATGTAAATGAAGGGTGACTTTGTGATGGGATACTGGCCCTTGGGGAATTATTTCAAAAGGTAGTTTGAAATTTGAGGAAGGAACAGTTGAACTGTAGCCTCAAACTTCTGGAATTGCACTAAACATGTTTAAAACTGCTGAAAAATAAGAAAAAAAATCCAATTTAAAATGGTGGAACAAACTGTTCGAAAGAGGATCTAAAACAATATTGGATATTATGAAGACAACTATTGTTTCAGACTAGGTTAGTTTAAATTCTCTGAGAACTCTAGCTATAGCCTTAATTAGATCAGCAGAGTTGTGACTAGATTTGCAAAGAGTTCTATTTACTTTAAAGGCTTCCTTTATTCATTGACTAGGTCGCGGTACTTGATAGAGCTATTAATTCAGCAAAACTCTGCCAGATGTTCAGTTCCACAAAATTTGCAGAGTTGATGATACAAGCAGGGACCTGAGCCACTCGGTGCTTGGTTAACACTAACTGCAAACTGGAGTCAGTAAGCTGTTTTAATTGCTAGGCTTGTCAGCCGCAGTAATTACTAACTATGGGCCCCACCATGCAGCATCCGTTGGTCTTCTTAGTCACTCTTTCAGTTGAAAGCTGCAGCAATATGCAGTTAATCAGGGGGAAGCCTCACCAGCCTCACTAGTGATTTCCTTCATGTAAAACTGTTCCATTCCTACATCTTCTATCCAATTTCAACAGAAGTAAATTTCAATGCCTTTCCTTTTGGGAAAAAAGTTTATTTCAAGCTCTTCAGGAGATGTCTTTTGTCAGGCGGTAAAACCTGAACAGGATTTGGATAGACATCTCCTCTGGGGCATAATGAGCTTGAACAGAAAAACAACATAAATAACCTGCACAATGGCTCTTTCACTATCCCAATGTTGTCTCATGAAGCTCAAGAGTGGTCCTGGCAAAGAGCAGATTTGCCTGCTTACATCCTATACTGCAGAAGTTATTCATTGAAACCGGAATCACTCACCTCCTGAATCCTCAAAGCCTGTTCACCATTGTGGGATATAGGTAAATTAATGTTATTTCTGCAATTATAATTTCTAATATGGAGTAAATGAACTCACATCAGTGTGTAATTGTTTCAGCCAAGAGCTGAGTCAACAAGAATGGAAACTATGTAGAGGAAATATATAATTGTTTTCGTATCAGTTAAAAATGGTATGTCAGCATGAAACGTGATTGCAAAACAATGGTAGATGTATGGGCAAATAGATAAGAAGTTGTAAGGGGATGACCTCGGCTTGTATAACAATGATATAAGTGGGGGGGGGGGGGGGGAAACAATGAAATAAGAAAAAATATGTAGGGACCCAAATTATATAAATTTCGAGAGTTTGTTGAATTTGGTGTGTATGTTCTCTGCCTTGCCCGGCACTAGACATTACACCCACTTGCAAGTGTAACAATAAAGGACACTACTGATTCAGATTTTTGTCTCGGACTTCAATTATTGAAGTGAGTGAGCTTTGTTTCTCACACCATCTACAAGACACAAGTCAGGACTATAATGCACTACTCCCCACTTGCCTGGATGGGTGCAGGTCAAACAACGCTCAAGATGTTTGACACCATCCAGAACAAAGCAACCCACTTGATTGGCAACACATCCACAAGCATCCATGACCTTCATCACTGGCGTAAGAGCAGTGTGGATTGTCTACAAGGTGCACTGCAGAAATTCACCAAAGATCCTCAGACAGCACATTCCAAACCCACATCTGGAAGGATAGGGGCAGCAGGTATATGGGAACACCACCACCACCTTCAAGTTCCCATCCAAGCCATTCACCAGCCTGACTTGGAAATATATCACCGTTCCTTCACTGTCACTGGGTCAAAATCCTGGAATTGTCTCCCTAAGGGTATTGTGGGTCCATCTACTGCACGTTGACTACAGCAGTTCAAGAAGACAGTTCACCACCACGTTCTCAAGGGCACCTAGGGCTACGCAATATATTCTGGCTCAGCCAGTAATGCCCATGTCTCCACGAGTGAAGAAATAAATTATAGTGTCAATCAAGAGAGGGTCTGGCCTTTAGGGGACCCCAATCTCAGACAACATTGCTGCTATCTTTGACCAATCAGAGAAAGTACTCCTCCAATCCCAATCCACCTTTCTTGAGCTTACCCCATCACATGGCCAGTTCCTCACCTGCATTTGTTGCAGACAAGCTCACTAATGAACCTATCACCAGCAAACACAAAAGAGTACCTGTGATTGGAGGAGCATCGGGGAACACTAGTGGTTATCGAGAGTGAGTCACTGGGGTCACTGTTGACCACACCAAGGCCTCAGGAATTACCACTCAGAGCCAGGCCTGGGCCTTGAGAAATTCCACTGGGAGACCGGCCTAGGATTCAGGAAATTCCACTGGGAACCAGGCCTAGCCCCGGGAAATTCCACTGGGAGACCGGCCTGGGCCTTGGGAAATTCCACTAGAAGCCAGGGCTAGGCCTCAGGAAATTCTACTGGGAACAAGGCCTACGCCCCAGGAAATTCCACTGGGAGCCAGGACTAGGCCTTGGGAAATTACACTGGGAGACCAGCCTAGGACTCAGGAAATTCTACTGGGAGCCAGGCGTAGGCCTAGGGAATTCCACTGGGAGCCAGGCTTAGGCCTGGGGAATTCCACTGGGAACCAGAACTAGTACTCGGGAAATTCCACTGGGAGCCATGGCTGGGCCCTGGGAAATTTCACTGGGAACCAGGCCTAGGCCTCAGGAACTTTGACTGGGAGCCAGGCCTAGGCCTCCGGAAATTCCACTGGGAGCCAGGCCTGGGCCCTGGTAAATTCCACTGGGAGAGAGGTCTAGGCCTTGGGATATTCCACTGGGAGCCAGGACTAGGCCTTGGGAAATTCCACTGGGAACCAGGCCTGGGCCCTGGGAAATTCCACTGGGAGACAGGCCTAGGCCTTGGGAAATTCCACTGGGAGAGAGGCATAGGCCTCAGGAAATTCTACTGGGAGCCAGGCGTAGGCCTGGGGAATTCCACTGGGAACCAGAACTAGTACTCGGGAAATTCCACTGGGAGTCATGGCTGGGCCCTGGGAACTTTCACTGGGAACCAGGCCTAGGCCTCAGGAACTTTGACTGGGAGCCAGGCCTAGGCCTCAGGAAATTCCACTGGGAGCCAGACCTGGGCCCTGGTAAATTCCACTGGGAGGCAGGTCTAGGACTCGGGAAATTCCACTGGGAGCCAGGCCTGAGCCTCGGGAAATTCTACTGGGAGCCAGGCGTAGACCTCGGGAAATTCCACTGGGAGTTGGGTTTTGGAGTGTTGTAGGTTGGATCTGGGGGTAGGAGAGGGGGGAGATTGCTGGGCAGATCCTCGGGAGTTGCTAGATCTGGGCCTAATTAGCTGAACATATGTCAGAGAGAAGATTTTAGGTGCTATTATTAAAGATGCTGTCAGAAATGTTCAAGGTAATCAAACAGAATCCAAGTGGTTTTGGGAAAGAAAAATAATGTTGAAGCAATTTAATGGTATTCTTTGAGGAAGTAACATGTGCCGTGAATAATGGGAAAGTGGCTGATTAATTGTACTGAGATATCCAGAAGGCATTTGATAAGGTGACACATCAATGGTTATTGAAGAAAATAATAGCTCCAAGTGTGAACATATTCATGGATAGAAGATTGGCTCACTAACAGGAAACAGGCAGAAATGGTCACCATCAGGCTAATAAAATGTAATGAGTGGTGCACTACAGTAATCATTGCTGGGGTCTCGATGTTTTACAGTTTAAACAAAAAAAATTGGATGATAGGTCTAAAGCAATGATTGTTACATTTGATAATAACGCAAAGAGGGATAGGAGGGTAAGTTTTGAAGAGGTTACACAGGTCTATGGATTGAATATGTGAAAGGTACAGTCGCAATAATCTGACCAGGCAATTCTTGTGCTCCTTCACCATGGAGAGATGAATGACGGTGGTTTAACCTAAGGGTCACTCAGGCAAATCTTCCATGGTAATCCTTCACCTACATATTCCTGGATTATTCCCATATTCTGGAATTGGAGCAATTGAAGCCATGTTGTTAGCATCACCCTGTATCACAAACCCGGCAGTCCAAAAAAAAGTCACCCATTTATGACAGAGTTAAGAATTTTTTTTTCTTCGTCTCACAGAGGATTGTGAGTGTTTGGAAGTCTCTTCCTCAAAAGGCATTGAAATCAGAGCTTTTGAATATTTTGAGGCAAAAGTGAACACATTCTTGATAAGGACGGGGCTCAAAGGCTATCAGGAGACAATGGCAATGAGGAGTGATCAGAACAGCCATTAATTTATTGAATGGTGGAGGAGCTTCGAGGGACTGAGCGGCCTACCCGTTAATAATTCATGTATTTGTATGGGCTGGGAGCCACATCCAGGAGGTTGGGACTGGGAGGGTTAGCTGCGGTGGTGGAAGGAGGAAGGAGACTGCAAGGGTGAAACGTCAGGAGATGCTGGAAGGAAAAACGTTTACACAAAGTGTGGTTAGAATTTGGAATGCACTCCCCTCCTAATATTGTGATGGATACAGATTCAAATCAATTGTCGAAAGGAAATTGGATAGCAAAGGGTTGGTGGGAGTTGAGCCAGGACTGACTGGATTTATCTTCGAAAGAACTGGCACAGACTCAATTTGCTGAATGAACTGTGTCTGTGCCGCACTGATAGATGCAAAGATGTTTGACCAAAACTGTCAAGGGGTAAAAGGAGGAACACAATATGGACCATGAAACAAGGGAAGTACTAGGGACCACGATTTCTCTCCCTCATCTTGCGCTGTACGACTGTCTGTACTTCTCAAATATGTAAAAGAATCATGTTGAGAATGTGATTAATTATCTTAAATTCCTTGTTAGAGTAGCCATTAGCACACTCAGGCTTGTGCAGTAAGGGCTGCCTGAGTCACACAATTACTGCTAACGACAGACATTTTGTTTTGAATTTTCAAAGATTTGAGTGTGGTCTGTATTCTGATTATTACAATCGACCAAGGGAGCATGCTATTTCATTTGATCAGCCAATCGCTAGCACATAGAGCTACGTGCAACACAAAGCATGTCACCTTCTCCAGCAAGATTTAAGTTCTGCACCAGCGAGTGGCAGAATGTGAGGATAATCCAGGAATATGTAGGTGGAAGATTAGTCACCTGAATGGTGAAGCAGGCTTGAAGGGCCAAATGGCCTATTCCTGCACCTCATGCTCTTATATCTATCTAAATTCGCATGGAATTACACTGCTGTGATTAACCAGCTGAAACTTATGAAGCAGGCAGTGCCACAGACAGATAGATTGGAAAATCAAACTCTTTTGTCACTTGCATCTGTAAATCATAATCATCACAAGAAGTGTCAGGTAAAGTCATTTAAAAATCAGCTCAAGTGAGCTTACAAAGTACCCAACTATCATGCAAATACAAACTTGTCTGAGTGCACTTTGGAGCTCAGTCAGTCATCAGCTTCCAGTCCTGAGCCTACCGTGAAAGACTTTGCATCAAACCCTTCTCTAAAGGTCAACACGTAGCACTAACTGTTACATGGAGCTACTGAACAGTCTTAATATCAGAGTTAAGTCAGGGTGGACATTAATGAAGGGACACGGGCACTTCTCCCAAAAATTCAGAGTGAAGTGTATGCCCTTGGCATTGCCAGTCAGAGATTGCAATCACTCCCACGTGTGCTGGAGTAAATAATGAGCAAGAATCCAGCCACAGAAAGCAGAATGTGCAAATCATGCCAAAAACAGTATCCCAATCATTTAACTGTTTACTGTCATGCCCAGGGACTTGAACAGGGCTCCTAATATTATTTTTAATTAAATTCTCTCTTTGTCAAAACTGCCACTTGTAGGATTTAAGATTGCTGCTGCCAACAACAAGATACAGCTTCAGGTTAGCGAGCTAATGGAAAGTCATACCTTTGCCTTGTGTCGACTGGCCTCAGATAAAAGAGACACAGGCAGTACATTTCCCCTATTGGATGGGCTTGGTTTGAAAGAAAATCATTGAAATGCATTATGCCTGAGATGGTGCTAACTATCCCCAGTTATCTCCTACAACACAGAATAGATGTTTGATGAGAGACATGGAAACCAGCTTGATAGCTGAGCTGAGTCGACCTTGGTCCCTGTGGCTGAAATGCCTGGTTTTTTTAGTAGAAGGCTCAGACATTTTTTTTTAAGATTAGGTTACTTACAGTGTGGAAACAGGCCCTTCGGCCCAACAAGTACACACCGATCCGCTGAAGCGCAACCCACCCATACCCCTTACCTAACACTACGGGCAATTTAGCATGGCCAATTCACCTGACCTGCACATCTTTGGACTGTGGGAGGAAACTGGAGCACCCAGAGGAAACCCACACAGACACGAGGAGAATGTGCAAACTCCACACAGTCAGTCGCCTGAGGCGGGAATTGAACCCGGGTCTCTGGTGCTGTGAGGCAGCAGTGCTAACCACTGTGCCACCGTGCCGCCCACAATTTTATTTCAGCCTGCTTTTATCATCAAGACAGAAATGAATAAAGTGGCTCCGGGTTTAGCAGAAAGCCTGCATTAAGTCCTGACTTCTCTCAAAACCCCATTTCCCGGGAAGAAAGATGTATATCACCTGAAAGCTGAACTAATTCCCCAGTCTACAAGAATTATACAGCTGCATTTTCAACTGTACCCACCTATATCTGAGCTCCTAAGGAAAGGAGGGCTGCCAACAGCAAAATCTCACTAGACATTGACTTTCTGGATTCTAATTCATATGAATTCATATCAATATCTTTGATTTTTAAATAATTCATAATTGTAGCTCACTTCCTTGCCTTTATTATCTTTCTTCCTTTGTATGCTTGTGTGTGTATACGGGTCACAGTAACTATCCCCCAGTTTTGAATACATGAATAATCCCATCTTTGTTTTAAATCTAAAGAATTTTTAGTGGGTTGTTTGCATTTCATAAATAGGTAAAAGCATTGCCACCTATTTGAAAGATTGAAATAAAGAAAGAAATTAAAAACACTTCTGATCTGGATAGAAATGGGAAACTATAAAAATAATTCAATTCACCTCTCGTAGTCTGTGATACTAACAATGGTTATATTTATTGGTTAGAATGAAATTCATTCACACAATGAGGGTGTTGTTATCAGGGCCAGTACATACTGTCCATCCTCAACACACTTCAGCACTGGAACTACCTTCTTGAATACAATGGAGTGGGTCGTTTCAGACAGCAGTAAAGAGTCAGGCACATTTCTGTGGGTCTGGAGTCACATGTAGGCCAGACCACGTAAAGATGGGGAGATTTCCTTTCCTAAAGAGCATTAGTGAAGCACACCAACGTTTTCAACAATCTAGTCATTTCACAGCTGCTGTTCCTGGCATCATCTTTATTTTAGTTCCGGGTTTATTTAGATAAATGAGTTTAAGTTTCACAGATATCACAGCAGGAATTGAAATCATGTGCCCAAGTCATTAACCATCATAGAATCTCTCCAGTGTGGAAGCAGGCCATTCGGCCCATCAAGTCCATATCAACCCTCTGAAGAGCATCCCGTCCAGGCTCACATGCCCCCCACCCCCAACCCCCCTACACTATCCCGGTAACCCTGCATTTCCCATGGCTATTCCACTGAGCCTACACACCCCTGGACACTATGGGCAATTTAGCATGGTCAATTCACCTAACCTACACATCTTTGGACTGTGGGAGGAAACCCAGGCAGGCATGGGGAGAATGTGCAAACTCCGCACAGGCAGTCACCTGAGGAATCGTACTTGGTTTCCTGGTGCTGTAAGGCATCAGTGCTAACCACTGAGCCACTATGTCGCTCAAGGAGATTCAGTTCCAGTGCATTGATAATTCCATTGTGCTACCATACCGCACAAAGGGGCATTCCTGGGACAGATTAGTCACTAGTCCTATTTGCAGCGAGAATGGCAGCAATTCGGTGAATGGGATGTTGTGTGGCCCAGCAATGGCACTATACATTTGGCCCATCAGATCTATTCTATCACTCAGCTGATCTATAATTCAACTCCATTTACTGTCTTTGCTCCATAAATTACTTAGAAAAATCTATCAACTTTCGACATTTCAATAAACCCCCAACATCCACAGTGATTTGGTTAGACAGGGGCAAATGCAAAGGAAAGATTACAAAGTGGACTACAGCCAGTTGTAGAGTTTCCTGTTATAGTTGGTGAGCTGCTGCAGTGCACCTTGTGATGGTACACGCTGTAGTCAGTGTGCATCAGTGGTGAAGGGAGTCAATACTGAAGACAATGGATGGGTGCAGGCTGCTTTATCCAGGATGCTGTTGACTTTCTTGAGAGGAGTTGGAGCTGAACTCATCCAGGCCAGTAGAGAGTATTAATCACACTCCTGACTTTCGAATAGGCTTTGTGGAACCCCAGGCCCTGGAGATTTGAGAGAAACACATCGCTTTGAAAGGTTCTCCTTCCAAACCTGCAAACTCCACTATTTAGAACAATCTGGGAGCTGATACAACGGAACACCACCACTGCCTCCCCTCCAAGCCACACACCATCCTGACTTCAGACTGTATCTGAAATGTTATGAAATGGTGGACTGAGAGTAGCATGGATCTTGCAGCTGTCCCTGAGGTTGTTTCTT
Source organism: Chiloscyllium plagiosum (assembly GCF_004010195.1). Taxonomy (NCBI): domain Eukaryota; kingdom Metazoa; phylum Chordata; class Chondrichthyes; order Orectolobiformes; family Hemiscylliidae; genus Chiloscyllium; species Chiloscyllium plagiosum. The sequence goes on along the minus strand of NC_057745.1, from coordinate 20,645,810 downwards.
CATAGTTTCGTAGTAATAGAAGCAGGAGTCGGCCATTTGGCCTGTCAAGCCCACTCCACCATTCATTAAGATCGTGGCTGATCTATTCATCATCTCAGCTCCTCCTCCCTGCATTATCCCCATAACCCTTAATTCCCTGACCATGCAAAAACCTAAATTTACTTCTAGATTTCTGAAGAAATATTTGGAGGGATATGGGCCAAGCACTGGTAGGTGGGACTAGTTTAGTTTGGAATGATGGTCGGCATACACTGGTTGGACTGACAGGTCTGTTTCTGTGCTGTAGGACTCTCTATCACTACCCCTTCAATATCACTGGGGCAAAATTCTGGAACAGAACTGCTCTAACAGCACTTTAACTCTGGTTCTCTCTCCACAGCTGCTGCTAGACCTGCTGAGTTTCTCCAGTGTTTTCTGTTTGCAGGACTGTTTTTTTTTAACCCTCTGAATTGTGATTGTTCAAGTTGGACAAATATGATGTTACTGAGAAGCTGCTACATTCACTGGGTTGTTCCAGGTTCTGGCACCTAGGAGTGTTTATTCTAAGGATTTGACTTGGATCGTTTGTTGTTACATTAACCACCTTATTTAATTGGTAACTCCTAGCACAATCTAACCATGGGAAATGCCACTGACATCTTCACACACTGGTTGACATTGGTAAATGGCATTGTATGAGGAAGGAAGAGACAGAAACAGAGGGGTGTTGAACAAGTGACTTTATTTTTGCAGCCAAATTATACAGCTGATGTTGAATGCAAGGTGGAAATTTCAGAGGAAATGCAAATATCGTTGATTAAAGCTTTCTTTGTGCCTGGAGTTTATGGCCCCCTTGTGATGTTTGGCAAGGTTCATTGAACACTATCAGCCTTTCTTTTTAACTGTACTAAGTTTGGGGGGGGGGGGGGGCGCGCGCAGGAGGTGGTTTGAGATATCAGTGTGAATAATTTATTAGAGTGAAACATTTGGTGCATGAGGTTTCTACATGAGGGGAATTTAATGTTGTGAAACCGCTATTTCATTTTAATCATCTCAGTCCCAGTCATATAGATTTTGCAAAATATATAAAGAATCCACCAAAATAAAACAAAATTACAAATAATGCTGATAACATTGTTGACAAAAAAAGTCCTCGCTTTTATTCCTGAATATATTCACCAGCACCGCACCCTTATTGTCTTAAATTACTTAAATGTCACCATCTTGTGGAAGATCTCAGTCATTACATCCATCTGCTTTCACTGGGGTGGAAGGTCTGAACTCGATGATGTCCAGCACACCGAAAGTTTGTGGCTTAATGATCACAGGGCCATAAATTTTACTTAAATAGGAGCCGCACCATTCCTCCTTTGCAAACATCCAGCATAGTGCGACAAAGATGCAGAAACTATGTTCCATTACTGAGAGAGATCTAAATGATTCATGGCACAGCAATGTGGTAAACACTACTTCCAGCTTTGACTGCACATAAAACAGCTGTAATGGCACACTTGAGCACTAACAGTGTTGGTCCCCATCTCTACTCTGCTAGTGAATTACAGCATCCCTCATACGTTCCCTATAACAATACATCCCACCCAACAGGAAAGCACATTTAGTCCCATGAGATTCCTCATTGTTGTACCAATACAACGGTGATAATAGCAGATGATAGCACAAAAATGCTACAACATCTTCTCAATGACTACAGGAGATCATGTTCATCCTGTAGTTGCAAAATGGATATAAAAATGAAACTCTTGTTTAATGCAAGATGTCGTACCTCGCTGCATCTTTCTCTTTTAACTTGTAGAACAGGGAGGAAGAAAAAGAATAATGTTTGTTTAGGAAACAGAGACTCAGTGGTACTAGCTCAGAAGTTGGCATTGGCTGTGATTGCTCCTATCGGACTTGGATTGTTAAGGAGCTTTAAGTATTTTCTCCCCACAAAGGCATAATCCATATTGTTCGGTTACATCGGAAAGAAATGTTAGAATACGCTTTAAAATTCTTAAGCAAAAAATAAAAAATGCACAACTTCTTCCAAGACATACAGCAAAAACAGCTTCTGAAAAGCTGGCAGATAATGATATCCTGCTGTGACAATATCCTGTGGAAAATCCGTCCAATTCTTAGATTTGTTGAATACTGCACACAAGACAAATTCCCAGTCCTGGAAATTTGCAAAAACAAGTCCCACAATGAAAGGTGAGCAGTAATGAATTGTTTCCTTCAATCCTGCACTCTTATAAACTTGTCCTAGATTACACTATCTGAGCATCAAATTCAGAAATGCAGCCACGCACTGTTTAGAAAATTCACTTTCACAGTGGCAAATGCTTTGGCGAGAATCAAACTCTAATTCTGAGTGGAATCAGGTGAAGGTGAATGACACTTATTGATTGTGAATAGAGCAATTTGTGGCTCCTGCAGATTAAATCCTTTCAAACTTGGCATCAAAATGGAGTAGATAGCGACAAAGTCTGCTGCATAATAAAACATATTCATGAGCTCACTATTGTCTCGGCTTCCTATTTCTGTTACTTTACATTTTGTAGGCTAACTGTTAACTTGCCCTTGCAGAATTTATTGTTCAACATAAAATTAATCAAGTCCACTGCTTAAAGACATCATTGGCAGTTTGATACATTATTTATGCTGTTTGGACTTTAAAAAACTGGTCGCATTTGTATAAAACTGGTCGCATTTGTATAAAACTGGTCGCATTTGTATAAAGCTACCGTTTGGACAGTGCATTTGGAATCCATCCTGCCATAAACATCAATAGTGTCTCATGAATATTAGCCGGTCTGGATCAGCTTGTGGTGTAATAACTTTTCCCATAACATTTAAATTCAGCACTTTAAGGGATAAAGCATAACTTTCCACTTTCCCAATAATTCCCACTTGACTCTATTTTGCTCTTATAACTGAGAATTCCTACAAAGACTAGACTAAATGTTTGGTCGGTGTCGCCCAATTAAACATGGCTGTGTGGTTATGGTCAGAGGAGTTTTGTTGCACTTTAGTGTCGCCTGGGTTAGTAAAGTTCCAGCACAGGCCAGTTTTTTTACAGAATGAGAATGAACCAGCCAAGTGGGCATGCTTAATCGGGTGGTCAGTTCACATTGTGCCAGGATACAAGCATGGCAGCACTGGTTTTAAATTCGAAAAGATCAAAACCACATTCCAACATTCTATTTTAATCTTTAGACAAGAGGTCACCAGGCTGATTTTATATCTTAGTTTGAAAGTTTGCCTCCAGGAGGAGATTTCCCATCTGAGACTTCAAGTCAAAAATTAACATTGATCCAGGCCTCAGTAGTTAATCTTCACAACAGGCACTTTGGAACAAGCCAAAATGAGCAACAGGACTGCACTCTCGGCAGCATCTGTGAGAAATAAAGAAATTCATGACCTGAGACCAGATCGTACAATTTAATCAGAGGGAGAGTTTTGCTCACCAACATTTTAATTTAATACTGCTCACATCTGAGTTGGAATCAATCCCAGAGCAAAGAGTTGAAAATCCCTTCTATCTCTCTGTCCCGCAATATTTCCTGTAAAGGAAATGTGAATGAAGATGAACAGCACTTACTGACTATGAACAGAGCATTCCCTGGCTCTTGTCATTTAAATTGCTTCAAACATTGAACAGGTTCAGCCCACTTACAGTTTGGCACCACCTGGCAGGGTGGGAATGTCAGTCTACAGATGATCAATCCAACACCTAGTGTGAAAGTAGACAGAAGAGGGTCGATATGGACTTGATAGGCCGAATTGTGTCCACTTTAGGAATTCTGTGTTCTTCTGTTAAAAGTTTTAGTTAACTTGAGGGAAGGGGATGACATGGTGGAGCTTTCAAAACAGGAACACTAAGAAAAGGAAACTCATTGCTGCAGAAAGTATTGGCTGGAATAACAGCAAGAATAAATGACTTTAGCTATCATAGAGGCATAGAGATATACAGCACAGAAACAAACCCTTCAGTCCAACTCGCTCATGTCGACCAGATATCGTATATAAATCTAGTCCCATTTGCCAGCACTTGGCCCACATACCCATCCAGATGCCTTTTAAATGCTGTAATTGTACCAGCCTCCACCACTTCCTCTGGCAGCTCTTTCCATACACGCACCACTCTCTGCATGAAAAGGTTACCCCTTAGGTCCCTTATAACTTTTTCTCCTCTCACCTTAAACCTATGCCCTCTAGTTTGGACTCTCCCATCCCAAGGAAAAGACCTTGGCTATTCACCATATCCATGCCCCTCATGATTTTATAAACCTCTATAAGGTCACCCCACAGCCTCTGATGTTCCAGGGAAAATAGCCCCAGCCTATTCAGCTTCTATCTATAGCCCAAACTCTCCAACCCTGACAACATCCTTGTAAGAATTTTCTGAACATTTTCAAGTTTCACAACATCCTTTCTATTGAAAGAGGGAGATCAGAATTGCACACAATATTCCAAAGGTGGCCTAATCAATGTCCTGTATGGTCATAACATGACCTCCCAACTCCCATACTCAATGCACTGACCAATAAAGGCAAACATATCAAACGCCTTCTTCACTATCCTATCCACCTGCAACTCCACTTTCAAGGAGCTATGAATCTGCACTCCATGGTCTCTTTGTTCAGCAACACTCCCCAGGACCTTACCATTAAGTGTGGAAGTCCTGCCCTGATTTGCCTTTCCAAAATGCTGCACCATACATTTATCTAAATTAAACTACATCTGCAATTGGCCCATCTGATCGAGATCCATATTGGAAATTAGAACAAGTTGCTTTGTTCTCTCTCAACAGTCAAGATTAAGAGGAAATTTGATGTCGGTGTTCAAAACGATTTCAATGGAACACAAAAGAGATAGTGCCTCCAGGGTCAGTCATCAAAGGACTCAGTTTCAGGTGATGGGTAGAACCAGAGGCAACATGAGGAAGCAGTATCATGAGGGAATTGGAATGAACCAATCAAAAGGCCAGAAGAAACAGGAAGAAGTTGACATGGCTGTTGGGGCATTGATTAGATAGCTCGACCAAATTATTAGCACCAGTATGATGTAGAGAATGGTCTGCTTAATTCAGTGCTGCATCACTCATGATGCTGAAGTGCTCCATGACTCTTGGAATGAGGATACCAAAAGAGGGTCTCTGCTCTAAATAAAAGTCCGTTTGTTTATGTTTGGGGTTGAATGGACCACAAGACAAAAACCAAATGTTCAGTTCAGCACCAAACATATTTCAAGCCAATGTGTGGCTCATTCTGGATCTCACAAACCATGAAGCAGAAACTCAGCTCAGTGCCAACCCACCTTCCATACCCTGGCTTAGGTCAGTGCCAACCCACCTTCCATACCCTGGCTCAATCAGTGCCAATCCACCTTTCATATCCTGGCTCAGTCAATGCCAACTCACCTTCCCTATCCTGGCTCAGTCAGTGCCAACTCACCTTCCCTATCCTGGCTCAGTCAGTGCCAACTCACCTTCCCTATCTTGGCTCAGATCAGTGCCAACTCACCTTCCATACCTTGGCTCAGTCAGTGCCAACTCACCTTCCATACCTTGGCTCAGTCAGTGCCAACTCACCTTCCCTATCCTGGCTCAGTCAGTGCCAACTCACCTTCCATACCTTGGCTCAGTCAGTGCCAACTCATCTTCCATACCCTGGCTCAGTCAGTGCCAACTCACCTTCCATATCCTGGCTCAGTCAGTGCCAACTCACCTTCCATACTTTGGCTCAGTCAGTGCCAACTCACCTTCCATACCCTGGCTCAGTCAGTGCCAACTCACCTTCCATATCCTGGCTCAGTCCCAGCAGAAAGGAGCAATTCAGCCCAGCACTGACATTTCAAATATTTGCCCGCCAGACAACCTAAATCTCATATTTTGCCAATGCCAGCTGTCAGAATATCCACACAGGAATGGATGTGTTTCCAAGATAACAGAGCTGAGTGACTGAGCCATTGCAGCAGACCACAGGGAGAATGGAGATTATGGGGTATCCTGAACAGACTTAATGAGCTTTTCATGTTTCTTCCATCCTCCTCTTTTTATATTAGCCTGAATGAATGAAGAGGTAGCTTTATGTCTTACTTCCATCTGGACTGTGTGATGTCTATTTATATCTATTATTTCATTCTATCTGGATTACTTTTCAAACTTAAGTGTTTTATTCTTAAGCATCCATGCTAATGCACAAGATTGTCCCTCTATTATAAAGCTATGCATATTTTCCAGTTAAACAGAAAAGAAAGTTTCTTCTTTTAAAAGCAATTCGAGAACATTGGCAAAATAACTAGATGATAGATGCACATATCTCTGTCAGTGAGTGATGCCTGGTCTTCCTCAAGGTCCGAAATTCATGCTTCATCCTGAAAACTCTCCAGCATCATCATTCCCTGTTGCTTTCCATCCATAGGAGCAGGTAAGGGGAAGCAGGTCTATCTCAGATTAATTATACTTGTACTGCTGATGTTATTCAGAACCACCTCCATATCCGAAATATACTCAAATCTGCAACAAGTTATGAAAATAAGTTAAGTTATACAGACTCTGCAACAATCTAAGTAAAACTGCTTGAATATGAATTATACACTTATTGGCTTAACAATAGACAATAGGTGCAGGAGTAGGCCATTCTGCCCTTCGAGCCTGCACCACCATTCAATATGATCATGGTTGATCATCCTTAATCAGTATCCTGTTCCTGCTTTATTTCCATAACCCTTGATTCCACTATCCTTGAGAGCTCTATCCAACTCTTTCTTAAATGAATCCAGAGACTGGGCCTCCACTGCCCTCTGGGGCAGAGCATCCCACACAGCCACCACTCTCTGGGTGAACAAGTTTCTCCTCATCTCTGTCCTAAATGATCTACCCCGTATTTTTAAGCTGTGTCCTCTGGTTCGACACTCACCCATCAGCGGAAACATGTTTCCTGCCTCCAGAGTGTCCAATCCTTTAATAATCAGATCCCTTCTCAGCCTTCTAAACTCAAGGGTATACAAGCCAAGT
>NC_057745.1:20616820-20638063 GCF_004010195.1 Chiloscyllium plagiosum | reverse complement strand
TTTGCTATGTTGTACTTTTTCTCATTTAACTTTATATGTTTCTTAACTTCCCTCGTCAGCCACGGCCACCCATGCCTCCTCCTAGGATCTTTCTTCCTTTTTGGAATGAATTGATCCTGCATCTTTTGCATTATACACAGAAATATCTGCCATTGTTCCTCCACTGTCATTCTTGCTAAGGTATTGCACCATTGAACTTTCGCCAGCTCCTCCCTCATAGCTCCATAGTTCCCTTTATTCAACTGAAAAATTGTCACTTCCGATTGTACCCTCCCTCTCAAATTGCAGATTGAAGCTTATTGTATTATGTATTGTAACCTTCATTGGTAAGCTGTCTCAGTCTTCCCTTGTATTACAGGCTGTTACAAAACTCACAAAATTGTCAAATGTGTCTTCCAAGGCATGCCAATCTCTCTCCTTCCATCATCCAAGTTAACATTTCTGCTTTTTGGGTGTAATTGGAATTGAATGTGAATTGTCACTGATTTTCTTCTCTGTGTAATTAAAATCTTGGGCTAAATGTTGAGCTCCATGAAACTAGCTTTCCACATTCCACCTGCAATTGATCAGCACCATACACTGCTAACATCATCTGATTTTTCAAATCAGCTTAACTTTTGAATGTATTGCACTGGGCAAAAGCACTTTCCTAAATCAATAAGTAAAGGAGACACCCACTGTCTGATTCCGAGAGATGAGCAATGCAATCAATGATGCTCAGTCAAGAATATGATTTAGACTTTCTACATCTGATATGACTCTTCCTCACAGGAAGACCTAATGAATCTTTAGGTTAAATTTTACCAGAAATTGGCTGTGATGATAAAGGCAAGTTTGATAAAGGTTTCTCTCCAAACATCCCAGCAGAATTTCTAATGCTATCTTCACAAAGTCACCTCAGTTTTCATCCTGTGGTGCCCCCGCTTGTCATATTCTCCCACTGACCACAGATGAGGTGTGCCCACTGACAGGATCTGACAAGAGTTCCTGGCACCAGTGCCATCTTTAAAACTCAACCATGCACCCAGTCAATCACTGGCAGTCCATGGTAGCCCAGGATGGTTTCTGTCAATTGCACCAGACCTGGTGGGCAGAGGGAAATTGGCATCCCACTTTGCCAGTGGAGGTCCTGGTGGGCAGGCAGGTGGTGGGGGATGTATGCAGTCACTGCCCACAGAATGTACTTTGAGATTTCAGTGACTGTTGGGGGAGCCAGATGATCAAATGGTGAATTTCATGTCAGGAATTGTCACTGTCTAGTTTCCATCTAGCGAGTGGGGGGAATGGGAAACTGCGTATTAGTAAGGTGGGAATAGCATCATAATGAGTGTTAGTTTATGCTAATAAACACAACTAAATCTCGCTACTCCCTGGTGAGAATCTCATCTCACTTAGTTGGAAAATGGGATTTCTTGGTTTTGACATCAGGAAGCTCTTCAATGGTCACCTCTCACAATCCACCCTAACTGTCTCACGACAGACAACATCATTCAGGAGATGGGAGGCTTCCATCCCTAACTAAGCTTTCTGCCGATCGATATATTTCAAATCAGACTATGACAAAGCAGGACAATTAGCTCCACAACTGTTCCACATGAAATGAATTCTCTTATTAAAGAACAGCCTTGACACGAGTGCAACACTGTGCTACAAACTAATGAATCATAACATAATGTATGTGCATTTTTGAAATGGAAATCTGAACTTGTCGGAATTAGAGACCAAATTGTCCGTATAAAAAACAAATAAATCACATTTATAGTTAAGTCAAGCTGACAACGTGTAAACAGATAACCTCTGAGATATTAAACCAGTGGTTTTATCAATTGACCATACATAAAATATAGTAGGTAAAGAATATGGACTGAAGTGAGTCAAAGAGCCATAGAGTCATACAGCATAGAAACAGGCCCTTCAGCCCACTATGTCTATACTGACCAACAAACACCAAACAACACTAATCCAATTTACCTGATCTTGGACCATAGTCCTCTATGCCCAAGAATTTTAAGGGCTCATCCAGATGCTCCTGAAGTGTTGTGAGAGTTGCTGCTTCCACCACCCTCTTGGGCAGCACCTTCCATATTTCTAACACTCTCTGGGTGAAAAAAAACTTTCCTCAGATCTCCTCTAAACCATTTATTCCACATCTCAAACTTACGTCCTCTGGTCTTAAACATGTCTGCCAAGGAGAAAAGATTCTCATAATCCACCCCATCCAGCCCTCTCATAATTCTATATACCTCAATCAGATCCCCTTCAGTTTCCCCTGCTCCAAGGAAAACAAACCCAGCTTACCCAGTCTCTCCTCATAACCAAGAATATCTTGGTGAATCTCTTCTTGCAGCCTCTCTAGTGCAATCACACCCTTCCAATAATGTGGCGACCAGAACTGCACGCAGTATTCCAGTTGTGGCCTAACCAATGTTTTATAAAGTTGCAACAAATCTTCCTTGCTCCTGTATTCTATGACTCAGCTAATGACGACAAGTTTCCCAAATGCCTCCTTCATCACCCTATCTACCTGTGCTGCCACCTTCAGGGATCTGTGGGCTTGTACATCAAGGTCCCTTTGTTTCTCAGTATTCCCTAAGGGCCTATCATTCATTGTGTATATCATTCCCTTGTTAGACCTCTCTAAATCTTTCACTTACCAGGATTAAATTCTAACTGCATTGGTCTGTCCAATTTACCAGCTGATCAACATCAGATTGTCGCCTGAGACATCCTTCTCACTATCAACAACACGCCCAATGTTTGTATCATCTGCAGACTTACAAATTATACTTGCTACATTCACATCCAAGGTATTGATGTACATTACAAACAATTAGGTCCCAGCATCAATTCCTGTGGCACCTCACTAGTCACAGGCTTCCAATTACAACAACATCTCCCCACCATCATTCTTTTTCTCCTATTTGTAAGTCAAATTTGGATCTAGTTTACAAACTTGCCTTGGATCTCATTGGCTCTTACCTTTTGGACCAGCCTTCCACGTGAGGCCTTGTCAAAGGCCTTACTGAAGTCTATGTAAACCACAGCAACTGCTCACCATCATTAATATACTTCATCATTTTTTCAAAAAACAGAATTAAATGAGAAAATAACTGCCTTAAAACCCAAGATCACTGTAGTTCCAAAATCAAGTAAACCTAACACACATTGCAAGCATAGTTTATCCATCTGCATGCTCAAGCAATAATTCAAGCATCAATTGAAGATGGGCTCGAGTAGAGTGATTGTGTATAAGTAGAGCAGTAGCTGATTGGTCTATGGACTAGTAACCGGTTATTCATGGCAAATGCTCTTTGCCTAGAAACAAAATGTAATTGATCCACAGGTAGCTGAACAAGTACAGCAAAGCTTTCAGTTCTTCACTAGCTTAGGAAAGGCTCTCTATTCAGTGCAGTAAAGTTACTTTAAGTCTTTCCTTCAACAGTTGCTGTAAGCTGTGATTATTAAGTAATAGGTGAGGCCTTTTAAGTGTGTCTCTTGCAAACCAGTGAGAGTCTCCAGAGCAATAAGAAAGAGAAGCTATGTTCTTACTAGCACAAGAATCTTCACAGCAGGTTTTGTATACAGCGATCACTGAACTGCCTTCCCAGTCTTTCCTTCCATCTATAACGGCCATGGTTTTCTTTGGTCTGTGTCTATCTGTGTGTTTGTGTAGAAGGAGTGTTTATAAGCAGATTAGAGTTTTAATTTGTAGAGTATTATGCCAGTGTTCCATAATTGCTTACCTGCAGCTAGAATCTAATTACTTGTAATAAATATTTAGTTTTGTTAGGTGCAGCAACCTGGTCTATGCTTTCTGTCAACCTAAAAGACAGATAAATTGGGAAATTATGCATTTTTAAAAAATCATTAACTTTTGCAATGACTCCAGAACTAGTGGAGCTTAATTTCCATCACACGACTCAGTGAGGTGTAACAGACAAGAAAATTGCATGTCCAGATATTAAAATTGTACTTCCCTTTGTTAGAATTATAGGTATACACAGATGATTGTGCTCATCAAAAATTGATATGCCCTCTTAAGTATTTCTAAAACTCCTCTGGATTAAGTTTGAGAGGAAGTTCAAACTCAGAGCTCAGCTGCACCCTTTAATACAATAAAGTGGAATCTTAGTGAGCAGTGACCTCCCACTACCACAGCCTCACTTCCACTTCCTCTTCGGACAATAAAGACTCGCAGAGTTCAGGTTATGTGTTGTTTGAAGACTGCAGCAATACATTATACAGTGTACTGGAGAACTAACCTGCACTACCCTCAGTGTGTTCAGATTATGGGGTTATCCTATCGTGCCAGTGCAGTCAAATAGTAAGCTGTGTCTGTGTCTCTGACATCCCTCGCTGAATTACGCGCTGCAGAGTACATTTGCCTGACTCAAAGTGCCAAGACTGATTTCAGTTGAAATCTCTGGTGTCAGAGATAACTTTCAATAACGAATCTGAGTGCTCGCTAAGCCAAGGTGCAGGGGAGACTATGTAAATTTGATGTTTGTATTCTGTGAGCTGCTCAGCACTATAGTAGTTTACTGAACATAAAGTGAAGTTAACTACTGTTCACTTTAAGTTCAAAGTGCACCTGGTTATATTGAGCAGGAATTACAGAACTGAATTTTCCATTATGGCCTACTATCTGAACAGAAGGAGGTTATTCACCCATTTCATCCTAGTCTGCCATTCAGCTGCATCATGGCTAATCTAGATTCAAATTTATTTCCCTGCTTTTGGCCCACATTCATTGTTGTCTTTCCCTATTTATTGACCTAAGCTGTGAAAGTAGGTGTTCCTCTTTCTTACTAAATAATGTCCTTTCCTCTAAGCCAGAAATCATAAGCTCAAGTCCCAAACCCAGAACTAATTGGCCACGGATGGAGTGTTCATGATCTGGATCAGCAGACTTAAAATTAGCTTGTTAATCCTTCTAACTATAGCCCAAAGGGAGAAGTGTGTGAGAGTAGGAAACTAAACTCCTGATTTTTTTAGTCCTACAGCCTTTTGTGTTTTCCATGAGTGTTTCTGTAAGGAAGTGTTTTGTTTTTAGTTCACACTTGAATGGCCCTTTACTCCAGATTGGCACTGATCAAATGAAGCATTATGTCCTCCCTTTTTGCACTCCAGACTGTTGAAATAAACTCCTTAGACCTCGGCTGGACAATTGTACACAGCAGTAGGTGTCACATAGAGTCATAGAAATGTACAGCACAGAAACAGACCCTTCGGTCCAACTTATCCAAGCCGACCAGATATCCCAACCCAATCTAGTTCCACCTGCCAGAACCCAGCCTATATCCCTCCAAACCCATCCTATTCATATACCCATCCAAATGCCTTTTAAATGTTGCAATTGTACCAGCCTCCTGGCAGTTTCTGGCAGCTCATTCCTTACACCTACCACCCTCTGTATGAAAATGTTGCCCCTTAGGTCTCTTTTATATCTTTCCCCTCTCACCCTAAACCTATGGAAGGAGACCAGAATTGCATGCAATATTCCAACAGTGGCCTAACCAATATCCTGTACATGACCTCCCAACTCCTGTACTCAATAGAGAGAGGGCAGAAGCAACTTACTATAATGGTTCCAGCCATGAGGAACTTCAGTTATAAATCTTTCCGATAGGAAGGAGACCAGAATTGCACACAATATTCCAACAGTGGCCTAACCAATATCCTGTACATGACCTCCCAACTCCTGTACTCAACAGAGAGGGCAGAAGCAACTTACTATAATGGTTCCAGCCATGAGGAACTTCAGTTATGATGATAGATTGAAGTGGTTGAGACTGTCTTTCACTTCAGGACCAGAGCTGAGCGGTAGTGAATGGACGGCAGCTTGGGAAGAGAAGTGATTTTAAAACTTACCTCAAGGATTTGCGGCCTTCACTTCAGGACCAGAGCTGAGCGGTAGTGAATGGACGGCAGCTTGGGAAGATAAGTGATTTTAAAACTTACCTCAAGGATTTGCGGCCTTCACTTCAGGACCAGAGCTGAGCGCCAGCAAGCGGAGAGCAGCTTGGGATGGTCAGAGTTTGATTCTGAAAGGAAACCTGAAAAGTGATGTCACATCATTGCTGTGATTTGATTGGTTAATAAGAAATCTGCTAAATTTGAATCTGTATTAAATTGAATCTTATTAAACAATGGCTACAACTTGCATTCAGATTGAGAAAATACACAGAGACATAAAAACAGTTTAAAAATCTTTTAAAATTTCAAAACTAATTATATACAGTAAGGTGGAGGGTCAAGTGATGTGTTTTTTCTGTACAATGGTGGACCCCATTGTGGTCCCAGCAACCATGTCTATAATAAGTGTTGGTTGCTGGAAGAACTCCAGTTCAGATCCACTGACGTCAAGCCGGTGTTCTTCTCTGACCACTGCCTCCTGCTGGCTGACTGTCACCTACAGGGGACAGGTAGAACCTCAGTACGTAGTGACACTTGGTGTTTGCGTACCGGGGATCACGCACAGCTTGATGCAGCCACACACAAAGGTGGCCATCAGGGTGAGGGTGGCATTGGGTGTATTTTTTCCCCTGTTGCCCAGATCTTTATACAGTGAGTCCCTTCGGACCCGGTCCATCTGCAGACTGGCACATTCCAAGGTCCAGGACTACGTGTTGAGGGACGCGCTGAAGCTTGGGGCAGCAGCCGCCAAGGCGCGGTGGGGAAAGACCACTGTGTAACATCTGCCTGCCTAACGAAGAACAGGGGGCCCATACAGTCATTTGGGCTCTGCTGATGCCTCAGCTAATTATATGGGCATATGATTGAAAAATGTACAGACCTGTGAAAAAATGATAAATTCGGATCTCTGTATGTACATGTTTACATTTGTATGGCATAACCAACTGTACAGACCATCAAATTATTTTATGAATAAAGTATATTTTGAAATAAAACAAAACTCCAGCTCGATTGGTCGGTCCAGTTCCCGAAGAGCATGGCCTCGCTCTTGCCTCGGTTTACCTTGGCCCCCGAGAATTACTTAGACACTGTGTCTCAGGAGATAGTCACAACCCTTAGACTAACTCACTCAAATTCAGCCTGTGGTCAGGGACAGGGGGTGTGGCTGTGAGTGAGACAGGTAGAGAGTTCCAGGAGGTAGAGATGCAGGAACCTCAGCCCTTATCCTAGTCCAATAGGTTCAAGAGTCTTGCTCCCTGTCTGGACTTGAATGGGGACTGCAGAGATGATGAGCTGAGTGACCACAGCACCATGATGCAGGGAGAGAAGAGAAATGTTGTAATTTGAGATAGCATAGTTAGGGGCATAGACTATTCTCTGTAACCAGGATCGAATGTCCTGAAGGTTGGGTTGCCTGCCTGGTGCTCGGGTTCGGAATATCTCATCTGGGGTTCAGAGGAACTTGGAGTGGGAGAGTAAATATCCAGTGGTCGTGGTCCACATCAGTATCAATGACATGATAAAACTAGGGCAGATGTTCTGCTAAGAGAGTATGAACAGCTAGGAGCTAAATTAAAAAGTAGAACAAAAAAGGTAATAATCTCTGGATTACTGCCTGAGCCATGAGCTAATTGGCACAGGGTTAATAAGATTGAGCAGGTAAATGTGTGGCTGAAAGACTGGTATGGAAGAAATGGGCTTGAATTGGCTCCAGTACTCGGGAAGAAGGGACCTGTTCTGATGAAACGGTCTACATCTGAACTATGCTGGGACCAGAGTCCTAGGGAATTGCATAACTAGGGCTGTAGACAGGGCTTTAAACTAAATTGGAGGGAGGTACAGTTCTGTTATAGGGGAAACCTAAATTAAAGGAGGAAAAAAGAGTGCAGATCTTGGGAGAGGTTATTAAAGTCTCCAGCGCAGACACAAATAGGACAAGTGTGTTTGGAGAGGGTTAGCAACCAAACTTCAAGCTCACTGGACAAACTAATGACAATGAGAAGAGGGACAGTTAATACAGGGCTGAAGGCACGCAGTATGAGGAATAAGGTAAATGAGCTTGTGGCACAGATTGAAATAGGCAGGTATGATGTGGTGGGCATCGCAGAGAAGTGGCTGCAAGGGGATCAGGATTGGGAGCTGAATATTCAAGGATATACATTCTATTGAAAAGAAAGGCAGATGGGCAGTTGGTGTTGCCTTATTAGTAAGAAATGAAATTAAATCAATAGAAAGAAACAAAGTAGAGTCAGATGGTATAGAATCCATGTCGTTAGAATCGAGGAATCAAGACAGTGTTGGAGTTATGTATAGGCCTCCAAACAATAGTTTCGAGCTGGGGCGCAACACCAGGAGATAGAAAAGATGTGTAGGAAAGGCAAAGTTACGGAGTTCAATATGCCGGTGGACTGACAAAATCAGGTTGGTAGTGGTTCACAAGAAAAATAATTTGTGGAATGTCTACATGATGGCTTTTTGGAGCAGTTTGTGGTGGCATTAGGGAACAGGCAATATTGGATTTAGTGTTGTGCAATGAGGCAGATTTGATAAGGGAGCTAAAGGTGAAGGAATCCTTAGGAGGCAGTGACCATAATATGATTGAATTTACTCTGCACTTTGAGAGGGAGAAGATAGAATCAGAAGTAACAGTATTACAGCTGAATAAAGACAGCTACAGAGGCATGAGGGAGAAGCTGAGTAGAATTGACTGCGAGAGGAGCCTAGCAGGAAAGACAGTAGAACAGCAATGGCAGGAGTTTCTGAGAGTAATTCAGGAGACACAGGAGAAATTCATCCTGAGGAAAATGTAGCATGGTACAGGGAGGATGAGGCAACGATGGCTGACGAGGGAAGTCAGGGATACTATAAAAGCAAAAGAGAAAGCAAATAATGTGGTGAAGGACACTGGGAAACCAGAGGATTGGGAAGCTTACAAAGACCAACAGGGGGCAACAAAAAAAAAATAAGGAAGGAGAAGATTAAATATGAGGGTAAGCTAGCCAGTAATGTGAAGGAAGACTGCAAGAGTTTCTTTAGATATATAAAGGGAAAAAGAGAGGCAAAAGTGGACACTGAACCACTGGAAAATGACACTGGAAAGATAGAAGTGGGGAACAAGGAAAATGGCTGAGGAACTGAATAATTACTTTGCGTCAGTCTTCATGGTGGAAGACACGAGTAACGTCCCAAAAATTCAAAAGAGTGAGGGAGCAGAGTTGAGGAGAAGCTGCTAGAAAAACTGAATGGTGTGAAGGTGGATAAATTACCTGGACCAGATGGACAACACCCCAGAGTTCTAAAGGAATAGTTGAAGAGGTCATGGAGGCGTTAGTGCTGATCTTTCAGTAATCTCTAGAGTCAGGGAGGGTCCCAGAAGATAGGAAAATCGCTAACGTGACACCCTTGTTTTAAAAGGGAGCACAGCAAAGAAAGGAAAATTACAGACCGATTAGCCTAACCTTAGTCGTGGATAAGATTCTGGAATCCATTGTGAAAGATCAGATTTCTGAATAATTGCAAGTATATGGTAAAATAGGACAAAGTCGGCATGGTTTCATACCTGACAAATCTGTTAGAATTCTTTGAGGAACTAGCGAGCAGGTTAGATTAAGGAGAGCCAATGGACGTTACCTGCCTGGACTTCAAGAAGGCTTTTGACAAGGTATCACACAGGCGGCTACTAAGGAAGATAAGGGGCCATGTAGTCAGAGCAAGGTGCTAGCGTGAATAGAAGCCTGGCTGGCTGGCAGAAAGCAGAGAGTGGGGATAAAAAGGTCCTTCTCAGGATGGCAGCCAGTGACAAGTGGGGTTCTATAAGGTTCAGTATTGGGACCAGAACGTTTCAATTTATACATTAACAATCTAGATGAAGGAACTAGCTAGGTTTGCGCACAATGCAAATACAGGTAGAGGGACAGGTAGCATTGAGGAGGTGGGGAGGCTGCAGAAGGATTTGGACAGGTTAGGAGAGTGGGCAAAGAGGTGGCAGATGGAGTATAACGTGGGAAAGTGTGAGGTCATGCACTTTGGTAGGAAGAATAGAGGCATGGACTATTTTCTAAGTGGGGTGAAAATTCAGAAGTCTGAAGTGTAAAAAGAATTGGGAGTTCTAGTCCTGGATTCTCTCAAGGTAAACTCACAGGTTGAGTCAGTAGTTAGGAAGGCAAATGCAGTGATGGCATTTATTTTAAGAGGTCTTGAATATAAAAGTAGTGATGTACTTCTGAAGCTCTACCAGGTTCTGGTCAGACCACATTTGGAGTATTGTGCACAGTTTTGGGCCCCATATCTCAGGAAGGATGTCCTGGTCCTGGAACATGTTCAGAGGAAGTTCACGAGAATGGTCCCAGGAAAGAAAATCTTAACATATGAGGAACGTTTGAGGACTCTGGATCTATACTTGATGGAGTTTAGAAGGATGAGGGGAAATCTAATTGAAACGTACAGAATACTGAATGGCCTGGACAGAGTGGATGTTCGGAAGATGTTTCCATTGTTCTAAGAGACTAGGACACGAGGGCACAGCCTTAGAGTAAAGGGAAGACCTTTTTAAAATGGAGATAAGGAGAGACTTCTTCAGCCAGAGAGTGGTGAATCTATGGAATTCATTGCCACAGAAGGCTGTGGAGGCCAGGTCATTGAGTATATTTAAAACTGAGTATCAAAGGGATCAAAGATTACAGGGAGAAAGCAGGAGAATGGGGTTAAGGAACGTATTAGCCATGATTGAATGGTAGAGCAGACTCAATGGGCTGAATGGCCTAATTTCTGCTCCTTTGTCTTAAGGTCTTATGGAGAGAAAAAAGCTAAGAGGAGATTGAGAGGGATTTACAAAATCCTGAGTGGGCTGGACAGAGTAGGTAGGAAGAGGCTTGTAAAAGAAAAAAGAATGTGAGGGCATAGATTTCAAGTGATGTGCAAGCAAAGCAAAGTGAAGAAGGTCCATAGAGGCCATTATCCTGTCACCAAGTCACCCTTTATTTACGCATGGAGGGTCCTTGACACTGATCTAACTCCCTCAGAGCCAGCTTTCAGAGTGGACAGGATTCTGACCCTCCTGTTTATATCTGTCAGCCAGGGCTCCCTGATTGCACCAGATTAACAGCCCCAATCGGGGAACTCAGTGTCTTTGAGGTTACACTCACTACAATCCTCTCCCTCTGATTCCAAGGACATATGTTAGTTCCTTCTTTCTTTTCGCTCCTCTGGGTCATTGAAGCATTGGGTCAGGTTTTTCCAACCTTGCCTCTGATACGGGTGGCATGTAACGCACAGTAGCTCGCCTCTTGTGTTTGGACTGTATCGGAAGAAATTCATCCTCCTCTTCAGGCGGTTACATCCGTCATGTCCATCTCAGATTCCAATGTATCTTCAATGCTTGATGCAGAGGGAGAACTTCTCCAGGTTCCAG
The DNA here is from genome assembly GCF_004010195.1 of Chiloscyllium plagiosum. Taxonomy (NCBI): domain Eukaryota; kingdom Metazoa; phylum Chordata; class Chondrichthyes; order Orectolobiformes; family Hemiscylliidae; genus Chiloscyllium; species Chiloscyllium plagiosum. The sequence continues at coordinate 20,626,737 of NC_057745.1, read as the reverse complement.
AACAGTCAGAAAGGTAGTCGAGGAGTTGGGCATGACTTGCTGTCACACCGTTTGTGAGTTTGCAGCTTTCGGGGTCATGTTTGTTCAGGACCATTACATCTACCCGAACTTCATACATCACTAAACCTGACCTTGTGTTGACCATGCCTCTTAGCCATGCAGGGCCATTCCCATGGTTCTCACTTTGTCCCCAGTAAACTGTCTGCCTCAGTTAGCAGAGGTTTGTGTCCAGCATTGGCATTCCTGATACCATTTCACACGCCCCTCCCAGTTTCAGGAAGATCAGGTTTAACCTGGTGCGGAGTCTTCTTCCCATGAGCAACTCTGCTGGAGCTATCCTTGGAATTGCATGAGGGGTGGTCCTATAATCAAACAGGAACCGGGACAGTTTGGTATTGAATGAAGCTGTAGGCTGTCTCTTTAAGCCTGCCTTCAAAGTTTGGACTGCTCTTTCTGCCAGACCATTGGATGATGGATGATATGGAGCAGTCCTTATATGCCAAATACCATTTGACTTTAGGGAATACTCAAATTCCCTGCAGGTAAATGATAGTTCATATCTGTGACCAACACTTCTAAGAGCCTGTGTATTGTAAACGATGCGCGCAGTTTTTCTATCATTGTCCCCAAGTTTGACGAATGAACTCTATGCACATTCAGCCATCTGAGTGGGCATTCACAATGACTAATAACAGTGAGCCCATGAAAGGACCTGCATGGTTAACATGTAACCGAGTCCACGGTTTATCCGGCCATTCCCATGAATGGGGGGGGGGGGTGTTGCTGGCAGTAATGTTTATCCTTGTTGGCACTCTGGGCACTGCCCACCAACACAGCTACCTCTGCATCCAATCCTGGCCACCAGAGATAACGTCTTGCCAACGTCTTCATTTTGGAAACCCCTGGATGACTCTGATGGAGTTCAGCCACTATCTGGCGTTGACCTTTGCTCGGACAATCACTCTTGCTCCCTATACTGATATGCTGTGCTCCACTGGGGTCTGGTCTCTCTGGGTCCAAAAAAGTTTCAATTCTGGTTGATGATGGCCCTTTGCATTCCCCCATCATGACCAAATGTTTCAGCTTTGCAAGGACCACATATTTCTGATATTGTCAGTTGTGACTGGAAACATTTCCAGAAAACTTGAAGCCATTATGGATTCTTCCTGTGGCAGTACCACAAGTGGTGCATTGCCAATGGGAGATGGCCTAATGCTTCTGCATTTGTTACTTGACCTCCTGGGCGGTGTACCAACTTGTAATTATACAGACTTAGTATTAGAGCCACCGCTGAATTTGGCCTGAAGCTATGAGCACACTGCCTTGTCCTCTTCAAATAGATTTATCAGGGGTTTTGGGTCTGTTATTATTACAAACTTACATCTGTAAGGTATTGGTGGAACTTCCTGAGTCCAAATATGACATTCAGTCCTTCCTTCCCTGTCTGGGTGTATTTATGCTTTGCATTAGCCAAAGTCCTGGATACATACACTATTGGGTGTTCCTCTCCACTGGGCCACCAATGACCTAATACTACCCCGATGCCGTATGGGGAGGCATCACACATCAATACCAGATCTCACCTGGAATCAGTGTGCCAGCATCTTAGACAATCATAGCTGCTTCTTACCTACTCTGAAGGCTATATGGTTTGGCTAAACAACCATTTCCAAGGCTGACCCTTTTTTAAGAGTTGATGCAAAGGTGCCAGGATCGAGGTCACGGTATATATGAACTTTCCATATAGTTCACCAACCCAAGGAAAGACTTACACTCCGGTACTGATGTGGGAGCCAGGGCACCTTTCATTGCCCTCACTTTGGCTTTGCTTTGGGGTTTTCCTGCGGGCTTACCTAGAGTCTCTCTATTCAGGATATCCTTTCAGCTACTCCATAATTTTACTTTGTAACAGCCGTGGACAATGTTGGTGTTGTCAGAACCATGTTGGTCAAATTAGGATTTGTTTCCCACTTGGGATGAACCTACCTGCAATGATATCCTTGGAAATTGTTATGGAGTTTGCACAACCTAGCCCTGGGAAACCAAGGAAAGTCTTTTACAGATAGAAGTGACTGACTGAGGCTATGCTTTGGGGTTTTACTGTTGGCTGACTGAGAACCCCTCTATTCAGGACATATCCTGAGTCAGGCTATGCAATTGCCTTCCCTCAAGTAGGCTGGGGCTGTTTTCCCTGAAGCGTCAGAGGCTGAGGGGTGACCCTATAGAGGTTTATAAAACCATGAGGGGCATGGATAGGATAAATAGACAAGATGTTTTTCCTGGGGTGGGGGAGTCCAGAACTAGAGGGCATAGGTTTAGGATGAGAGGGGAAAGATATAAAAGAGACCTAAGGGGCAACATTTTCATACAGAGGGTGGTACATGCATGGAATGAGCTGCCAGAAGCTGCCAGGAGGCTGGTACAATTGCAACATTTAAAAGGCATTTGGATGGGTATATGAATAGGAAGGGTTTGGAGGGATATGGGCTGGGTGCTGGCAGGTGGAACTAGATTGGGTTGGGATATCTGGTCGGCATGGACAGGTTGGACCGAAGGGTCTGTTTCCATGCTGTACATCTCTATGACTCTATGATTCTAAGTAGTGTTCCCCAAGCTCAGTTGGACTGGCGAGGGTGTCCACTCCCATCAGAATACCCTGCATCTCATATGCTACACTGGCTGCATTTCCCAATGACAAAGCCAGTTGTAGTACCTGTTTGAAGTTCAGTTAGTCTTCAGCTTGTAGATTTTTGCATGGTTACCTCATTAATCCCACATACCAAACAGTCTCTCAGCAGCTCATTAAGGGTTAAACCAAAGTCACATGCCTTCTGCCAGTTGTCTTAACCCAGTCAAAAATCATGATTCTTGAATTGCTGAGTAAAACCAGTAGTGTCTCAGAATGGAAAGAACTTGGGGTCATAATATTCCTTAATTAAATCTGTCAAGTCTTGAAAGGTTTGAGTATCTAGTGCCTCAGGGAAAGATAGGCTCCTAATAACCAAAAATCTACAAGTCCACAAGCTGTCAGGAGAATTATTCGTTGCTTTTCATCGATCCTAATGTCATTTGTCTGGGAAAAAAATAACACGTTCTTTCCACATACAGGGCCCAGTCTTTGACAGTATAATCAAACAAGCCAAGCTTCCCAACTAACAGCATGATGCCAGAAATGATTAACCTAGCTCAGAGAGACTTGTGAGCAAATTTCTTCAGGAGCATTCTTTTCTCTCATTGCCATTGTGTAACTCAAGAGAATTTGGTATCCCATCACCAAGTCACCCTTTATTCACACATGCACAGTACTTCGCACTGGGCCGGCTCCCTCAACAGCCAGCTCTCAGAGTGAACAGAACCTCTGATACTCCACTTTATTTTTTTTCTCCTAGTTACATATTTTTTCTTTTTCTTTTTTTTCCTTCTTTTTCTCCCTGACACTACCGCCTAACAGCAGTAGTGCTTATTTTTCCCTCGCACCCATGTCGTGCATGTTCAGGTGCAGGACACAGTGAAGAACAAGAGGTGTATAAATCTTTATTCAATTTCCACCGCCAAGAAGAAAGAAAACACCCGAGTGGCCAGTGACAAGCAGTGCCCTGCTCATCAAAGGACAATGCTGCGTGATCAAATAAAATAAAGGGGAGGGTAGAGATTAAATCAAAATAGAGTTGGAGGGTAAATAATACACTCCACTCCCTGCGGTACCCACCTATCCCTGAACAACTCCATGGTGTTGGTGGACACCGTGTGCTCCTTCTCCAGAGGCACCCGGGCTCTAACGTAACCCCGGAAGAGGGGCAGGCAGTCGGCCCTAACGACTCCCTCCACGGCCCACTGCCTCGACCTGTTTCAGACCTGCCCTCCCTCCTCCGTACCGGGTGCCCAAAGATCAAGAGCATGGGACTGAAGGCGGCATGGGGCGGCACGGTGGCACAGTGGTTAGCACTGCTGCCTCACAGCGCTGGAGACCCGGGTTCAATTCCCGCCTCAGGCGACTGACTGTGTGGAGTTTGCACATTCTCCCCGTGTCTGCGTGGCTTTCCTCCGGGTGCTCCGGTTTCCTCCCACAATCCAAAACATGTGCAGGTCAGGTGAATTGGCCATGCTAAATTGCCCGTAGTGTTAGGTATGGGGTAAATGTAGAGGTATGGGTGGGTTGCGCTTCGGCGGGTCGGTGTGGACTTGTTGGGCCGAAGGGCCTGTTTCAACACTGTAATCTAATCTAATCTAATCTAATGAAGTGCAACCAGAAGCAGACGAGGAGAAGGTTTTTCTGAAAATCAAAAAGGGAGTGCAAACACCCACACCCAATATACACGTGGTCCACAGACTCCACAGCGCCACAGAACAAGCAGTTGGGCTGGGAGTCCGTGAACCACCGCAACCTGCGTTGCAGGGGACCGCTGCGTGCAGCACCCTCCACCCCAGATCCCCGAGAGAAAGGGGGAGGACTCCCGCGTAGAGAGCCCTCCACTGGGGATCCCCACCGAACGGTGGCAAATGGGCACGCCAAGGCGTGTCCGGACGGTGGATGAGGGAGAAGAGGTGGATGGTGTACAGCAGCAGTCTATACAGGGCCCGCATTTTTACATCCTTAAAAAGGGACAAAATGAAAATTCCGAAGGCGGCTCAGGTTGTGGGGCACAGGCTCCTGCGGGAAGTACGGGACCTTGGGGCCAATGTGAAATTCCGTCCAGGCTGGGGTGAGCGCGGACGGGATCCCACCGCACACCTGAGCATCCTCCAACTGGTGCACTATGTTGGGTCCGAGCACCGCCGTTTTAAGGCGGCGGATGGTGGTGACCACGTACCGGACATCTACCGCTGCCCTGCTCGCTATGTCCTGCGCAATTCGACCATGTTCCAGACAGTGATCAGGTCCTGGTAAAAGACAGGCAGCGTCTTGAGGGCGACCTCCAAACCGTCACGGTCGACGAACAGGAGCTGTGTGTCGTAGTTGAGGTTACGCACCTGGCGGAAAAAATAGTCACCAGGGCGCACCACCTAGGAGGAAACTCGACGTAAAGGTATCGCTGCAAGGACTGAAGGCGGAACGTCGCAACCTGGGTGCGGACACACACCAGCGACTGACCGCCTCCCTCAATAGGGAGACACAGAACCTGCGCGGCGACCCAGTGCATCTTTTTGTCCCAGAAGAAATCGACCAACGTTCTCTGGATGCCAGCGACAAAGCCAAGAGGAGGGACCAAAGTGACCAGCCGGTACCACAGCATGGCGGCCACCAGCTGGTTTATGACCAGCACTCGACTCCTGTAAGATAGCACTCGGAGCAGTCCTGTCCAGCGGCCTAGGCGAGCCGAGACTTTGACCTCCAGCTCCTGCCAGTAGGCCAGCCAGGATTCCTCAGCCGGGTGAGGTAGACCCCCAGGTAGAGGAGATGGGTGGTACTCCAGCTGAACCCCCGTAACTCCTCCGGCAGAGAGTCCACCCGCCACGGACCAACCAGTAGTCCGGAACATTTGGCCCAGTTGATCCCGGCGGAAGACGCTGCCGAGTATACGGCCTGGCACTCGCGCATCCTCCCCAGGTCAGCCGGGTCGGTGAAAGTGAGGAGCACGTCGTCGGCGTAGGCCGAGAGGACCACCCCCGTGCCCGCGCCGTGCAGAACCAGCCCCGACAACCTCCTCCGCAAGAGGCGCAGGAAAGGCTCCACGCACAGGGAATACAGCTGGCCGGACAGTGGGCAGCCTTGTCGCACTCCTCTCACGAAGCGAAGGGGTGCCGTCAGGGACCCGTTAACTTTAACCAGACACTCTGCGGCGGCGTACAAAAGTCGGATCCGGGCGACGAACTGCGTCCCGAACCCGAATGCTCGCAGAGTCCCGAGCAGGTACTCGTGATCGACCCTGTCGAACGCCTTCTCCTGGTCGAGAGACAGGAAGGCGCTCGGCAGACCAGCCCGTCGACAGAAATGGATCAGGTCGTCACCCTCGCCGCCGCGGCCCTCTCCTCCGACAGCCACTCGAACCCGCGAGTACGGAGGTGCGGATTCCTGAGCAACGGCTCCCTGACGACAGCCGCTACTCCAGCCGGAGGGTAGGCGCGACGCGATTCGACCATGTTCCAGACAGTGATCAGGTCCTGGTAAAAGACAGGCAGCGTCTTGAGGGCGACCTGCAAACCGTCACGGTCGACGAACAGGAGCTGCGTGTCGTAGTTGTGGTTACGCACCTGGCGGAAAAAATACGTCGCCAGGGCGCACCACCTAGGAGGAGGCTAGACGTAAAGTTATCGCCGCAAGGTCTGAAGGCGGAACGTCGCGACCTGGGTGCGGGCGCACACCAGCGACTGGCCGCCCTCCTCAATAGGGAGACTCAGGGCCTGCGCGGCGACCCAGTGCATCTTTTTGTCCCAGAAGAAATCGACCAACGTTCTCTGGTTGCCAGCGACAAAGCCAAGAGGAGGGACCAAAGTGACCGGCCGGTACCACAGCATGGCGGCCACCAGCTGGTTTATGACCAGCACTCGACTCCTGTAAGATAGCACTCGGAGCAGTCCTGTCCAGCGGCCTAGGCGAGCCGAGACTTTGGCCTCCAGCTCCTGCCAGTTGGCCGGCCAGGATTCCTCAGCCGGGCTGGGGTAGACCCCCAGGTAGAGGAGATGGGTGGTGCTCCAGCTGAACCCCCGTAACTCCTCCGGCAGAGAGTCCACCCGCCACGGGCCGACCAGTAGTCCGGAACATTTGGCCCAGTTGATCCTGGCGGAAGACGCCGCCGGGTACACGGCCTGGCACTCGCGCATCCTCCCCAGGTCAGCCGGGTCGGTGAAAGTGAGGAGCACGTCGTCGGCGTAGGCCGAGAGGACCACCCCCGTGCCCGCGCCGCGCAGGACCAGCCCCGACAACCTCCTCCGCAAGAGGCGCAGGAAAGGCTCCACGCACAGGGAATACAGCTGGCCGGACAGGGGGCAGCCTTGACGCACTCCTCTCCCGAAGCGAAGGGGCGCCGTCAGGGACCCGTTAACTTTAACCAGACACTCTGCGGCGGCGTACAAAGGTCGGATCCGGGCGACGAACTGCGTCCCGAACCCGAATGCCCGCAGAGTCCCGAGCAGGTACTCGTGATCGACCCTGTCGAGCGCCTTCTCCTGGTCGAGAGACAGGAAGGCGCTCGGCAGACCAGCCCGTCGACAGAAATGGATCAGGTCCCGGACCAGGTGGACGTTATCGTGTATCCTCCGGCCCGGGACCGTGTAGGACTGGTCCGGGTGGATCATGTGGGCCAGCACGGAGGCCAGGCGAGAAGACAACACCCTGGCGAAGATTTTGTAATCCGTGCCGAGGAGGGAGACCGGACGCCAGTTCTTTAAGGAACGAAGGTCCCCCTTCTTTGGCAGCAGGACGATGACCGCCCTGCGCCAAGAAAGGGGCAGCTGTCCGGCATTTAAACACTCCCCCAGGACCTGTGCGTAGTCGCTCCCCAGGACGTCCCAGAACGCCCTGAAGAACTCCACAGTCAGCCCGTCCAGCCCCGGGGTTTTGCCCCTCGAGAGCCGGTCGGGGGCGCCGGTCAGCTCCTCCAAAGTGACGGGAGCGTCGAGCCTTCCGGCGTCCTCCGGGCTGAGCTGCGGCAGGTCCTCCCACAGAACTCTGCGAGCATCCTCGCTGGACGGATCCGGAGAGAACAGGGCTGTGTAATAGTTTCGGACGTGGGCCCTGACGCCCTCCGGGTCCGAGACGAGGGACCCGTCGTCGGCCAGCAGCACAAGGAGCTGCTGACGGGTGCCACGCCTTTTTTCCAGCGAGTAGAAGAAGGGGGAGCCGCGGTCCAGGTCCTGGAGGAGCTGGATCCGCGACCTCACGTACGCGTCCCGAGCCCCGACGAGCTGCAGGTCCCGGAGCGCGGCCCTCTTCTCTTCGTACGCCCCGCGCAGGGCCGGGTCCGCGTCGGGCTGACCGAGGCGTGACTCCAGGTTGAGCATCTCCCTCTGCAACTCCTCGATCCTGGATTTCCGCCTCTTCGTCGACCCCCTCACGTACTCCTGACAGAAGACGCGGACGTGAGCCTTGCCCACGTCCCACTATAGCCTCAGGGAGGGGAAGCTTCCCAGCTTCCTTCTCCAGCCGGCCCAGAAACGATGAAACGAGTCCCGAAACCGCTCGTCCTCCAGCAGCAGGTTGTTAAAGTGCCAGTACGCGGAGCCGAGCCTGGCGCCGAACGGAAGGAGTTCCGGCCACAACAGGTGATGGTCCGTGCACGACACCTGCCGCATAGAGGCCTTCGGAAAACAGGAGGCGTACGCCCGCGAAACGTACAGGCGGTCGATTCTGGACGCTCCGACCCCAGGCCTCACGAAGATGAAGGCGATGGAGTCGGGATGGAGATTCCGCCAGACGTCCACCAGTTCGAAGAACTTGACAAAGTCCCCCAACCTCTTCCCCGACGCCCAGCCAGTGCGGGCACCACCGTGGTCCCTGGTCGGGATGGAGATTCCGCCAGACGTCCACCAGGTCGAAGGACTTGACCAGTCCCCCAACCTCTTCCCCGACGCCCAGCCAGTGCGGGCACCACCGTGGTCCCTGCCCTCAAGGACATCGTTAAAATCTCCCCCGAGGACGACGCACTGGTTCTCGTCGATGGAAGCGAGATGAGCGGACACTTCTTCGAAGGGGCCCAAGGCGAGTCACCCAAGGCGAGTCCCAGGCAGCGACGGTGGAGACCGGCCTCAGGCAACAGCAGCGGTGGAGGCAGGCCTCGGTCACAACGGTGGGGGGCAGATCTGTTGGGGAGGGTCCCCAAGGCAAGTCCCAGGCAGCCCCAAAATTGAGTCCCAGGCAGCAGTAGTGGTGGAGGTTGTGGGGAGGGGCCCCAAGGCAAGTCCCAGGCAGCGGTGGTCGAGGCAGGCCTCAGACAACAGCAGCAGTGGATGCAGGCCTCTGGCAAGTCCCAGTCAGGCCCCTGGTTGCAGCAGCGGTGGGGGGCAGACCTGCCGGGGAGGGGCAGGAAGATAGGAAAACACCCGGGTGGCCAGTGACAAACACTGCCCTTCACATCAAAGGGCAGTGCTGTGTGATCAAAACAGTGAAGGGGAGGGTAGGGACTAAATCAAAATAGAGTTGGATGGGGAAATAATGCGCTCCACTCCGGGCGGTGCCCACCTCTGACACTCCTGTTTAATTTTTTTTTATACGTGTGAGACACAGTGAAAGGCACAAAGTGCACGAATCTTTATTCGAATTCCACCACCAGGAAGATAGGAAAACATCCGACTCTCCTGTTTATTCTTTTTTAATATATTTTTTTAATTTAACCCCCACACTACCACCTAAGTGCGGTAGTGCTTATTTTTACCCAAGCACCCATGGTGTGTGTGTGCAGGTGTGAGACACAGTGAAAGACACAAAGTGCACGAATCTTTATTCAAATTCCACCACCAGGAAGATAGGAAACACCCGGGTGTTAACCCCCACACTACCGGTAGTGCTTATTTTTTCCCCCGCACCCATGGTGTGTGTGTATATGTGTGAGACACAGTGAAGGACACAAAGTGCACGAATCTTTATTCAAATTCCACCACCAGGAACATTCACCTTTTTTTTCTTTTAACCCCCACACTACCGGTAGTGCTTATTTTTTCCCCCGCACCCATGGTGTGTGTGTATATGTGTGAGACACAGTGAAGGACACAAAGTGCACGAATCTTTATTCAAATTCCACCACCAGGAAGATAGGAAAACACCCGGGTAGCCAGTGACAAACACTGCCCTTCACATCAAAGGGCAGTGCTGTGTGATCAAAAAAGTGAAGGGGAGGGTAGGGACTAAATCAAAATAGAATTGGAGGGAGAAATGATGCACTCCACTCCCTGCGGAGCCCACCTCTCCCTGAACAACTCCAGCGTGTTGGTGGAGACCGCGTGCTCCTTCTCCAAGGACACCCGGGCCCTAACGTAACCAC
>NC_057745.1:20571109-20616521 GCF_004010195.1 Chiloscyllium plagiosum | reverse complement strand
TGGTCCACGGACTCCACAGCGCCACAGAACAAGCAGTTGGGCTGGGAGTCCGTGAACCACCGCAATCTGCGGTTGCAGGGGACTGCTGCGTGCAGCACCCTCCACCCCAGATCCCCGAGAGAAAGGGGGAGGACTCCTGTTTAAATCTGTCAGCCAGGGCTCCCTGATTGGACCACCTTACCAGCCCCAGGCAATTCATATTCTATGAGGTTCACCTGTCTGACCTCATTACAATCACTAAACAAGGGTGATATGGGAAACAAAGTTTTCACCCCAGCAAGTAGATAGGGCATTTAAGGTTTTCGCGAAGATCTGTAGCTCGGGTTGTTGATGAGGTAGCTGGTTAGCTCACTGATCTGCTGTGTTATCATGCAAGAATGCTGGAAACAGGGTGTGCAATGCATTGCCTGGAAATATTCAACTGAAACATTCAAGAGGACATTGAGTGATAATTTGGATCGGGGGAATGTGGGGTAAAGGCAGGAGATTGGCACTAATTATAGAATCAGTGTCGGCAAGATGGCTGAATGGCCCCCTTCTGTTCTGAAAGAATTCTGTGATTCTGTAAAATTGCACCCAACTTTACATTTGCCTTATCGTGGGACAATAGGAGATGGTAATATTAGGTTATATGTAGCAATGAGAAGATATATGTAGTAATATTCAGTTAATATTAGATCAGTGGTGGTAACGTTAGATAAATCCATTTGCTGTGTGCAGAACCGAATGCTCTAGAACATGAGGTCAAACGGTCAATGAATCTTAAGATCGTGAAATGATGTTGCAAAGGAACAGTAACTTGGGTGCTATAAAAATGTGCTGCACACTTTGTATCATTGAATCATTCTCAGACTTGGGAGATTTGCCCCCTTGCAATATATGCTCAAATCTTTTCTTGTTTGAGTCCCACAGACAGAAGAGTGTTCTTTTTTCACAACAGCCTGCTTGCTTGCTAATGAAACAGAGACAGCAGCTAAAATACTAGCATCACAGAGAGAAATCCAAGCAACATAGGATTACTATGGGGACAGGATTCAGTGTAATTAGTGAACGTGCCCATTCCTGTACAATGGTAAGACCTAGATTTATTGATTTGACCTGTATACAAGAGGCAAATGCAGAACTGTTTTCTTGAGCATCTTCGTGTACACATGCTTAAAATATCATACTGACATATATCAAACACACTGCCTGAGATTCAAATGCATTGTCACTTCTAACTGTAACTTCCCTTGGTTTCCCAGGGCTACGTTGTGCAACTTGTATGACAATTTCCAAGGATATCACTGCAGTTAGGTGCACCCCAAGTGGGAAACAGGTCCTAATTTGACCAACATGGTTTCTGACAGCACCAACATTGTCCACTACTGTTAAAAAGTGAAGTTATAAAGTAACTGAAAGGATTCTGCAATCACATTGGTGAGCGAGAACCCTGGTTGTTATAAGTTATTAGATATTCCCCTAGCGAGTGGTTTGCTTCTGATAACCTCAGAGCAGCACAACACACAAACATAGTGCCCATCATTACACTGCCAGTTTCTTCAGTCTACAGATTATTGTCACACTGTTGGCATTAGAATTTTGGACACAGTGAATTTTTATTCCAATCTGTTGCAAAGGTGAAATGGCTCTTTCACAAAATAATTCCTAGACACAGGTCACCAAGTGATTTCTGTTCTCAAAGTTATCCTCTGATAATGTGAGATGAAATTAAATTGGCGCTTTGAGTTTTAATTAGGAAAAGGGTCAGAACACTATATTGTACAATGTACTGGTTCACAGATAACGTCTAAATGTCATAAATCTGCACTATGTAAAACGTGCTGAATACAAATAGCTAAATTCAAAGGACAGACCTAGCTTGTGAAACTTGTGTTGTCAACAGAGAAGAAGTGTCAAGGACTGCTCAAAAATACCCATAATATAGTCATTAAAACAATGATAGATGAATTTCTGGAAATAATACTCGGTAGCCGTCTGTCTGGTGAGGATCAAACAGATTCCAAAAAGAGTTCCTCTGAGGAAGGGTCACTCAACCTGAAACGTTAACTCTGATTTCTCTCCACAGATCCTGCCAGACCTGCTGAGCTCTTCCAGCAATTTCTGTCTTTGTTTTTGATTTACAGAATCTGCAGGGTTTTTTTTTAACTAAAAGAAAAGAACAGTAGAAAAGTTAGTTTGCAGATGCAGCAAGTAACCGGGAATGCAAATGGACGCTGTTATTTATTGCATAGGGAAGTAAACATCAAAGTTGGGAGGTTTAATCGTAACTACATGAGATCCATATCTTGTTTACTGTGTACAGTTTTGGCCTTCTCATTTCAAAATGGATATAAATGCAAGAGAAGCAATTTCAAGATGGTTCACTCAACTTATAATGAACCGGTTGAACTAAAACATTAAGTTTAGAAGAATGAGAAATGAACTCATTGAAATATTTAAGATCCTGAGAGACTTGACAGTATGGAAATCATGAAGAACTTTCCTTTTGCACAGAAGACTAGGGAACATGGTTTAAGAATAACAGGTTGCTGCATTAAGACAGAGATGAGGATACAGTTTTCTCAAAACATTGTTAATTATCTTCCCCAAATGCAACACAGCCTGAGTCAATTCAAGGCTGCATTTGATGGATTTTTGATAGAGTTCTGGGGTGCGGCCAGGAACGTGGAACAGACACCATCAGCAATGATCTGATTGAAAGGCAGAGCAGATTCGAATGGCTAAATGGCCTACTCCTGCTGATAAGTCTTATGTTGCTCTGTTATGTTTTAGTGGCCATTCAAAGGAGAGTCTGGTGCCTTTGCTTGTATTGCTTTCAATACTCTCCCTCCACTGATATGTTCCAAACTCTTTAGTGACTGGTTGAGTGGGAACCTCTGTGATGTTGTCAAGCGGCATTTGACAACGTTCCCCATGGGAGATTCCTGAGCAAGGTTAGATCCATGGAATACAGGGAGAACTCGCCATTTGAATACAGAACTGGCTCAAAGGTAGAAGACAGAAGTGGTGATGGACGGTTGTTTTTTAGACTGGAGGCCTGTGACCAGTGGGATTTTGATCACATGGGCCAATGGGCTGAGAAGTGGCAGATGGAGTTTAATCTAGATAAATGTGATGTGCTGCATTTGGGAAAGCAAATCTTAGTAGGACTTCTACACCTAATGATAAGGTCCTAGGGAGTGTTGCTGAACAGAGACCTTGGAGTGCAAGTTCATAGCTCCTTGAAAGTGGAGTCGCAGGTAGATAGAATAGTGCAGAAGGCGTTTGGTATGCTTTCCTTTATTGGTCAGAGTATTGAGTACAGGGGTTGGGAGGTCATGTTGCAGTTGTCCAGTACATTGGCTAGGCCACTGTTGGAATATTGTGTGCAATTCTGGTCTCCTTCCTATTGGAAAGATGTTGTGAAATTTGAAAGGGTTCAGAAAAGATTTACAAGGATGTTGCCAGGGTTGGAGGATTTGAGCTAAAGGGAGAGGTTGAATAGGTTGGGACTGTTTTCCCTGAAGTGTCGGAGGCTGAGGGGTGACCTTATAGAGGTTTATAAAATCATGAGGGGCATGGATAGGATAAATAGGCAAAATCTTTTCCCTGAGATCGGGGAGTCCAGAACTAGAGGGCATAGGTTTAGGATGAGAGGGGAAAGATATAAAGGAGACCTAAGAGGCAACTTTTTCACTCAGAGGGTGGTATGTATATGGAATGAGCTGCCAGAGGAAGTGGTGGAGGCTAGTTCAATTGCAACATTTAAAAGGCATTTGGATGGGTATATGAATAGGAAGGGTTTGGAGGGATATGGGCCGGGTGCTGGCAGGTGGGATTAGATTGGGTTGGGATATCTGGTCAGCATGGACGAGTTGGACCGAAGGGTCTGTTTCTGTGTTGAACATCTCTATGACTCTAAGATGCTCTTTCGTAGGCAGGCAGGAGCTCTAATCCCAGGACAGAGTCAATCACATTTCTGTCATAGTTCAACCAAAAGCCCTATGAAGATCTCAACAAACTGAAGCTGATGGAATCTAATGACAAACTATTCAGTGCTTTTATGTTTAATTTTTTAGCTGCAAGACAAAATTAGGGGCATCAAAACAACTATCTATGCCCTTGTGTGGAAAGAGGCCATTCAGCCTATTAAGTCTGTATCAACCCTCTGAAGAAGGTGTCAGATCCATGTCCCTACCCTACTTCTATAATTACCATAGCCAATCCATCTAATCTGCACACCTTTTGTGGGAGGAAACTGGAACACCCCAGTGGAAACCCACACAGATGCAGAGAAAACATGCAAACTCTACACAGAGCACCTCCCAAGGCTAGAATCAAACCCAGGTCCCTGCTGCTGTAAGGCATCAGCGCTAATCACTGAGCCACCATGCCACCCCAAGCCCTCTTGCTAATCTGGCTAATGAAGCTCCGGCAATTCAGTTCTACCTGGTTTTACTATTGTTTTACCCAGTTTGTTTACTGAAGGCTTGAATAGTATCTCCCCAGCTGAATAATCCAAACACAGAATCCCAAGCACATTGGCATTTACAACTTGAAATATTGGCAAATTAATGGTATGTTTATTTTATGCACTGCCTGAGGATCCATGACAGAATTCTAAGCAGCCATAATTATAAGAAAATATTTGTGTACAGTTAATATTCTTACACATAGGCATTTCCCCGTTGATATCTCATTGGTTCTTAGCATTTTTAATGATGCTGTATACAGTCAGTGGCTGCTTAAAATCATACTGATACATCCTGACAACATTGGGCTAGAGATCCTCAAAGTGCATGATCCTAACTCAACTATGAGTAACATGGCCTGATTTATCATATACACTATTCAAAATTCATTCATTTTAAAATATCTCCTGGGGGGGTTACACTTAAAGAGAGGAAACAGTAATCTCTGAAATAAACTGAGCCTTTTTTTGAGACTTGTAGATTACAAGAACATCTCAGAAAAGAGCTTGAGATACCTAGTTTACAGTAAAATAATGCGAGCTAATTATGATTTGTATGAAATATTATTTTATCATCTGTGAGACTAAATTCCACATATCATCATGTGCAATTTGGTAGCAAAAGCAATTTTTAAAAATGATATCAGCAGGTTTCCAAAATTGTTACCAACGCCAAATCAGATGGTAAAATATTAAAGTGACAGAAGAATTTACGCCCGTATTGGCTGCAATTATAAACTGCCCCTCAATCCCAACACAGGGGGCTGTTTGGCAGCAGGTAGGGGGATGCTGTGGAGCTAGTTTCAAATCAATGGTGTGGTGGCAGCCCAGTCTGGGGGTGGTATCGGGCAACCCATGAGCCCTCAGAGCTACTGTGTGCCAACAATTGGGATTTTACCAGCAACAGGAGGTGGCCAGGCCAAATGGCAAGAATGAAGAATTCTCACAAAGAAAAACAGAAATTGCTGCAAAAGCTCAGCATATCCAACAGAATCTGTAGAGAGAAATCAGAGTTAACATTTCAGGTCGAGTGACCCTTCCTCAGAACAGTCACTAAGCTCAAAATGTTAACTCTGCTTTCTGTCCACAGACGCTGCCAGACCTGTAGGGTTTCTCCAGCAATTCTGGGGTTTTTTTTTTGTTTCAGAGGGCAAAGCTGATATCATTCGATTTGCTCACGTCTTTCAGGGGTGGGACTTCCAAAGTCTCATCCTGAGCCAATTAGAGGGCCAACTGGTTTAAAATGGCTCTGGATGACCCAGTCAATTGGAGACAACTAACATTTCAGCCAAGGGAGTGAGGTGAGATGAGGTGCGGTGAGGTGAATGAGGTGAGTGAGTTGAGGTGAGGTGAGTGAGGTGAATGAATTGAGGTGAGATGAGGTGAATGCAATGAGGTGAGTGAAGGGATGTGAGGTGAGTGAGGTGAGGTGGAGTGAAGTGAATGAGGTGAGTTGAGGTGAGCGAAGTGAGGTGAGTGAAGTGAGTTGAGGTGAGGTGAGTGAGATGAGTGAAGTGTGTGAGGTGAGATGAGGTGAGTGAGGTTGAGAGATGAGGTGAGTGAGGTGAGATGAGTGAGGTGAGGTGAGGTGAGATGAGGTGAGTGAAGGGACATGAGGTGAGTGAGGTGAGATGAGGTGAATGAGGTGAGGTGAGTTGAGGTGGGTGAGATGAGGTGAGTGAGGTGAGATGAGTGAGGTGAGGTGAGGTGAGATGAGGTGAGTGAAGGGACATGAGGTGAGTGAGGTGAGATGAGGTGAATGAGGTGAGGTGAGTTGAGGTGGGTGAGATGAGGTGAGTGAGGTGAGGTGAGTTGAGGTGAGATGAGCCTCCACATTAAATTCAGGTGAATATGCTACTACTCTGGTGGAACAATGTTTAAGACCCTGCCCTTCAGGAGCAATGAAGAGTAGCTGCTGTAAATCATCCACTCGAAGTTCATCACTGAAGAACGACCTCTTTGAGTGAAAGTTGTTCATATATGACCTGTTCAGGAGAAAGCAGTGGGAAATTATTGCCCAGGCTGTTCAGAAAGCATCTGTGGAGAGAGAAACTGAGTGACCAATACAGGTCAATGATCTTTCATCAGCAGTAATTAAACTCTGCTTCTCTCTCCACAGATGCTGCTTGAACTGCTGTGTATTTCCAGCAATTTAATTTTGACTTCCAATTTTCAGAATTTGTATTGTTTTGCTTTCATATTGAAATGATTGCCTTTATAATTTTTTTATGTTATTTCCAAAATATGACACTATATAGATTAGTTGCACTTTGCATTTTGGGAGAGAGATTTTACTGTTCCATGGGGTCTACTAAGATTTGCAAATCTTCTATATTTTCAGAGAAACCATTTAGAAGGATGTTTATAAGGTATCTCCCCAGAGATAGTGAATAGAGATTTCCTGAAAAATGCATTGTATTTTCTTTAGTCAGTGCAGATAGTTACACACTTTCTCCTTATGACAATTCATTAAATAAACAAGGCCAAAATATGAACTACCTTCAATGTTCATCTCCTTCGGTTATTGTGATAGTCTAAGAAATATAAATATTAAGAAAAGATAAGGGTAGTTTGCATCCTTTTCTTTTTAAGCACATTATTCTATTGCAGTAAATGTCATCAAAAGTGATGATTAAATGATGCTTCACTTGTGTCATCTAAATCTAGACTGGCTCTCCAGTGAAGTATTGAGGGAATGCTGCACTGTCAGAGGTGTTGGTTTCTATATGAGTCATTAATTCTGGATCATGTCTGCTCTCTAAAATGAACATAAAGCGGAGAGGTAAGGAGCAGCACTCCCAAAATTCGAAATCATCCCACAACTGACCAGTCTGCTTATCATTCATACGGTGGATAGGGATTAAAGGCATAACAAACAATGACTGCTCCATTCAGCTGAGGATGAGGATGAGGCTTTCAAATCTCAAATGAGGGTCAGGCCTAGACTTCTGACAGATACAGGCCTCCAAATGACATTTTTGGAGTTATGTACAGAGAACATGGAGAGTTTACAGCTGCCTGGAAAAAGCCAGTGCTGTTTTCCTGAGCGATGAATCGTTGTATGGAGATTTGTTTGAAATGTTTAAAATCATAAAGGATCAAAGGCAGAGCAGATAGTTCCTATTGAGGGACGGATTGAAAACCAGGGAGATAAATCCATTGTGATTGCCAAAAGAACTGACTTGAAGGAAAACTTACCACCACAGCATCTGATTCAGATCTGGAGTGCACTGTCTGACAGGGTGGTGCAGGTAGATTGAACCATGACTTTCAAAGGAGAACTGGTTCAGACCATGGTGAGAAGTAAAATTGTACAGCTATAAGAAACGGGCAAAGGAATGGCACAAGCAGAGTTGGTCCTGCAGAGAACTGGCATGGACATAATGACCTAATTGGACTCCATCTCTACTATAACAGTTTACGTTCTATGGTCCCCCAGGTACATTTTTTTTATTGTAATACAAATCCTGATCACTGTCATAAGTGCACAGTTTAATTGATGAACCAAAACTAGGATGAAAATACATTTTAATTTATTTTATGAATTGCCTTCTTTTTATTTGGTCACTTTTGCTCATCTTTAACCTTTACACCATTTCTTATGTTTCTGATTTTTGTTTGGAAGTTGATAAACCCACTTTTTCCACATTCAGTTGATACATTACCTATCCTATGGGATTGTCACTGTTCCCTAGTTGTTTCAATTTGTTCTTTTCAGCTTTAAGCTGATCAAGCAGCGTGATGTCATAGTGAGAAGCAAATATTGTGCCAGAAGAAATCAACAAATTGATTTTCAATGAAATAAATAATTAACACGAGGCATCATTATTGTTGCAATACTTCCAGAACTGATGTATGTTCCAATATTCAAGGAACATATGTATGCGTTGCATACCACTCCAATACATTCCTTTCAAACTGTCCCAGAATCCTGTCGACACAGTGAATGTCAGGGATTGAAGGATTTGTGCAGTACCAAGTGAGGTCTATCAACAGGCAGACTGTTAGCCCTGAAAACAGGTGATCCCCAAGGTGTTTTATTTTAGCAAGAAATCAATGTTTTGCCAAACTCTTCAATTTAAAGTAATCTTGATGCTGAAATTCTTGTAGAGTAATGGCTGTGCATACAACGAGGGGATTCCAGGGGTTAAATCAGGAAGAGCGATGACCTTCACAAAGTTTTATCTCCTGGATTACAGGTGCATGACTTGAAAAGTTGTTGTGGCACAGTGGTAGTATCCCTACCTCATAACCTAGAGGGGCTGAATTCAAGATCCATCATTCTCCATAGGGACACAATAATATTTCTAAACTGGCTGTTTTAAAACAAAATGAAGCACATTTTGCTTGAGGCTTGTAGGATTCTGAAACAAATTAACAGACTGGGTGCAGGTAAACATTTCCACTTTGTGGGGGAATCTGGGACAACGGATACTCAACCTTCTCTGAGCCTGGATATGCAGGAGAGAATTCAGGAAATATTTCTTCATGTCCAAGAAAGTTATTTGGGTGGCACTGAGAAATAAGAAAGGGGTGATCACCTTATAGTAATTGTACTACAGAACTCCAATAGTCAGCAGGAATTTGAGAAAGAAAATTGTAAGATCTGAGTTATCTGTAAGAATAATAGGGTGGTTATGGTAGGGGATTTTAACTTTCCAAACATAGACTGGGACAGTCATAGTGTTAAGGGCTTGGATGTAGAGGAATTTGTTAAGTGTGTACAAGAACATTTTCTGATTCAGTATGTGGATGTACCTACTAGAGAAGGTGCAAAACTTGACCAACTCTTGAGAAATAAGGCAGGGCTGATGACTACGGCATAACTGGGGGAGCACTTTGGGGCCAGCGACCATAATTCTATTAGTTTTACAACAGTGATGGAAAAGGATAGACCAGATCTAAAAGTTAAAGTTCTAAATTGAAGGAGGGTCAATTTTGACGGTATTAGGCAAGAACCTTCAAATGTTGATTGGAGGCAGATGTTCGCAGGTCAAGGCATGGCTGGAAAATGGGAAGCCTTCAGAAATGAGGTATCAAGAGTCCAGAGACAATATGTTTCTGTTAGGATAAAAGGCAATGTAGGTAGGTGTAGGGAATGCTGGATGATGAGAGAAATTGAGGTTTTGGTCAAGAAAAAGAAGGAAGCATATGTCAGGTATAGACAGGATAGATCGAGTGAATCCTTAGAACAGTACAAAAGGCAGTAGGAGTATACTTAAGAGGGAAATCAGGAGGGCAAAAAGGGAACATGATATAACTTTGGCAAATACAGTTAAGGAGATTCAAAAGGTTCCTTATAGTAGACTGGTTAGCAAAGTTAGATCATATGGAATACAGGGAGAATTAGCCATTTAGGTAAAGAACTGACTCAAAGGGAGGAGACAGAGAGTGGTGGTGGAGGGTTGCTTTTTAGACTGGAGGCCTATGACCAGTGGTGAAGGATCGGTGCTGGGTTCTCTGCTTTTTGTTCATTTACATAAATGATTTGGCTGTGAACGTAGGAGAAATGGTTAGTAAGTTTGCAGATGACACCAAAATTGGAGGTGTAATGGACAGCAAAGAAGATTATCTCAGAGTACAATAGGATCTAGATCAGATGAGCCAATGTGCCGAGTGGTGGAAAATTGACTTTAATTTAGATAAATGCAAGGTGCTGCATTTTGGAAAGGCAAATCAGGGCAGGGCTTCTACAAGTAGCTGAACAAAGAGAACTTGGAGTGCAGGTTCATAGTTCCTTGAAAGTGAAGTTTGCAATTAGATGGGATAGTGGAGAAGGCGTTTGTTATGTTTGCCTTTATTGATCAGTGCATTGCGTCCAGGAGTTGGGAGGTCATGTTATGGCTGTACAGGACATTTGTTAGGCCACTTTTGGAATATTGCATGCAATTCTGCTCTCCTTCCTATCAGAAGAATGTTGTGAAACTTGAAAGGGTTCAGAAAAATATTTACAAGGATGTTGCCAGGGTTGGAGGGTTTGAGCTATGGGGAGAGGCTGAATAAGCTGGGGTGTTTTCCCTGGAGCATCGGAGGCTGAGGGATGACCTTATAGAGGTTATAAAATCATGAGGGGCAGGATATGACAAGGTCTTATCCCCGGGGTGAGGGAGTCCAAAACTAGAGGGCATAGGTTTAAGATGAGAGGGGAAAGATTTAAAAGGGGCCTAAGGGCTAGCGTTTTCACATAGAGAGTGGTCACATAGAGAGTGGAGTGTGTATAGGATGAGCTGCCAGAGGAAGTGGTGGAGACTGGTACAATTACAACATTTAAAAGGCATCTGGACGGGTAAATGATTAGGAAGGCTTTAAGGAATATGGGCCAAGTGCTGGCAAATGGGACTAGATTAGGTTAGGGTGTCTCATCAGCATGGACAAGTTGAATCAAAGGGTCTGATTCTGTGCTGTACGTCTTTATCATTGTATAACTCCATGATTCTCTGCATAGGGTGTGGAACACTGCACCAAAACAAAAGCAGCAGGCGCTGGCTCCATTCATAATGCTAAATCTGAGATCTATGCACTCTTGTTCAACAAAGATCTAAAAGATATAAGACCAAGACAGGAGGATGGAGCTGAAATGCAGAGCAGCCAACATCATCAACTGTCCCGAAATTCATGGATGATGTTGATACAGAGTCATGAGTTTCTGGCCTCGGTCTTCAAGTGACTGAACTGGCCAACTTTAAACCCACCAATGTTTGGCCACAAGGGGAAGGATATCCCACAAGGTCATGCAGAGCAATCAGGAGGATTTACTTCTTTTTCTTTCTCCATCTGCTGCCTTTCTGCCTCATTATTAAGGCATTTAAATTCAAAGCATGGTATCATTTGATGGACAAGTTGCCGCCATTTTGAACAATTGACAGCAAGCTCTTCCCAATCATTAATTGCTGCTCTGTTTCAAGGAAAGCTTCAGAATCTCTCAATGCATTTTCTTTGTCCACTCCAGGAATCCTGACCATTCGAGAGTTGAGGAGAAAGTGAGGTCTGCAGATGCTGGAGATCAGAGCTGAAAATGTGTTGCTGGAAAAGCCCAGCAGGTCAGGCAGCAGCCAGGGAACAGGAGAATCGTCGTTTCGGGCATAATGATTCTTGAAGAAGGGCTTATGCCCGAAACATCGATCCTGACCATTCGAGAGTTGGAAAAACAGGACCTGACAGCGAAGACACTTGCAGCTATCCAGACCACAATGCACAGTCAAAGAGGCACAGAGTTACACAGCACAGATATAGACCCTTCGGCCCAACACAAACTTCTACACCTAATGAAGGGACCTGGGGAGTATTGCCAAACAAAGAGATCTAGGGGTGAGGTGTTTAGTTCCTTGAAAGTGGAGTCACAGATAGACAGGGTAGTGAAGAAGGCATTTGGTCAGTGGATTGGGTATCCAAGTTTGGAGGTCATGTTGCAGCTGGACAGGACATTGGTCGGGCCACTTTTAGAATACTGCATTCATTCTGATCTCCCTGCTATAGAAAAAATGCTGTTAAACTTGAAAAGGTTCAGAAAGATTTACAAGAATGGTGCCAGGGTTGGAGGACTAGAGCTACAGAGAGACGCTGCATAGGCTGGGGCAATTTTCCCTGGAGCATCGGAGGCTGAGGGATGATCTTATAGAGGTTTATAAAATCATGAAGGGTATGGATAGGATGAATAGCCAAGGTCTGCCTTGGGTAGAGGAGTCCAAAACTAAGGGGAGAGGGGAAAGATTAAAAGGGGCTGAAGGAGCAACCTTCTGATGCAGAGGGTAGTGTGTCTATGGAACAAGTTGCCAGAGGAAGTGGTGGAGGCTGGTACAATAACAGCATTTAAAAAGTATCTGGATGGGTCCATTAATAGGAAGGGTTTAGAGGGATAGGGACCAAATGCTGGCAAATGGAACTAGGTCAGTTTAGGATATCGAGTCGGCCTAATCAAACATTCAGCCATGCTCAACAGGCCTCCTTGGTTTCCTCTACAGAATAAATCACATGAATGCAGCTCAGTATATTGTCAATATCACCAGAGATTTCAATACAGCAGAGGAACCTCTCATGTGTACCTTGTCAATAGTTTGTTGGAAATTTAAGTAGGTAGTGACTTCAGGGCTTCCCTCATTCACCAACTTTGCAACTTTTTCACAAATTACAATTAAACCACAGTTTAATTGGGTAACTATAGCGCCTATAGTTACCCAGGACCATCTTGTCACCTTTTTAAAAGATGGAAATAATATTTGCTTCCTCTCAGCTGGTGAGAACTATCCCCAAGTACAGTGAGTTATTAAAAATATAAAGCTAGGAGTTCATGCAGAGTCCCATCTCCTGAGAACCTTTAAGTGTTTATCATCCAGCCCCAGCTGCGCTATGTTGAAGTTCATAACTCTTTCTGAAACAATATTCTGATCTAATTCAGTAATAGTACTCGTTTTATTATGATGTAAGTTTAATAGTCAAGCATCATCTTCAAGATTGAAGACCAATGCAAAATTCTCAAATATTTCTGCAAGAACAAATGAGGCCATTGTAATTTGCCCTTGAATATCCTTTGATGGTCCAAATCAGTGTTTGATAGGTCTATACTTTATCTGACAGTTCTGTGTGAAACACTTTCGTGTGATTGAAATCCCTACTTCTTTATGATGCACTTGTCATTAGTACATGTTCTCACCATAGGTCAAGTCTTTTCATTCCACACAGAACATTAAAATGTAACGGGGTACCATTTAAAGAAGGTGTCGCTTGAGAAATTGGTCAACTTTCCACTGACACTTATAAGAAAAACATAAAGCGTTATCATTGTGTCACATTTACATTCTGAACCAGCAGAAATTGAAGTATTTTTTTAATTCCATTAGAGCATTTCAGAATTATTTAGCATGTAGTTTAAAAGCAAAGTGACAAGCCATCCCAAAAATGTGGATCAGAAACACAGAATCCCTACAGTGGGGAAGGAGACCATTCAGTCCCCACCAACCCTCGGAAGACTACCCCACCCTGACCCACCCTATCCCTGCATTTCCCATGGTTAATCCACCTAGCTTGCACATCTTGGACACTATGGACAATTTAGCATTGCCAATCCACCTGACCTGCACAACTTTGGACTGTGGGAAGGAAACCAGAGCACCCAGAGGAAGCCCACGGAGACTTGGGGAGAATGTGCAAACTCTGCACAGTCGCCTGAGGGTGGAATTGAATCTGGGTCCCTGGTGCTATGAGGCAACAGTGCTAACCACTGAACCACCATGCTGCCAGAAACATGGCAAACTGATTTCATACACGTGCTGTTTCTTTTGTTTATTAACAATCAGACCATTAAATTGAATTTTCAATATTTGAAAATGTCATTAACCTTGTGCCAGAAAACACCACAAAACAACTCAAGTAACTGTAACTCAGTCATTCCAAGGTGTCTGCTCATGTTCAATGACCCAGTAACAAAGCTCCATAAGCTATTATAGCTGAACCAATCTTGGTATGTTTCCAAAAATAGAAATGACAGCATCTGCACTGACCTTCTAGTGCAGTTTCATGTCTTGCACTTTGGACTTGCTTTTTATGCATTCTCTTGGGCCTACAGGAGACCAAATGCTGGCAAATGAGCAGGACCAACTATCTGTTATGGCAGGTTTGGCCTCTCTTGAACCATTGCAGTCCATGTGGAGAAGGGGAACCTCTGTTATTGTTAAGACAGGAGTTGTGGGAATTTAGCCCACAATAAAGGTCCAGTTCTGGGTATGCCATGATTTGGTGAGCGATTGGACATGATGGCACTACCATGCACTTAGTTTGGATACACTATTGGAGAAACATTGGCATGTTACTGTCGTGCATCTATCTCACATTGCAGCCAATGATGGTGGATGCAGTCGGCATTTTAGCCAGAGAATGGATTGTTGTTTACAAAAGATGTAAACCAACATCCAAACATTTCAGCAATGCAACACCAACACCAATGCAACTTCTTGTTCTGCATACCTTATCTACTGGGAGAAAGTGAGGACTGCAGATGCTGGAGAGTCAGAATCAAAAAGTGTGGCACTGGAAAAGCACAGCAGGTCAGACAGCATCCATGGAACAGGAGGGCTTATGCCCAAAACATCGACTCTCCTGATCCTCGGATGCTGCCTGACTTGCTGTGCTTTTCCAGAGCCACATTTTTCGACTTTATGCCTTATCTATTACTGTAGCTTGATGACATCTTCAGTGAAACTGGTTATCAGTGCCTACAAATGACATTAAAGACAAATCCGGTCTTATTAGACAGCAACTCAGGTGGCCATGGGGCTACGATACTGTAGAGGTGGATTCTATATCGTAGACTTCACCCTGAGAGCCAAACCTTTACAAATTAGCCCCCAGTTCATTGGTAGCTTGGATACAGCAGAAAAAGAGAACTGTGAAAGATCAGACCACAAGAGACTACACTGCAAATCCCAGATGGCAAACACATAGTTGAACAAGAAAGCACTAAAATTATCAATATGCACATTAAGTGAAATACCACCAGGAACACAGTCAACAGGATGTCAAATCACTCCAAACCCAAGATCATCAAATAATAAATGTGAAGTTTCCATGTATCTAAGATTTCAGATATTGTTACCATAACTAGAGCCAAGATAAATAAAATATCTTGTGTCTTTTGGCTATTTTTTTCAAATTTCTTACCATATTCCTCTTAGCTTTAATTTTCTTCTGGGACGCTACATTACTTCATTTCATTTTGACACGAAAAGTTCATAAAACATAGGAGCAGTAGTTGGCCATTCAGCCCATCGGGTCTGCTCTGGCATTCAATGAGATCATGGCTGGTTTGACAATACTCAACTCCACCTTCCTGCCCCCCTGTCACTTCCCTTTACTCTGTTTTCCAGAATATGTTTGCTCTGTGAAGTTTTATTTTAACTTCATTCACAGGATGGAGACAATGCTGGTTAGACCGGCATTTATATCCTGCCTCTAATGCCCTTGAGATAGTGGCGATCAGTTGCTTTCTTGAACTGCGACAGTCTGTGTAATGTAGGGATAGACTCGGTGCTGTTAGGGAGGGACTTCCAGGAATTTGACTCAACCACAGTGTCAGAACAAAACTATCTTTCCAAGTCAGGATGGTGTGATTTGGAGTGGAGTTTGTAGATGATGGTGTTCTTATGCATCTGCTGTCTCTGTCCTTCGAGTTGGTCATGTGTTTGGAAAGTGCTGTCTAAAGGAGACTTGATGAGTTGTTGCATTGCATCTTATAGATAGTACACACTGGTGCTCAGTGTTGGAGGAGTTAAACTTTGAAGGTCTTTCAAAGGCTGCTACCAAAGTCTTGAATGGTGTCAAGAGTCATTACTGTTGTTGGACCTATAATCATCCAGGGGAGTGGAGAGGATTCCATCACACTCTTAACCTGTACCTTATAGGTAGTGTCAAGTGTGTGGTGCTGGAAAAGCACAGCAGGTCAGGCAGCAACCGAGGAGCAGGAGAGTCGATGTTTTGGACAAAAGCCATTCCTGATGAAGGGCTTTTGCCTGAAACTTCGACTTTCCTGCTCCTTGAATGCTGCCTGACCTGCTGTGCTTTTCCAGCACCACACTCTCAACTCTAATCTCCAGTATCTGCAGTGCTCACTTTCTCCTTTTAGATAGTGGACTGGCTTGGAGGAGTCAAGAGTGACTTACGCAATGTAGTATTCCTAGTCTCAGACCTGCTCTTGTAGCCACAACTTTCATATGGCTGAAATAGTTCAGTTTCTAACTAATGACAATCACAAGGATGTTGCAAGTGAGGGACTCAGCGATGGTAATGCATTTGAATATCAAGGGAGATGGTTGGATCTCTCTCATTGGAGATGGTTGAAGTGAGATAATTAATTAAGATTGATATATAAATACATAGAATAGACAAATGAATATGAGCTATGAATATCTTTCCTAAGCTTGAAGAGAAACATAGCCAGTACTGTATGCCTGATGAGCTATGTAGCCAATTTGAAGGGCTGAGAAGATAAGTTTGCAAAAGAAGGAAGCATATGTCAGGATTAGACAGGATAGATTGAGTGACTCCTTAGAAGAGTATAAAGGCAGTAGGAATATGCTTAAGAATCAGGAGGGCAAAAAGGGGACATGAGATAGCTTTGGGAAATAGAATTAAGGAGAATCCAAAGGGTTTTTACAAATACATTAAGGACAAAAGGGTAACTAGGAAGAGAATAGGGCCCCTCAAAGATCAACTAGGAGAAAGTGAGGACTGCAGATGCTGGAGATCAGAGCTGAAAATGTGTTGCTGGAAAAGCGCAGCAGGTCAAGGAGCATCCTGCTCCTTGGATGCTGCCTGACCTGCTGTGCTTTTCCAGCAATACATTTTCACCCCTCAAAGATCAGCAAGGCAGCCTTTGTGTGGAGCTGCAGAAAATGGGGGAGATACGAAATGAGTATTTTGCAATAGTGTTTACTGTGGAAAAGGAAATGGAAGATAGAGAATGTAGAGAAATAAATGGTGACATCTTGAAAAGTGTCCATATGACAGAGGAGGAAGAGCTGGATGTCTTGAAACGCATAAAAATGGATAAATTCCCAGGACCTGATCAGGTGTACCCTAGAACTCTGTGGGAAGCGAGGGAAATGATTGCTAGGCCTCTTGCTGAGATATTTGTATCATCGATAGTTACAGGTGAGATGCCGGAAGACTCGAGGTTGGCTAACGTGGTATCATTATTTAAGAAAGGTGGTAAGGACAAGCCAGGGAACTATAGACCAATGAGCCTGACGTCAGTGGTGGGCAAGTTGTTGGAGGGAATCCTGAGGGACAGGATGTACATGTATTTGGAAAGGCAAGGACTGATTAGGGATAGTCAACATGGCTTTGTTCATTGGAAATCATGTCTCACAAACTTGATTAAGTTTTTTGAAGAAGTAACAAAGAGGATTGATGAGGGCAGAGCAGTAGATGTGAACTGCATGGACTTCAGCAAGGCGTTCGACAAGGTTCCCCATGGGAAACTGGTGAGCAAGGTTAGATCTCATGGAATACAGGGAGAACTAGCCATTTGGATACAGAACTGGCTCAAAGGTAGAAGATAGAGGATGGTGGTGGAGGGTTGTTTTTCAGACTGGAGTCCCAGTGGGGTGCCACAAGGATCGGTGCTGGGTCCACTACTTGTTGTCATTTATATAAATGATTTAGATGTGAGTTTAATAGGTATAGTTAGTAAGTTTGCAGATGACACCAAAATTGGACATGTAGTGGACAGTGAAGAAGGTTATCCTAGGAACTTAATCAGATGGGCCAATGGGCTGAGAAGTGGCAGGTGTAGTTTAATTTAGATAAGTGTGAGGTGCTGCATTTTGGGAAAGCAAATCTTAGCAGGACTTATACACTTAATGGTAAGGTCCTTGGGAGTGTTGCTGAACAAAGAGACCTTGGAGTGCAGGTTCATAGCTAATTGAAAGTGGAGTCGCAGGTAGATAGGATAATGAAGAAGGCATTTGGTATGCTTTCCTTTATTGGTCAGAGTATCGAGTACAGGAGTTGGGAGATCATGTTGCGGCTATACAGGACATTTGTTAGGCCATCTTTGGAATTTTGCATGCAATTCTGGTCTCCTTCCTATCAGAAGGATGTTGTGAAACTTGAAAGGGTTCAGAAAAGATTTACAAGGATGTTGCCAGCGTTAGAAGATTTGAGCTATAGGGAGAGGATGAACAGGCTGGGGTTGTTTTCTCTGGAGCTTCAGAGGCTGAGTGGTGACCTTATAGAGGTTTACAAAGGTGGAGGACATCAGAACTAGAAGACATAGGTTTAGGGTGAGAGGGGTAAGATATAAAAGAGACCTAAGGTGCAATTCTTTCACGCAGAGGTTGGTACGTGTATGGAATGGGCTGTCAGAGGAAGTGCCGGAAGCTAGTACAATTGCAACATCTATAAAGGCACCTGGATGGGTATATGAATAGGAAGGGTTTGGAGGGATATAGGTCTGGTGCTGGCAGGTGGGACTAGATTGGGTTGGAATATCTGGTCAGCATGAACGAGTTGGACCGAAGGGTCTGTTTCTGTGCTGTATATCTCTGTGACTCTGTGACTATGACTTGAATCAACAGTGTTATGATAATAAGGAGATATATAGGAGACATTGTTAGGCTTGTTGTGATAATAAACATGCTAGAACTATTGAGAATATGAAAAAAGATACTCACTGAACATGAATAGTTTTGATGATCAATGGCGTTGTGATTTAAGTGCTAAGATACTGACAAGTGAACTGTAAAAACATTGCAGAGAGGTGTGAGAATTAAGACTATAAATTGGCATGTTGACTTTATATCTGGGAGATGCTATGATGGACTTCTAACAAGTACATCTCAAGCTTGTGACTGTAAAGTAATGTCTGTAAATTAGCTGGATCTAAGCCCTGAAGTGGCTGTTTTGAATGGTGCTCATTGCACAACATGGTCATTGTCTGGCACAGTTGTGGCACAAATGTTACTTGTCATTTATCAGTTTAAATGTTGCCCATGTGTTGCTTCATTTGGGCACAGACTGCTTCAGTATCAGAGGAGTCACAAATGTTACTGAACATTGTGTAAATCATCAGCAGACATTCTCACCTCTGACCTCAAAATGGCGTGAAGGTCATTGATGAAGCAACAAAAGATGATTGAGGCTAGGACACTCCCCTGATGAAGTCCTGCAGTGATTTCCTGTGGCTGACCTCAAACAACCACAACCAGAGGAGAGTTCCCCCTTAAACTCCCCCACCCCGACACCAACCACCTCCAATTCCCATTAGCTCAAGTTTTGCTAGGGTTCATTGATGCCATACACAACTAAATTCTGCCATGATGTCAAAGGCAGTCACTCTCACCTCACCTCTGGAAATCAGCTCTTCTGTGCATGTTTGGAGCAAGGCCTTAGTGAGGTCAGGAGCTGAGTGGCCTTGATGGAATTCAAATTAAACAACAGTGACCAGGGTTACTGTTGAGAATGTGCTGCTTGATAGCACTGTCGACAACTTCTTCTACTTCTTTGCTGATAAGTGTTGAGTGATAATTGATAGGATTGATAATTGATCAATGTAGATGGTAATTAATAGGATTGGATTTGTCCTGCTTTTTTGTGGACAGGCAGGTAGATGCTAATGTTACTGCTGGACTGAGACAACTTAGCAAGACATGCAGCATGTTCTAGAGCACAGTAGACCTTCAGTACTATTGCCAAGGATTCTTACTTTATTTTTATTTAACAATACTTTAAATGTTGCATTTGTACCAGCCTCCCCACTTCATCTGGCAGTCTATTCCATTCAAGCAGCATGTATGGAATGAGCTGCCAGAGCAGGTGGTGGAGGCTGGTACAACTACAACATTTAAAAGGCATCTGGATGGATATATGAATAGGAAAGGTTTAGAGGGATATTGGCCAAATTCTGGCAAACGGGACTAGATTAATGTAAAATATCTGGTTGGCACAGATGAGTTCGAACAAAGGGTTTGTTTCTGTGCTGTGCAACTCTAACACTCTTGGCTCGAATACTTTGTTTCCCAAAAAACACTTCCCATCTTTTATTTTAGTGTGTGCTATGTTACTATTGCAATGCTCAGTGTCTTCCACCATTTCTTGGTATCACATGAAGTGAATCAAATTGGCAGAATACTTTTATTTTGCCTTTGTCCAACGTAAATGATAAACTGTCATCACAAATCCAATTCTGGAATCCTGAATTCTTACACAACATTTAGACAAGCCTTGAAAGTATGAGCCATTGGCCACAGTTACACAAAATATAGCCTCGGGTTCATAACATTCAACAAACATTACTTAATTCATGTGGAACTGAATAAAGATTTTGCATCTATAACAACCCAGTCAAGGGACACTACATCAGGCTGTCTAATGGGAAAGAATTTCGCAATTCACATCTGCCATTAATATCAAAAGCATTTATACTCTACTGCATTCTGAAGGTCATGTATTTAAAAAGCAATGGACATTAACTCTACCCTGTCGCTTTAGGGTTTTTGCTGGTAAATTAATGGATCATTAGTCCCAACAATCCACTGCTTAATTCTAGTTAATAAACCCAGATGTTGCTATTCCTCAAACACAAGTAGAATGAAAGCAGTCATTCAAAGATATTTTATGGTCTTATCAATTTAGTTTTGTGTTTAGTGTTTTGTGACCTCGACACCCAAATTTCTCTGCTCTTCCACAACACCCACTTTTCTCTTGAAATATAGCTGGCTTTTTTTTTAAATCAATTCATACTTCCCTAAATTACTGACCTTGACTTCAATCAGCCAGATAGTTTTGCCATTCCATTCTATTCATCAACATCCCTTTTATGTCTCAGAATGATCTGCGATGACTCCTATTTTAGTAACACCATCAAATGTGGATATCGCTCCCATGAGTCGTGTATTCAAATTGTTAGTGTATATAGCAGAAGTTGTCTAGAGCAATGCTCTGTGTGGCAATATTATCCTCTCCAATCACTCTGAGACTCTGCTCTTAACTCCTACTCTGCTCTCTTCCAATTAGCTTTTAATCCGTTTACTAATCACTCTCCTTTTCCACATCATTACATCATCTTCAACACTCTCTCATATCACATTTTGTCAGAGGCTACCACAGCAGGTCAACTCACAGCAATTGAACTACAACAGGTCAAGAAGGTAGCTCACCACCACCTTCCCAAGAGCAACTACAGACAGGTAATAACTAGGCCAGCCAGCAACACCCACATCCCACAAATGAATAATTTTTTAAAAAAAATGTTTACCCCATATGTCTCAACACAATCAGATTTTTCCTTTTCACAATCTTTGCTGACTACAAATGGTTAATTACTTTCGTCGTGACTTCAATTCTTTTCTCCCAGTGCCGATATTAAATTACCCAGACTAGTTCAGTCGCCGTTTGTGAAAATGCACGTAATATTTGCCAGCTCTCTGGTACACAACTATCTTCAATATGGCACAAAAATATAATTTCTTGTATTTATTCTAACTGCAATTTCTCAGACTCCTTGGATATAGTGTTAATTGGAAACTTCATTAAGCAATAGAAAGACAAATATAAACCTTTAACCCACAATATTTCATTTAACCCACAATGTTTCTAACCAGTTCTGGATTTTCCTCAAGCCCAATATCGTGATCTTTTGTAAAGATTTATTACATTTATTTAGTACCTTTGGTGTAATAAAACATACCTTGGCAAAAACAAAATCACACTGAAGCAAAATACTTGATAAGTATCCTTTTAAATTCCACATGTCATCGAACTCATTATACTTTCCTCTCAGGAGTTTCCTTTTATTGAACAATTTGCTTTCCGCTAACATATATAAAAAGAAGCTGTTCCTTCATTTTTAAAATTTTCTCTTCATACTCACTCCTTGGTTTCTTTACACTGCAGTATTCATTTACTGGACTCAAAATGTTAACTTTGTTTCTCTCTCCATAGATGCAGCCAGATTCACTTTTCTGTTTATTTACTCATAGGTCATGGGCATCACTGGCTGGGCCAGCATCTATTGTCTGTCACTTGTTGCCCTTGAGAAGGTAGTGATGAGTTGGCTTCTTGAGCTGCTGCAGTCCACATGCTGTGAGTGGATCCACAAAGCCCTGAGGGAGGGAATTCCAGGATTTTGACCCAACAATACTGAGGGAAAGGAGATATATTTCCAAGTCAAGATGGTGAGTGGCTTTAAGGCAAATTTGAAGGTGGCTGTGTTTCCATGTATTTGCCACCCTTGTCCTTCTGGATGAAAGTAGTCATGGGTTTGGAAGGTGCAGCCTGAGGATCTTCGGGGAATTTCTGCACTGCGTCTTGTAAAAGTACACATTGCTGCTACTGAGTGTCGGTGATGGAGGAGGAAGAGGTGCTTGTAGATGTGGTGCCAATCAAGTGGGCTGCTTTGTCCTGAATGGTGTCAAGCTTCCTGAGTGTTGATGGAGCTGCACTAATCCAGGCAAGTGGGGAGTATTCCATCACACTCCTGACTTGTGCTTTGTAGATGCTGGACAGACTTCAGAGAGTCAGGAGGTGACTTAGTTACCACAGCACTCCTAGCCTCTGGCCTGCACTTGTAGCCAAAGTGTTTATGTGGCGAGTCCAGTTGAATTTCTGGTCAATGGTAACCCCCAGGATGTTGATAATGGGGTAATTCAGTGATAGTAACACTGTATGTCAAAGGCCAATGATTAGATTGTCACATATTAGACATGGTCATAACCTGGCATGTGTGTGATGCGAATGTTGTTTGCCACTTGTTAGTCCAAGCCTGAATATTATTGCATTGGAACATGGGCTGCTTCAGTAATTCAGGGGTCACGAATGGCGCTGAACATTGTGCAATCATCAGCATTTCCCTCATGACCCCTTCCCCCATCAGCCCCAGCCTCTCACCAGGCAGCTGGCTGCATTGGGTGGGAAAGCCAACTACAAAGTTCCAGTCAGCTTCCTGACAATTAGTCTTTAACTATCTAGCAGCCACTGATGTGTGAGAATTGCGTGCACAGCTGCTGCTGCTGCCCCACACACACATTAACCAGGGATGGGTGATCCTGGCCCAAAGTGCAAGATGGTGCACCAGCCCACCCCCACCTGCAGCTGCCTGTCAACGCAACAATTCAGCCTCGTATCATCTTCATCTGGATCCTAATTCAATTTCAGTGGACCTTTGTCATTCGGCCTGAAACTGTGGCCTCAATTCAACCTCAGGTGCCAGCTAGTTGTACAAAGGGTCATCCTCGATCTGAAATAGTAACCCAATCACTGTGGTGTGTTGTGAAGCTGAGTTCAATAAATCTGGCCATTCATGGCAGAAGAAGAACTGGCGTGAAAATTGCCAACCCAAATGTTTCACCACTGCCTTTCATTCAAAGGGATTCTTACCTGGGCCTGGCCTATGCATGACTCTGGTCACACATTAGATGTTAGCTCTTTGGCCTGAGTTTTTGCTCCTGGGCCAGGGTTGCAAAGTTTCCTGGCTTCACAAGCACAACCTGGGAGTAAATGGCTTGGATGTTGCCGTGTTGTGGGGGGGGGGGGTGTTGATTGTCTGAGAGTTGACTCAAGCAGCTGCAGACTGACTGATTGTGGTGGCAGCTTGTGGGGAGTATTAATAAAAAGTTAAACTCTCCAGCCCTCCTATCTCACACATCACCTCACTCTCCTCACACTCTCCTCCTGTGCCCCAAACAATCCCATCACAAGTCCCCATACCAGGTTCACATAGCCCCCATTACAGCTCACGCCCTCCATGCTAACAGATGCCTCCCACACACACCAATTGCCTTTTCTATAGTATCTATGTCATCAAAACATTCCAACCCAAATCTCCAACCCATCACTCTTTGCCTCTACACTATCAATGCCAGTTCATCCAGTATTCACCATGGATAAACACGAGGACTCATGCTGAGAGCAAATAATATCAATTCTAAGTATCTAATTGCAGACTTTCCTTCTAAAATAACACATTAATGATAAAAATGTCACATTCAACTACATAATTCCTCATGACCACAAATATTTAATTCAAATAAATCATTCCTTATAAACATGCTAATAATTCCTCTTCAAAGAATCTTTAACCAGTTGGAGCTGTGAATCAAACTCTGAAATGGCAGGCACCTTATTGTGATAATGGAAGGTTGATAAAACAGTCATGCACTAATCGAATAGCCCTCAAACTTGTGTCAACAGACTTACTGAAGTAGACAGAGGTTATTTTTTAAACACTCCAGGCATTTGCCTCAAAGATTAAAAAAAGGTGTTCTAAATTCTTTGATGCTTTAGACAGTTCCTTTCTATGGGTCATTTTGACAAGTATTTTTGATAGTAGCTTTTGGCATTCCTTTTCGCACCTTTGTCGGTTGTTTATGGCAGGCTTGTTCATAGTTCTGATAAGTTTGATAGTTAATGAATTTATGCGCCATTTTTCACACATTCATGTCTGCTTTTAACATTTCTAGACCACACCTTACCTCTCTCAAAATATGTCTTAGCTATCTAACCAAATCCACCAACTTCAGCCCTGTTCTGACCAGGCATAATCTGGCTCACACTGTACTCTCTGTGCATCTCTGTCAACAAATCAGACATGACTGGAGACAGTGGCCAACTTATATGGGCAGCTAGCTCTGTGAATGTATATGCTCAAAACATAATCCACCCCCCAATCCCACTCTGCAATGATGATAGCTGTTTTTTTTAAGGCTGGGACTTCTAATTTTCAGCTTCCACTGCCATTCTCACAAAGACAGCGAGTCTTGTCATTGTTTCAAACAGTCCAGGCCTTAATGTCCATCAAAATGGCCTGGGAAATCACACAATTAGGATAAAGCTTTATGGTATAAACACTTTGCAACAAACTGTCTCTAATATCATAATTCTCTCATTCTCCATTGGGCATTTTTTTGTTCATTGAGATTTTGGAATTAAACCAAAACAAGTCACCACTTATCTATAATTCACAGCAGGAATAATATCAGGAGAAATCCTCATCATTTTAATTTCAAATTTCAGCTCAGAACATAGAAATGCTTCATATCACATTAGAAAAGATTTCCTTCACGTGTTATATGATTATTGATAGCAGTTCCACCTGTTTTGGTGCATTATGGTATTTCTTATTAATGTTGATGAGAACGCTGTAAAACAAGCCAGTTTATGAATCTCACAGTCAGATGCCTGCTCATTCCATAAATGGAACCAACAGTACTCCCAGGTTAGAAACACGATAATCAATACTTCCTTCAAATAGATGGAAAACTCAATAACTAGGAATTTATCTTGCCTGTGCAGTGATGACCTTAACGTGCTCTTGCTCAGAGCCAGTAAGCGTGGATAAACAATCAAACACTGAAAAGCAAAAACTTTTAAGATTCCCATATTATTAACAAATTAAAAACATATCTGGAATCAAAGTTTATTCCATTGCAAGCTGCTGAATTCTTCCAATATTCCTCTTAATAAGAATAACATAGAAAATAAGGACCGAAGTAAGCCATTCAGCCCTTCAATCTAGTCCTGCCATCATTATCATTGCAGTTCAACATTCTGCTCATTCTACCCAGTTCCCATTTTCACCCCCTACCCTTTGATCTCTTTAGCCTGAAGAACTATATCCACCTTCTTCTTTAAAACATTTGATGTTTTGGCCTCAACCACATTCTGTGGCAGAGAATTCCATCAGCTCACCACTCCGAGTGAAGAAATTTCTCTTCATTCCATTCCTCAATGGCCTACCACATTTCCTAAGACTGTGCCCCCCCCCCGTGACTCCTGGTCATCGGGAACATCTTTCCCGTGTTTAGCTTGTCCTGTTAGGATTTTATAGGTTTCTATAAGGTTACCTGTCATTCTCCTAAACTCCAGTGAATATAGTGCTAACTGATCCTATATCCCTTCATATATTAATCCAGCCATTCCTGGATTGGAATGCATTTCATTCTTTCCATAGATAGAACATTCTTCCTCAGGTAAGGAGACCAAAACTGTACACAATACTCTAGGTGTGGTCTTATCACCTCCCTATATAATTGCAGCAAGACATCCCTGCACTGGTACTCAAATCCTTTTAATATGAAAACCAACATACCATTGCCTTTTTCACTGCTTGTTGACATACTTATAGCCATACTAGAAATCAGCTTGCTTCAGAGGAAATTCACAATAAAGAACATACATTAATAAGTATGTGTCCGGTTCTGGTCACCACGCTATCAAAAGGATGCAGATGTTTTGAAGAGGGTACAGTAAAGGTTTACCAGGATGGTGCCTGGTGTGGGGGATTTTAGTGATGAAGGAAGGTTGGTTAGACTGGGTTTGTTTTCACTGAAACACAGGAGGTTGAGGGGCAACTTAATAGAAGTTTTAAGATTATGAATGGCATGGATAGAGTGGTAAGTATGAGGCTTTTTCCCAGGGTGGAGGGGTCAATTACTAGAGGACACAGGTTCAAGGTATGGGGAGAAGTTTATAAGAGATGTGCAAGGCAGGTTTTTCAATCAAAGAGTGGTGAGTGCCTGGATCACACTGCCAGAGGTGGTGGTGGAAGCAGACGCAATAGCTACATTCAAGGAGCACCTGGACGAATACATGAATAGGAAGAGAATGGAAAGATACGGACCCTGTAAGTGAAGGCAGTTTTATTATGGAAGGGCAAAATGTGGCAATGCAGGCTTGAAGGGCCAAAGGGCCTGTTCCTGTTCTGTATGGTTCTTTGTTCTTCTTCTTTGTTCTAAGTCCTCATTGTAGAACATCTCTCAGAAATAGACCATCACTGAAAGAGATTAATTCCTTAGACAACTAGATGCTATGATCGAAGGACAGTAGGGTTTTTCCAGATGTATTAACTAAGTCAATCTGAACAGCCTCTCTCATAGTTGGCCTTCAAGAATAAGATTATGCAGAAATATTACACAATTATTGGTTACATGTCCTGAAATGTAAAGATTAAGAGATGATGTGATCAATGTTTATAAGATATTAAGATAGAAGAGATAGAGAGAATCCATTTCCTTCTGTTGGGGAATCTAAGAGGAGGCATCATCTAAAAATGAGAACCAGAAGTGAAATTATTTGAAACTCTTTCACAAACAATTAGATTAGATTCGATTCACCTACAGTGTGGAAACAGGCCCTTCGGCCCAACAAGTCCACACCGACCCTCCGAAGAGTAACCCACCCAGACTCATTTCCCTCTGACTAATACACCTAACACTATGAGCAATTGAGCATGGCCAATTCACCTGATCTGTATATCTTTGGACTGTGGGAGGAAACCAGAGCACACCCATGCAGACACGGGGAGAATGTACAAATTCCACACATTCAGTCACCCAAGGCTAGAATCAAACCTGGGTCCCTGGAGCTGTGAGGCTAGTGCTAACCACTGAGCCACCATGCCATTTTAATGATGTTCAAACAATTTTAAATCTGAGATTGATCATTTTAACAAGAAGTAAGAATAGATAATGAGCAACGGTGAGTATATGAGTTAAGTTGCAGGTCAGTCACTATCTTACTGAGTAGCTGGGCCTGGGAAGGCTGGCTTGCTGTCAGTACAGTCCATAAGCGCAATCAGTGTATTTCTGAGCTCATTGAGGCACTTCTGGCTTCAACTAGTAACCTAGTAACTGAAGCATCCTACTCTCTTCCTGATTTTCCCACCTAACCCGCACAATGGGGCTAATCTTGCCAATTTCATTCCCATCTCACCAATTGGGTTCTCTCCTGAAAAGGCCATGATTAGTTACAAATGACAACTTAAACTGGCAATTGATGACAGCACCTTACTCCAACTCCTCTCTTCCATGATTCAGTCAGTTGGAACTAATTTGCCTGATTCAGTTGTTATCTAACTTGTCATAGCCTCAGAATCAGCTGCAATGGCTTCCGTTCTCACTCACACATTGTTAGCACTGGAGTCC
The DNA here is from genome assembly GCF_004010195.1 of Chiloscyllium plagiosum. Classification (NCBI taxonomy): domain Eukaryota; kingdom Metazoa; phylum Chordata; class Chondrichthyes; order Orectolobiformes; family Hemiscylliidae; genus Chiloscyllium; species Chiloscyllium plagiosum. The sequence goes on along the minus strand of NC_057745.1, from coordinate 20,588,657 downwards.
TCCAAAGATTTTGCCTTGACTTCCTATTTCTTGTCTCTCATCGACATCATCCAAAAATATCATGTTTCATATGTACGCTGACAACACTGAGCTCTCTCTCTCACTGCCACACCTCTCAACCCCTCCAATGTTTCTGGTCTGTGTGACTGTACAGTCTGGGTGAAAAACATTGCCTCAAATAAACATTTGGAAGACCGAAGCCATCTCACAAAGCTGGATAATCTAGTTTATGTAAAATTGGACAAGGGTTGTAGGATTTCATATACTCACTCTACTGCACAAACCTACTGTATGTGTATACTGTCACAGGATGCTATATCTGTTTACACATACAAGTTAGAAGCTCTAAACATTTAGCTTTGATATAAAGTGCTGTGAAAATTTGAGACAACAGGAATTTAGACAGGAAGTGTATGTATAAGCTGGATTTTAAAATATAATTAAATTTTAATGACGCTACACACAATGTCTGTAGCTGAAGCTGTGTCGAAGAGAATGGACAAGAATTAAGTAGCACTGATGTAATTCAGTTCCCATTCAACTCTTGTATTCTTTTTATATGCTTTGATTTAGTATTCTTATGAGTTGACTTGTATTAACTTACAATGAATTGGAAAGCAGATTAGTTTTGTAGGAGTACAAGTTAGGAAGTGGAAGATGGAAGTGTCAGAGTTAGTGCAGCATCAATTTCAAATGTGACTTGACACAGGCAGCATTACTTATAAGCTGTAACAAAAGGAATGTATCATACCAAAATACTATCAACTAACTGTAAGCCGTATCCCTGGAAAATACATTGGTAGAGTTGTTTAACTACTGGAGAAACAACATCCCAAAGAGAATCATTCCTCAGAGGCCTTTATCTCATCACCAAGTCTCCCTTTATGTACATGTGGATACTTGACACTAGTCCGGCTCCCTCAGAGTGAACAGAATTTCTGACACTCCTGTTTATTCTTTTCTTCGTTGTGCGTGTGCAGGTGTGAGACTCAGTGAAAGACACACTCCCTTTTTATTGTTTTTACAGAGGCAGGTACCCCGTTACCAAGCCACCCTATATTAACACATGAAGAGTCCTTGACACTGATCCAGCTCCTTCAGAGCCAGCTCTCAGAGTGAGCAGAACCTCTGACACTCTTGTTTTTTTTTTGTCTCTCATCTTTCAGGATGCCTGACACTGTTGCTCTTTCTTTTCTGTTTTTTTTCCTTACTCCCACACTACGGCCTAACTGCGGTAATGCTTATTTTTATTCCCCCAGCACCCATGTTGTGTGTGTGCAGGTGTGAGATACAGTGAAAGACACACACTCCTGTTTATTTTCTTTCTGATCCATCTCCCTCAGAGCCAGCTCTCAGATTGTGAAGATGTTCAACACTCCTGTTTTTTTTCTATTTTAAAACTTTTTTTTGTTTATTTTTTTCTTTTTTTAACCCCACACTACCACCTAACTGCGGTAGTGCTTATTTTTTTCCCCAGCAACCATGTTGTGTGTGTGCAGGTGTGAGACACAGTGAAAGACACACACTGCTGTTTTTTTTTTCTTTAGAGTGAGCAGAACCTCTGACACTACTGTTATTTTTTTTTCCTTTTTTTCATTTAACCCCCACACTACCACCTAACTGCGGTAGTGCTTATTTTATCCCCAGCACCTATGTTGTGTGTGTGCAGGTGTGAGACACAGTGAAAGACATGCACTCCCGTTTATTTTTATTTTTTTTCTCCTGTTTATTTTCTTTTTACTTTTTTTTCCCCCTTTTTAACCCCCACACTACCACCTAACTGCGGTAGTGCTTATTTTTTCCCCAGCACCTATGTTGTGTGTGTGCAGGTGTGAGATACAGTGAAAGACGCACACTCCTGTTTATATCTGTCAGCCAGGGCTCCCTGATTGAACCAGGCTCACACTCCCAATCAGGAACTCATATTCTATGAGGTCCACCTGGCTGACCTTGTTACATTGATTACAAACCTTGTCTTAAATAGCTGATTTTGCTTGATGTTGAGGGGAAACCAAAGATTTTAGTATTTATGTAAACATCTAGAACAGAGGCCAGCATAACTTTATCGCAACTCTCAACTGATAACGTGGTGACTTTCACCCATACATATCAGATGTTTTGGTTTTTGACTTAAAAACTTTATCAATCATTTAATATGTGTGTGGTTCCTATTTAATTTGGGGAATGTTATAAGAGATGTTTCTCTCAAAGTCAAATTAGCAGAAACTATCAATTTTGTTGATCTTATCTGCACTATACAAAAATATTCCTGATTCTATTAAAATTTTAAAATAAAATTAAGGAGCAAGAAGTCTTAATTGTGAAAAAGAAGTGAGTGAGATATTAATGATGGTAAAGGAGAGATGCATATTTCCCCTAACCATAATTAGCATTCCTTTTATCTTTTGCTCTGGGCACCTTTACAATCTGTGACACTCACCCTCACCACCTCCACCACCACTAACCCACCCCCCACCCCTCCCACCTCCAGGGCTGGCACTTACAGCACAAAACCACAACTTGTAGTTCTGAAGTTCTGTATCAGATTCGAAACGTTTGTTTCTCTCTTCACCGATGCTGCCGGACCTAGTGAGTTTCACCAGCACTTTATTTTTATTTCAGACTTCCAGTATCCACAGCATTTTCCTTTCAGACATTACAAACAAGTTGATTAGCCAGTTGAAGGTTCATAAAGCTTCATTTTATTTCAGTTTGCAGTCTTTGCCCCTATTAAGGGAAATCTCTGAATATTAAGATCTTGGTCATGCAAGAGAGCCTTGACATAGTGCATGCACATTTCAACCCAAGCAGAAAGAAACAATTCTACAAGAATAGAGTACTCAGCATTGAAGAGGGCTCACGTAATTCTTGGTCAAGAATTTTACAATCCACTTTGTTTATTCCCAAATGCTCTTTAATGGTCCACTGAAGTGTAATGCTTGATCTTATTCTAGAAGTACTGACAGAATAGTCACACCAAAATTAAAATGTTTTAAATCGCTGGCAATCTTCACCAGGTTTCCCTTGGGGGAAGAATACAGCTGTTGCCTTTTTGAAAATTTGTCTTTCAAATTATACATCTTGCTTGGAGTAAGGCTACAGTTAAGAGAAATAGACCTGAGGCAATACACAGGCTATTTTCTTTTCTATAGTAAATGCTGAACTTATAACCTGTATTAAACTATCAGAACATACTTGAATTGTCAATGCTCAGCTCTTACAGAAAAATAATCATAGAATCCTTGCAGAGTTGAAAGAGGTCATTTGGACCGTCAAAATCTGCACCAACTTTCCAAAGATTCAGACACAGCCATCCCACCAGCCAGAACTGTAACCCTGCATTTACCATACTTAATCCATCTAACCTGCTCATCCCTGGACAATACAGGGCAATTTAGCCCAGGCACTCCACTAAACCTGCACATCCTTAGATTGTAGGAGGAAACTGGAACACCCGGAGGAAACCCACACTGACACCGGGAGAACATGCAAACTCCACACAGTTACCCATGACTGGAATCAAACCTGGATCCCTGGTACTGTGAGGCAGCAGTACTAACCACTGAGCCACTACACTGCCCAAATAGAGTTGACTAAAATATAGGTTATTCTCAACTATTTGTAAAACATGCTCATTTTTATTAGTTGAATGAATGTTCAGAAAAAAGTTAATGTAAAAATACTCAATTCATTAGAAGTCAAACTAAAGGTTGTATCACTGATTGAGAAATGGGAACTGGAACAAAGTTGGCTGACAGCAAAGTAGAAAAGATTTTTGCATGTGAATAAACTAAAGGAAGTGATTCTGTATACAGGAATCTTCAGAGTTTGAGGGGTTCAATTAAAAATGGCAGATGAAATTCAATGTTGAGAAGTGCAAAGTTGATGACGCTAGATAAGAGAATAATTAGTAGAATTGTGTGTTAATCTACAGGAAATAGTAGGCAAAGAATTTAAGCATTTTGGTAAGATTCTGTTGAACAAACTACACAAAACGTGGCAGCAGTAAATTGGTATGTAGAAATTTGGCTTCTGTTGCTCAGGATCTAGAACACAAATCAAATACTTTGGAGTCTATACTGGGCATTGGTTTCTTCCATATGTGGTATCATCCAAAATAAAGCAGGAAGGGCATCACAGTCCTGCAAAAGACAAATGGCTGGCAACTGACAACTTGTGAAAGCTGAGTTTGTTTATGATACAGAAGAATGAAAGTCCCTTACTGGAGTACTCAACCTACATAAGAAATGTGATAGGTTAAACCAAGAAACCATTTATTACAAATTCAGAATGAAAACAAAACCACATTAGAGGAAAGTTAAGGGATAAAAGGCAAGTGGATAGATTGGCTATAACTGCTTCAACGACAGCAAATGTTCGCAATTGACACAAAAGGTACTTTGAGGTTGATAAACTGACAAACAGTTACTGGAGGCCATTGTCGTTCTCTTTAGATCAATGCAGCTGGTCTATTTATTGACTCAAGTGCACATCCAGTTGCATTTTGAAATTGTCTCTGCTGCCATCCCTCTCACAGACAGAGTTCTAGGTCTTTACCACATTAACCAAAATAGTCCTTTCCAGTCCTGTACATTCTTGAAAAACACACAATGTGATTAGTATGAACAATTGCAGAAAATATTTTAAAGGAACTGATCAAAACTTTTACAGAGAGCAGATGAAATCAATAGATTCCTCTCAAAGATGCCTTTGGGGAACGATATCTCCATCACACTTAGTTATTTAAACAGGAACTAGCTAAAGGAATGAACAAAATTATTTACTGAAGTAGCTCACCTAATGTGTATTAATAAGACTCCAAATTATCGATGTACAGTTGAAGTTGTGTCAAGATCACCTTGCCTTTGTGCTGATATCAATCTAATTGATGGAGATCAGTATTTACCATTTTCCTTTTCTAATTTCACTTTACCATTGTATCACAAAGCTCCTAATTCCAATGGAAGTACAGATGACTTAAGGTTATTACATGCTCCAAATCAGTTCTACTTCTCGAAAACTTTATATACCAGTTTTTCAAGGAACAGATACAATATTATTTAAATGGTGAAAAATTGCAGCATGCTGCTGTGCAGAGGGTCTTGTGCATGATTTACAAAAAGTTGGTTTGCAGGTGCAGCTGGTAATTAAGAGGGCAAATGGAATATTGCTCTTCATTGTGAGAGGAATGGAGTTTAAAAATAGCTGCAGCTGTATAGGGTGTTGGTGAGGCCACACCTTAAGTACTATGTACAGTTTTGGTCTCCTTACTTGAGAAAGGATGTACTGGCACTGGGTGGGGTGCAGAGAAGGTTCACTGGGTTGATTCTGGAGTGGAAAGGGTTGGTTTATGAGAGATTGAGTAGTCTGGGACTACACTTATTAGAATTTAGAAGATTGACAGGAGATCTTCCCTCTTATGGAGGGAATATGTAAAATGGAAGCAGGGAGGTTGCTTCCACTGGCAGGTGAAACCAAGACTAGGGGGCATAGGCTCAAAATAAGGGGCAGATTTTGGACTGAGTTGAAGAAGAACATATTCACTCAAAGAGTTGTGAGTCTGTGGTATTCCCTGCCCAGCGAAGCAGTTGAAGTTAATGCTTTGAATGTTTTTATGGCAAAGAAAAATTAATTTTCGAACAGTAAGGGAATTAAGGATTATAGTGAGTGGGTGGGTAAGTGGAGCTGAGTCAACAAAAAGATCAGCCATGATCATATTGAATGGCACAGCAGGCTCGAGGGGCCAGATGGCCTACTCCTGCTCCTAGTTCTTACGTTCTTACATAAATCATAAACAAAAACCAAAGTACTATGGATGCTGGAAATCTGGAACAAAAACACTAATAGCTAGAGTACTTCAGCAGGTCTGGCAGCATCTATGCAGAGAAAGCAGAGCAAATTAAGTCCAGTAACCCTCCTACAGAACTCTGTTCTCAACTCAAAACGTTGATACTGCTTTCTCTCCACAAATCTGCTGTGTTTCTGCAGCAATTTGTTTTTGTTTCAGGTACAAACCATAGTGCTTCCATTCAAAGTGTTTTGCAATATTTTCAATTTCAGCTAGCATGTCCTACCTTAAACCTCTGACAACATATTTGAGAAGATGCCAATACTCTTTCTCCCTCCTCATAGGAGCAACATAACTACATTAGGCGATAATGGAACAGCTCTGTCGAACGTGAGCTGGAAGGCCTCCACTGTGCTATTTTTTTATCTGAAACATCTCCAAAATTACAATACTGAAAAACAACATCAAAGAGAAATCTCTTTACTTGGTAACAAAAAATGAGAAACTATTCCCTTAAACATTGTTCCAGTCCATGAATATTCTGTAAATTTTTTATCTATTCATTGCCAGTTAATACAGGGACACATAACACACTCAGAATTCCAATGTAATTTTAGACATGCAAATAACAAAGCTGTAACAGTAATAGCAGGTGCACAGAAAGAACAATGGAAAGATTTAAAATAGCTCCACATTTAGCACATACATTGATTCAGATTTTAACAGTGGTTAATTTTCACATTTCAGATAAAAGGTGTCAACTTGTAGCCACGTTGAATGAAGGTCATCGCAGTCCCAAAAGACCATAGGCTGCTCCCTCATGATAGAGACAAAGATTGGTGAGTTAACCAAAGAGACACCATACCTCAGATGAAAGGCAAGGTCGAGAAAGCTGGTAAGAAAATTGCATCAGTATTGCTGCTGCACCACAAACCAATCGTCCAGAAACCTGAGCTAACCAACCCTTGGTCTTTGTAGGTACTAATAAATGCTACTTCCACACTCCAAATAGAACTTAAGTGGTTATTTAACTGGAAAGATTAGCACATCATGTGGATGTGTGAAAATCTAGAATCTTTATTACAGTGGATTAAACTAACCAGTGGGCATCTGTTAAATCCCTCAAGCATTTACACCTTGCATCCTTATGTGAAGACGATAGAATATCCTGAAATATTGACCTACAACACAGAAATTTAACCAATAGGTAAGTATAAATTATAGAGTCATAGAGATGTTTGGCATGGAAACAAACCCTTCAGTCCAACTCATTCAAGCCGACCAGCTACCCCAAACCGATCTAGTCCCATTCACCTGCATTTGGCCAATATTCATGCACCTATTCAGATGGCTTTTAAATGTTGTAATTGTACCAGCCTCCACCACTTCCTCTGGCAGCTCATTCCAAGCACAAACCACTCTCTGCATGAAAAAGTTGTCCCTTAGGCTTTTTAAAGTCTAACCCCTCTCACCTTAAAACCTATACCCTCTAATTTTGGACACCCCTCTCTGGGAAAAACACCTTGTCCATTTACCCTATCCATACCTGTTCTGGTTTTATAAACCTCCATAAGGTCACCTCTCAGTCTCCGAAGCTCCAGGGAAAATAGCACCAGCCTATTCAGCCTCTCCCTTTAGCTCAAAGCTATGTTAAAAATTACTTCAAACTTCTGTCAATTAGATTTCTTTCCTCCGAGATCCATTGTTGCTGAAAATTGTTTATAAAAGCTTGTTCAAAGGAAATTCAAATACTAGTCAGCTCAGAGATTTGAAAATGAAACATCAGTAAGTCACTTGGTTCTCTCTGCTTATTAAAATCTGGCATTGTGATAAAACACTGATACAAAAACACGGATAGACACATGTCAAGAATCAATGCTAGGAAACGATAAACTGCTTACTTATGAACTGCATGAGACAACTTGAAAAAAGTAATAAGGTTTATCTCCATATCAACTGATTTCAGTCACTCATGTATGTCAATCAAAAATTCCAACATTAAAGAATAGCCAGGTGAATAACATTGTCTAAATTTTAAATTCCATATAGAAGTCAAATTTAAGATAATTTTTTTGAAGGTCAAAAGTCAATGAGTTGACTTTTACACAGATTAATGTTTTCAAGGAGTTGACATGAATAGTAAATCGAGGCCCCAGGAAAGGCTGTTGCAATGGAGTAAAACAAATGTCAACACTGAATAAATCACATTAATCATCATTCATAATCTAATCACTTTCTGATCACAATTTAAAGGAAAGCTTTTGTTCGTTTCATTAATATTTATACATCTACAATTAAACTGAATCGCTGACATCTCTAGGATTAGAGTCATAGAGATGTACAGCACAGAAACAGACACTTCGGTCCAACTCGTCCATGCCGACTAGATACCCTAAACTAACCTAGCCCCATTTGTTAACACTTGGCCCATATCCCTCTAAATCCTTCTTTTTCATATACTCATCCAGATGCCTTTTATATGTCATAATTGTACCAGCCTCCAGCACTTCCTCTGGCAGCTCATTCCATGCACATACCATCCTCTGCATGAAGAAGTTGTCCTATAGGTCCCTTTTAAGTTTTTCCCCTCTTGCCCTAAACTTATGGCATCTAGTTCTACACTCCCCCAACCTAGGAAAAAGACCTTTTCTGTTTATCCTATCCATGCCCCTCATGATTTTATAAACCTCTATAAGGTCACCCCTCAGCCTCCGACGCTCCAGAGAAAAGAGCCCCAGCCTATTCAGCCTCTCCCTATCGCTCAAATCCTCCAACTCTTGCAACATCCTTTTCTGAACCCTTTCAAGCTTTATAACATCCTTCCAATAGGAGGGAGGCAAGAATTACACACAATATTTCAAAAGTGACCTAATGAGTGTCCTATACAACTGCAACATGACCTCCCAGATTCTATAATGAATGCTCTGACCAATGAAGGAAAGCATACCAAATGCCTTCTTCTCTATCCTATTTACCTGCGACTCCACTTTCAAGGAACTATTGAGTGCAGGTTCAAAGTCTCTTTGTTCAGCAACATTCCCCAGGGCCTTACCATTAAGCGTATAAGTCCTGCTCTGATTTGCTTTTCCAAAATGCACCACCTCATTTATCTAAATTAAATCTCATCTGCCACCCCTCAGTCCATTGGTCCATTGTTCAAGATCCCATTGTACTCTGAGGTAATCTTCTTCACTGTCCACAACTCCCATTTTGGTGACATTGGCAAACTTACTAACTGTACCTCCTATGATCACATCCGAATGATTTATATAAATAATGAAAAACAACGGACCCAGCACCGATCCTTGTGGCACTCCATTAGTCACAGGCCTCCAGTCTGAAAGGCAAGTCTCCACCACCATCCTCTATCTGCTACCTTCTGGCCAGTTCTGTATCCAAATGGCTAGTTCTCCTTATATTTCATGTGATCTAACCTTGCTAAGCAGTCAACCCAGAGGACCCTTGCCTTACCAAACTCCATATAAAACATATCCACCGCTCTGCCCTCAATCCTCATTATTTCTTCAAAAATCTCAGTTTTGAGAGACATGGTTGCCCATGCACAAAGTCATGTTGTCTATCCCTAATCAGTCCTTGCCTTTCCAAATACTTGTAAATCCTGTCCCTCAAGATTCCCTCCAATAACTTGCCCACCACCGATGGTAGGTTCTAGGGTCTATAGCTCTCTGGCTTTTCCTCATCACCTTTGTTAAATAATGACACCACGTTAGCCAACATTCCATCTGCCAGCACCTCACGTATGACTATCAATGGCATACACTGACCCAGCAATCACTTCCCTAGCTTCCCACAGAGTTCTAGGGTACACCTGATCAGGTCCTGGGGATTTATCCACTTTTAAGTGTTTTAAGACATCCAGCACTTTCTCCTCTGTAATATGGACATTTTTTCAAAATGTCACAATTTCCTCACATTCTATATCTTCCATGTCCTTCTCCACAGTAAACACTGATGCAAAATGCTTGTTTAGTATCTCCTGCTGCTCCACACATAGGCTGCCTTGCTGATCTTTGGGGAGCCCTATTATCTCCCTAGCTACCCTTTTGTCCTTAATGTATTTATAGAATCCCTTTAGATTCTCCTTAACCTTTTTCGCCAACACTATCTCATGTCCCCTTTTTGCCCTCCTGATTCCCCTCATGGTCACTTCTACTGCCTTTTACATTCTTCTAAGGATTCACTTGATCTCTGCTGTCTACATCTGACATATGCTTCTTTTTCTTCACCAAAACCTCAATTCCTCTAGTCATCTGGCATTCCCTACACCAACCAGCCTTGCCTTTCACCATAACTGGAATATAGTTTCTGGACTCGTTATCGCATTTTTGAAGGCTTCCCATATTCCAGCAGACCCTTTACCTGTGAACATCTGTGCCCAATCAGTTTTTGAAAGTTCTTGCCGACTACCGGCAAAATTGGACTTACTCCAAATTTAGAACTTCAACTTTTAGATCCGGTCTATTGTTTTCCATCACTATTTTAAAATTAATAGAACTATGGTTGCTGGGCCCAAAGTGCTCCCCCACTGACATCTCAGTCACCTAGCAAGCTCAGAGAAGATTTGTAGCTCAGGTTAAGGTTTGCTCGCTGAGCTGGAACGTTCACTTCCAGACGTTCATCACCCTACTAGGTAACATTTTTAGTGAGCCTCCAGATGAAGCCTGCTGGTGTTTCCTGCTTTCTATTTATATGTTTGGGTTTCCTTGGGTTGGTGATGTCATTTCCTGTTCTTTTTCTCAGGGGGTGGTAAATGGGATCCAAGTCAATGTGCTTGTTGACAGAGTTCCGGTTGGAATGCCATGCTTCTAGGAATTTTCGTGCATTTACATTGTCAATGTCATTTACAAAATACCACGCAAGAACTGTAACACTACACTGGACAAACAGGCAGAAGACTAGCCACAAGGATATATGAACATCAACTAGCCACAAAACGACATGACCCTCTCTCACTAGTATCCTTACATAAAGCTAAGGAAGGTCACCACTTTGACTGGGACAACACATTCATCCTGGGACAAGGCAAACAGAGACATGCATGAGAATTCCTAAAAGCATGGTATTCCAACCGGAACTATCAACAAACACATTGACTTAGATCCCATTTACCACCCCCCTGAGAAAAAGACAGGAAATGACATCACCACCAGAAATGACATCACCAACCCAAGGAAACCCAAATCTATAAATAGAAAGCAGAAAACACCAGCAGGCTTCATCCGGAGGCTCACTGAAGCTGTTACCTAATATGGTGATGAAACATCTGAAAACAAACCTTCCAGCTCAGCGAGCAAACCTACATCCAGAACCTCAGTCACCTGCCCTCCCTTATTTCCCAAGAGTAGGTCAAGTATTGTACCTTCTCTAACATGTACATCCACATACTGAGTCAGAAACATTTCTTGCACACACAAATTCCTCTCCATCTAATCCCTTACACTATGACAATTCCAATCAATGTTTGGAAAGTTAAAATCTCCTACCATATCCACCCTATTGTACTTACAGGTAACTGAGATCTTCTTACAAGTTTATCAATTTCCCACTGACTGCTGAGGGTTCTATAATACAATCCCATTAAGGTGATCACCCCTTTATTTCTCAGTTCCACCCAAATAACATCCAATTCAGGTGTAATCCATCCTTGTATAGATCACTCTATCCCTGAAGAGACTCTAATGATCCAAAAATGTAAATCCAAATCCTTCTCCCCTGCACCAGCTCCTCAGCCAGACATTCATCTGCTTTATCCTCCTACTCTACCATGTCTAGCTTGTAGCGCAAGTAGTCCAGATATTACTACCCTTGAGGACCTCCTTTTTAAATTCCGACGTAACTTTCTATATTCTCCCTTCAGAATCTCATCCTTTTTCCTTCCTCTGTCATTAGTTCCAATCTGTACAACAGCCTCCTGCTGGTCCCTCTTCCTTTTGAGGACATTCTGCACCCTCTCACAGATACCCTTGATCCTAGCACCAGGGAGGCAACACACCATTCTGATTTCTCACTGCCAGCCACAGACGCATCTGTGTGTTCCCGACGTACCCCTCACTACATTAGAGCCATTCTCAGTACCAGAAACTTGGCTGTTTGTGTTACATACCCCTGAGAGTCCATCACACCCTACATTTTCCAAAACAGCATACCTGTTTGAGATGGGGATAGTCACAGGAGACTCCTGCATTACCTGCCTCCCTTTCCTAGAGTTAACCTGACTTTATCTGCAGCTTTTCTCCCTTCCTATAACTGCCATCCATCACACTCCCTAGCTCGTGTAAATTCCTTATTGGTTCTGTCGCTCCAACCAATCCATGCGATCTGATCAGATTCGCAACAAAACACACTTCCTGCAGACAATCATCAGTAAATGGAAACTCTCTCTAAACACTCACAACCGACAGGGAGAACACATCACATTACTAAAGGCCATTTTTGCTCCTTCACAATCTACAGACTCAGAAAATGGCACCATCTTATTGCTCTAAAAAAACACTGCTCCAGGCTAACTTAATACTTATGGTTTATATTTTGAAAATTTAATCGAGAGAGATCTCAATATAACTTATAATCAAGAAAGAACTCGCTCTAATCACTATTGTAGACTTACAGCAACGTTATACTTAATACTATTCACTTATCTGTCCCTGTGCTGTGGGCTCTCCCACACAGATTCCTCCAAGATCAGCTACTAATTTAGTTATATGGTAATTTTTCCTGGACGCACTCCAATGTCCAAACTTACTGGAACTCAAACAGCAACGGGACTAACTGTGCAGATTCCTGCTGTATCAGACAGCAGTGCAGGCTTCTTCCTCTGACCATGTGGTCGCTACCTTTGTCTGCCTTCTCCTTTTTAAAGTGCCGTTGTTTTGATCTTTCATGACTTTGATCCTGAATTTTTTTCGGCTTTAAAGTTCGGTTCAACTTATGAAAAGCTACAGACTTTTAAGGCCAAACACAATGAGGAACATCAATGTAAGATGTAGGACAATCATTAATAAATGTAATTGGGAATTCAGTAGACCCTTCTTTACCATAAGAATGTGGAACTCCCCACCAGGTAGTTGAGACAGATGATTTAAGTGGAAGCTAAATAAGGAAAAGTGAGAAAGGAAAGAAACATTTGAAAAAGATGGGTGTGAAGCATAAGTACCAGCACAGACCAGATGGGATGAAACGTCTGTTTCTGAAGTGTAATTTATTTCTAGCTTAATGGTTCAAATAGAAAATTCTCCAATTCCCATACCCAATCAAAACAGGAATTTAATAACTGCACAAATATACACATCACAACTGCACAGATTATCATACCAACACATTTGATGAAAATAAGTTTATTGACTGGAATCATCCGTGTCAAGTTTAAAGCCGAGTACATTTCAAGAGGGCGGGTCAGTCAACATTACTTTGAAAATATATACTTCATACTCCTGGGGGGGGGGGGAAACATTATCATCAGACCAGAACATTCATATCAAAACACACACAGTCCCAAATTGCTGGGTCTTTTGGATATTTTCTGCATTCCCACTTTCGTAAAATGGTATATTCTAGTTGATGGTTTGAGGATAATTCAATAATCCTGATTTAAAAAAATGCAGGTAAAGATTCATTAATAATATAACAAAGGTAGGTTACACCATCGGTATCCAAACTATTGTCTAAAGGCTCTCGCAATTTGATCCATGAGCCTAATCATCCTGTTGTGCAATATCCAGATAAGTGAATTTGTACCTCCACCTAACATTTCTTTCTTACAGATTGTCCTGTATAAAGTTTGGGGATCAAGTGGTTTATTAAGTGTTGGTGGATTACTGCTGGATAAATTCCACGAATAGTTAATGACCACAGCTTGCAAAACAGTTAAGTCATGAGATTTGATTCACGTTTCTTATTCACTCCATCTGGACAGCAAATAGCAAGTTAAGTTTCTTCTGCCATTTCCGAATCTTCTTGTAAAATATGTACCATCTTCTCTTCCAATTTCTTTGGTCTCTCTGTTGAAAGAAAATACAAGACTCTCAAATTATCAAAACAAATTAGACTCATTCCCAAATCACTTCTCAACCCCGAAGTTTTTAACTACAAGACAGCAAACATTTGATTTGTCAGATTTGTAGATATTCTTTATATGCCATGAATATCTAAGCAGTCCCAGCCTATTACCTGCATGAGGAGCTTTGATGAGATGGATGTTTTGCTTGACCTCTTTGATGTCTGCTTTTGTCTCTAACTCCTTGCTTTTTTTCAACCTTGGACAGAAAGCAGAATATTCATTATATTAGCAGCAAAGCAGCATCTGTCTCCAGTGTATAAAAGGTGATCACAGGAGACTGCGCAAGCACAGCTGAGCCAACCCCAGATGCAGTTGGCCATGACAGGATCTGTACCACTGATATGAACACAATAGCACGATGTGATGGGTACTGATGTCTGGACATGCGAATGTGCAGAACGGGAAATGTGCGTCCCCACTTGCGCTTGCATGTACACAGCAGCTAACAAAGAAGCGAAGAATGAGATGCGTTCTGAGCTGCGATCCAAGGCCAAGAATTGTAAGCTATCAGATGCATGTTGTGATCCTTCACCTCGATTATACTCAATGCCACTCTAACTTCCCTCCACCATTCTCCTGGGTAAAGAATTCCAAAGCCAAACAACTCTCCAAGAGTAAAGAGTTCTCCATCTTAAATAGAGACCCCTTAATTTTAAAATGTGCCCTTAGTTCTAGATTTGCTGACAAGGGGAAGGACAGTCCACCATTCACCCTGTCAGACCCCATCACAATCCTACATGCTTCAGTAAGATCACCTCTGGTTCTTTTATATTCCAATGAGTATATATTGATTTGTCCAACCAGTGACAACTGCTTCACCTCTGGAATCTGCCTGCTGAGCCTTTTCTAAACTGCTAAGAGAAAGTGAGGACAGCAGATGCTGGAGAGTCAGAGTCGAAAAGGGGGGCACTGGAAAAGCACAAGTCAAGCAGCATCCGAGGAGCAGGAGAGTCGATGTTTCGGGCATAAGCCCTTCATCAGGAATGTGGAAGGGGAAGGGGATGAGAGATAAAGATTAGATTAGATACCCTACATTGTGGAAACAGGCCCTTCGGCCCAACAAGTCCACACCGACCCTCCGAAGAGTAACCCACCCAGACCCATTGTCCTCTGATTAACTGACCTAACACTATGGGGCAATTTAGCATGGCTAATTCACCTGAACTGCACATCTTTGGACTGTGGGAGGAAACCGAAGCACCCAGAGGAAACCCACGCAGACAAGGGAGAATGTGCAAACTTCACACAGAGTCACCTGAGGCTGGAATCGAATCTGGTACCCTGGTGCTGTGAGGCAGCAGTGCTAACCACTGTGCCGCCCGGGGGGGGGGGTGTAGAGTGGATGGATGGGATTGCCAATCCAAGTTTATGCCTACTTAAGTTAGAACAAAGCTAAACACAGTGCCTTGGTGCATTCTCTCATTCTGTGTACTGTTGTAGTAAGATAACCCCTATATTATCCTTCAAAATAAAAAACAACTTTCCATTTGCCTTTCCAATTATTTGTTGTACATCCATACTAACGTTTTTGTGATCAGGACACCACAATTTCCTCTCTATTACAAAATTGCCTAACATTAGATGTGATTCTGCAATTGGACAATATCTGTTGGATAATCCTGTATATACGAGGAATTACACTGACAACTAATTGTCAGTCAGGATCAGTGTGGTGCACTTGCATGGACTGAAAGCTACACAGGGCCCTGTTCTTTGCAGACAGAAAGAACATATCCACACACTGCACCTGTTTAACTGACAAAACAGGTGACTGTTGCAAGCTGGTTCAAATCTCAGGGCAATACCCTGACCAGAATAAAAGACACCAGCTTTAAAGGCTAACAAAGCCTGCCTGTTAACTGTCAATCAGCACAGATTGGTGCATTTGCTACCCATCAACAGTCCACTTGTTAATTAATCATCACTCTTGTACAGTATACATACATGTTGGTTTCCCCCTTGAATTTGTATTCTTGTGAAAGCCTTGATGACTGCAAAACCAAAAGCTGTGACCAAATGTGTCCTTTTTCTCAGCAATATTCTCTATATCCCTTAACTGACTGATAAATTTAGAAATCAGATTTTGGATCTTGCACTGAAATTGATCAAGAATACCATCAGGTGTAGGTACAAAAATATTCAACTCTGGCTTACTTACTCTAATTATACTGGCAGATATTTGCCATATTTTAGTTTATTTTGATTTAATCAAATGTTTGTAAATTCTCAATTTTGTCCCCATTTGATCAGGAAATCAGTTCCAAATGTTCCCATTTAGCTGAAGCCACACAACATCTCTAAGGTGTTGACACAGATTGTGCACAAGGCAATCTACTTTCAACTACCATAACTAGGTTCCATAATAGCACCTTCATCATAGTTATAGACTCAATCTCCACCTTGGCACATAATCTATCTGAGAACCTATGTAAATTTCTCAGGGATTACCATTTTCTGAATAAGGGGATAAATGGAGAATGCATTTATCAGTTGTATGTAATAGATTTTATAGTATGACTGCGAGGACAAAGATCTCCGAAAGTCTTGGCCAACATTCATCCCTCAACTGACACCAAAGAGATTAACTAAAAGCAAAGAGAGCTGGAGAAAGTAAGCAGGTCTGAAAGCATCTCCAGAGAAACGAGGACTTACGTTTTGAGTCCAGTATGACTCTTCTCTGAAACCAGATTAGCTGGGCAGATTTTTCATTGCTGTTTGTGGAATTTTGCTGATTGCAAATTCAGTGCCACATTTGCCTAAATAATCTTGACTGTACTTTCAAAACAATGAACTGGCTATGGAAAACTTTGAAGTATGATCAATCATCAGCAGAGACACAAGGGCTTCCAAGGCCTCTTTCTTAGACGTATCATCCATCCATAAAATGTGAAACGAATGCAATTTCTTGCTTGGCAATCACCAGGAATATAATGGCACAGAAAACTGGTTACGGTCAGGAAATATTGACAAATTTGATTAAATTGTAAATAAACATGTTATTCTTTAAACATCTTTTTAAACTCTTAACACACTCACCTGTTCATAATAAATCTTGTTTGACGCTTCTGTTTGATTTCCTCAACTCTTTTCATCGCCACAACTGTTGAACATAATTTATCATTAACATAAAGCAAATAAACTGCTCCCAAGTGTCCCAATAGCAGCCCTTCAGTTAGGTCAGAAATGAAACAGAGAAATTTGCAAAAGAAATCAATTAAACCAGGCAGAAAGCATTTCCATGAACCCAATCAAAATGGTTATAAGAATCACAGAATCCCTAGTGCAGAGAGAGGCCATTCGGCCCATCGAGTCTGTACCAATCCTCAAAGAGTATCCCACCCAAACTCATTACCCACATTGACCGCAGCTAATCTGGGTTCAATTCCCACCTCAGGCAACTGACTGTGTGGAGTTTGCACGTTCTCCCTGTGTCTGCGTGGGTTTCCTCCGGGTGCTCCGGTTTCCTCCCACAGTCCAAAGATGTGCAGGTCAGGTGAATTGGCCATGTTAAATTGTCCATAGTGTTAGGTAAGGGGTAAATGTAGGGGTATGGGTGGGTGTGGTGAAAGGGTTAAAATTATGTCCCAATACATGTGTGGATCTTATTATCTGTATGTAACCGGAATGGAATGTGTTGCTTAGTCTTGCCCTGTTGTTCGCATGAATATGTTACCGGAATGGAA
>NC_057745.1:20529082-20570963 GCF_004010195.1 Chiloscyllium plagiosum | reverse complement strand
TTCTTGCAGTCTTCTGCAGTCTTCTTCTTGACCTCTCCGCCTCCGTCCTACTCCGACCTATCACCCTCACCTTGACCTCTTTCCACCTATCACATTTCCAACGCCCCTCCTCCAAGTCCCTCCTCCCTACCTTTTATCTTCTCCTGCTGAACACTCTCTGCTCATTCCTGAAGAAGGGCCTGTGCCCGAAACGTCGAATCTCCTGTTCCCTGGATGCTGCCTGACCTGCTGTGCTGTTCCAGCAATAAAGTTTCAACTTTGATCTCCAGCATCTGCAGACCTCACTTTCTCCTACTAAACCCTGGACACTAAATTGCCCCACAGTGTATCATTTAGCATTGCCAAACCACCTAATCTATACATCTTCAGACTGTGGGAGGAAACCGAAGCACGCAGCAGAAACCTTTGCTGATCTGAGGAGAATGTACAAATTCCACACTGATAGTCACCCAACGTTGGAATCAAACCCAGTTCCCCTGGCACTGTGAGACCGTACCGCTAATCACCAAATCACTGTGCCTCCCTAATATACGAAACCCAGCGATTTCCTCACACAATGCAAAGAGAATCTCCATTTTTCATATTTCAAATACAAATCTCTAACTCTGTTGATGATCTATTTTTGTTGTTTTAGCATTCTGTTCATTGCCACTACCAATATCACTTGCCTTTTTCAAGGGGGAATTACACAAACCAGCCACTTCCCATGGGTTTAATACATTTATTAATGAAAGCCTATTTCATGTAACAGTGGCTCATCAACATTGAATCATAGTTTTTAAAAAATGATATTTTAGTTAATAATGCACTGAATACAGCAAATCACAATGGGCTTCAGCAAAGTATCACAATTAAAAATTGCCTAAAAACGTCAATGCTTATTCTTTGCCACAAAGATAAAACCTTTTTAAAATTATGACTACTTGTGTAGTTAGTTTCTTTGCTTACACATGAAATACTAAGCTAACTGAAATTATGTAGGTCACACACCTACATTTACACTACTGTACTTTAATCACCTCTGGATCGAGGAGAAAGTGAGGTCTGCAGATGCTGGAGATCAGAGCTGAAAATGTGTTGCTGGAAAAGCGCAGCAGGTCAGGCAGCATTCAAGGAACAGGAGAATCGACGTTTCGGGCATAAGCCCTTCCTCAGGAATCTTGTGAGGAAGGGCTTATGCTTGAAACGTCAATTCTCCTGTTCCTTGGATGCTGCCTGACCTGCTGCACTTTTCCAGCAACACATTTTCAGCTCACCTCTGGATCGATAATTTTTGTTAGATGTTGTCGCTGTGTGATTAACATCCTTAACACCGACCAGCACCCCCAGCCCTGCTCCTCACTTCATACATATGCAGAAACATTTTATAAACCACGAGAAGCACTAATCCTCTAGCTTAAGATTGTCACTGATGCAAAGATATGTGAAATGTCAGATAGTTCCACCGCTGCAATATTGATTTAATTAAAAGATTTGCTTCAGACTGCCCCAACACATACTGCATATCAGTTTGTTACTGCCCCTTATTCACAAAGATTACTCTAGTGTCAAAATGGAAACTCCATATTAAACAGGTTGAACAACTCATCAGATCCATCAAAATCATTGCTGTGACCCACAGATTCCCAATATATTCCAAACACAAGAACTACTTACCTGACTTAGACCACAATTCTCGCTGGTACTTGACTGGTACATTTCTACGTTTTTCAAATTCAAATGAGTTATCCTATAAAAAAAACATTAAATGTCAAGATCAACAAGTACAAAGGAACAGGAAGTAAAGGTAGATAGATTTTGAGAGAAACTGCTTCATACGCACCACAGTCAATTCTTTGCCAGCAGATTTCCGGAAGGCCTTTGTCCACCTGACCTTTCTTGGGTTACGCTTCTTCTTAAAATTCTTATGACACTTTGATCTGCAGAATCTGAAAATCTGCAAGAACAAGAAATTTTAACTCTTGACAAGTGCAATGTTGCCCACAGAAAGCCACGACAAAGTGAATTCCATTTGGAACATCAGTGATGCTATAGACTCAGGAACCCACAACCTGACACTTATTCAGTAGTCAAAGTGAGCAATGTAAGTGATGCAGTGTGACAAGTAACTATATAATGGAAACATCCCAGTGAGATATCACTAGCAGAATGGTGATGCAAAACAGAAATGCTCAATTTACATAGCAAATGTTGCTGATAAATGTATAATAATTGGGCAGTTACTTCACTTCTCCATCCTAAATCATAAAATGAGGGCAAGTGGAAAATCAAACCAGAAACAGCAATTAATCTCAAACTAGTAACAAGAACTCGAATGAAATAAAGAACTGGACAGACTAAGTAGAAAAACATCAAATCGAGCACCTACTTTAGCAGTTCGGCAAGCCAAGATCTCAACTGCCCTCAAGAGAAATACTTGGGATATGCCAAGTTGACAGCAACTAATTAATTAAACCATATTCATATTTCAAACAAAACAATGTTCACGTAATAATTGAATGACATGCTCCCTCGATTTATAATAATCCAAAATGTCAAAACTGTACACGGTAGCAGAGGGCAGATTTCACACAACACCATCGAAAAGCAAAATACTGTGGATGCGGGAAATCTGAACCATGGGTTAAACAGAGTTAATGTTATGGGTTGGGCGATTTTTCAGTAAAGCTGTACTGTCAAATAAACTGAAAATTGAACAGCTTTCCTTCACAGGCCTCAGCTTTTCCAACATTTCACTCAAAACAACATTGAATGAATAAAAGATTAATCCCTTCAACATTGCAATAATCTGTACATTTGAATTTTCAGAAGGCATCTTATAAGATGCCATACATTAGGCTGTTTAATAACAGTCCATGTTGTTGGAATAGTATATTAGTATAGATAGAGAATTTGCTAAGTAATAGAAAAGAATTGATATAAGGGGGATGTTTTCAGGATACCAACCAAGTGGAATAGCACAGGAATCAGTGCTACAGCCATGATTATTTATGACATATTTTAATTACGCGGACGGGGAGCGTGAATCAGCAATAGTCAAGTTTGAGGATGATACACAAATTGGTGGGAAGACAAGTGGTGAAGATGACACAAAGAGTCTGCAGAGGGATACAGACAGGTTAAGAAAGGGCACACAAACATGGCCATCAGAATATAATGTGGGAAAATGGGAGTTTATGCACTACGGATGGAAGAATAAAAGAGTTGACTACGATTTAAATGGAGAAAGACTGCAGAAAGCTACAACAGAGTGATTTAGGAGTCCTCAACCAAGTATCAGAAATAGTTAACATCCAGGCTAGTAGGGAATGTAACCGATACACTGGCCTTTATTTGAAAGAGAATGAAGTATAAAAGTAGGAAGGTTTTGCGAAAACAACACGGTGGCTCAGTGGTTAGCAGTGCTGTCTCACAGCGCCTGGGACCCAGGTGCAATTCCAGCCTCTCACCGTCTGTGTGGAGTTTGCACATTCTCCCCATGTCTTAGTGGGTTTCCTCCCACAGTCGAAAGATGTGCAGATTAGGTGGATTCGCCATGCTAAATTGCCCATTGTGTTCAGGGATGTGTAGGTTAGGAGCATTAGTCAGGGTAAATGTAGAGTAATAGGATCGGGGAATGGGTCTGGGTGGGTTACTTTTCAGAGAGTCAGTTTGGACTTGTTGAGCTGAAGGGGCTGTTTCCACAATGTAGGGATTCTATGAACACAAGACACTTTTCGGCCCACAGACAGAACACTGTCAACAGTCTTATCTAAAGAAAGATATACTGGTATTGAAAGCATTCTAGAGAAGGTTCATAAGGCTGATACCAGGAATGAAATTACTGCCTTATGAGAAGAGGTTGAGTAGGTTAGCCCTATACTCATTGGAATTTAGAAGAATGACCATCAACATTACTGAAACTTTGAAAGATTCTCAGGAGACATTTAAGGAAGATGCAGGAAGGTTGCTCGTGGGAGTCGAGAACAAGAGGATAATCTTGGAATAAGGGGTCACACATTTGAGACAAAGATGAGGAGGAATTTATTCTCTCAGAGGGTACTGAACAATGGATGTCTTTACCTGAGACAGCTGTCAAGGCTGGATCATTAAGTATATTCAATCTCAGAGTCAGATGTGCAGCAGACCCTTCCGTCCAACACATCCATGCCAACCAGATATCCCAATCCAATCTAGTCCCATTTGCCAGCACTTGGCCCATATTCCTCTATACCCTTTCTATTCATATACCCATCCAGATGCCTTTTAAATGTTGGAATTGTACCAGCCAGGGAATTATGGACCAGTGAGCCTGACGTCAGTGGTGAGGAAGTTATTGGATGGAATCCTGAGGGACAGGATGTTTATACTTTTGTCAATGACTGATTAGCGATAGTCAACATGGCTTTGTGCATGGGAAATCATGTCTCACAAACTTGACTTGACTTTCTTTGAAGCAGCAGCAAAGAGGAATGATGAGGGCAGAGTGGTAGATGTGATCTATATGGACTTCAGTAAGGCGTTCAAAAAGTTTCCCATGGGAGACTGGTTAGCAAGGTGAGATCTCATGGAATACAGGGAGAACTAGCCATTTGGATACAGAACTAGCTCAAAGGCAGAAGACAGAGGGTGGTGGTGGAGGGTTGTTTTTCAAACTGGAGGCCTGTGACCAGTGGAGTGCCACAAGGATCGGTGCTGGGTCCACTACTTTTCATCATTTATATCAATGATTTGGATGTGAGCATAAGAGGTATAGTTAGTAAGGTTGCAGATGGCATCAAAATTGGAGGTGTAGTGGACAGTGAAGAAGGTTACCTCATGTTACAACGGGATCTTGATCACATGGGCCAATGGGCTGAGAAGTGGAAGATGGAGTTTAATTCAGATAAATGTGAGGTGCTGCATTTTGGGAAAGCAAATCATAAGAGGACTTGTACACTTAATGGTAAGGTCCTAGGGTGTGTTGCTGAACAAAGAGACCTTGGAGTGCAGGTTCATAGTTCCTTGAAAGTAGAGTCGCAGGTAAATAGGATAGTGAAGAAGGCGTTTGGTATGCTTTTGTTTATCGGTCAGGGGATTGAGTACAGAGGTTAGGAGGTTATGTTGTGGCTATATAGGACATTGGTTAGGCCACTGGTGGAATATTGCGTGCAATTCTGGTATCCTTCCTATCGGAAAGATGTTGTGAAACTTGAAAGGGTTCAGAAAAGGATGTTGCCTTTACAAGGATGTTGCCAGGGTTAGAGGATTTGAGATATAGGAGAGGTTGAATAGGCTGGGGCTGTTTTCCCTGGAGCGTCGGAGGCTGAGGGGTAACCTTACAGAGGTTTATAAAATCATGGGGGGCATGGATAGGGTAAATAGACAAAGTCTTTTCCCTGGGGTGATGGAGTCCAGAACTAGAGGGCATAAGTTTAGGGTGAGAGTGGAAAGATATAAAAGAGACTTAAGGGGCAAATGTTTCATGCAGAGGGTGATACGTCTATGGAATGAGCTGCCAGAGGAAGTGGTGGAGGCTAGTATAATTGCAACATGTAAAAGGCATCTGGATGGGTATATGAATAGGAAGGGTTTGGAGGGATATGGGCCAGGTGCTGGCAGGTGGGACTAGATCAGGTTGGGATATCTGGTCAGCTTGGACGAGCAGGACCAAAGGATGTGTTTCTGTGCTGTACATCTCTATGACTTCCTCTGGCAGCTCATTCCATACACACACCAGCCCCTGTATGAAAAAGTTGCCCCTTAGGTTTCTTTTACATCTTTCCCATCTCACCCTAAACCTATGCCCTCTAGTTCTGGACTCCTCCACCCAAGGGAAAGGACCTTGCCTATTTACCCTATCCATGCCCCTCATGATTTTATAAACCTACATAATGCCACCCTGCAGCCTCTGACGCTCCAGGGAAAACAGCCCCAGCCTAATCAGCCTCTCCCTATAGCTTAAACCCTGGCAACATCCTTGTAAATCTTCTTTATGAGCCTTTTCAAATTTCATAACATCCTTCCTACAGGAGAGAAACCAGTATTGCACACAATATTCCAAAAGTGGCCTAACCAATGTCCTGAATAGCTGTAACATGACCTCCAACTCCTCTACTCAACACAATCTGAGACAGATTTTTAATCGACAAAGGAATCAAGTGTTATGGGGAAAATTGGCATGAGGATTACCAGCTCAGCCATGATCTCATTGAATGGTGAGTAGGCCCCTTGGGCTGAATAGTCTACTTCTGACCTTAATCTGAACACATTGTAGTGCTGTAGATTGCATCACACACAGTGCAAGGACCTAAATTACAACATGATATACATTCAGGTCAAAATTCAGGAATTCCCTCCCTATCAGCATTATGGGTCCAACTGCACGAAATGTACAGCAACAGATCAAGAAGGCAACTCACCACTATCTTCTCAAGGGCAAGTAAAAATTGACAATAAATGATGGCCCAGCCAGTGACGTGCATATCCTATGAGTACACAAAAACTGGTTCCATGACACACTGAACCAGTGCATTCCAGAACATAACCACACAAAATGTATTCATGCAAATACAATGAAATGCAAGTTAAAATTCTAACTGTACACCATCAAGTTACATTAAGTGTCAGCCTGAGTTCAGTTGGTAGCACTGTCATAGAACTGTACAGCACAGAAACAGATCCTTTCATCCAACTCATTCAGGCTGACCAGATATGATGAACCAATCTAGTCCCATTTGCCAGTAGATGGCCCATGGCCCGTGTCCCCCTAAATCCTTCCTACTCTGCTTGGGAGGATTTAAACTAGTTGGGGGGGGGGGGGGGGTGCACACGGCGGTGAGAGAATTGGTGGGACCCAGGGAGATGGTGCAGAAAAAGATGCAATCTGAGACTAGTACAGTTGAGAACAAAGGCAAGTCACAACCAGGGCAGGCAGGGACAAAGCAGAGAACAAGGTCGGACTGATAAATTCAACTGCATTTATTTCAATGCAAGGGGCCTAACAGGGAAGGCAGATAAACTCAGGGCATAGTTAGGAACATGGGACTGGGATATCACAGCAATTACAGAAACATGGCTCAAGGATGGACAGGACTGGCAGTTTAAAATTCCAGGAAAGAAATGCTACAGGAAGGACAGAAAGGGAGGCAAGAGAGGAGGGCAGGGGGGTGGCATTTTTGATAAGGGATAGCCTTACAGCTGTGCTGAGGGAGGATATTCCCAGAAATACATCTAGGGAAGCTATTTGGGTGGAACTGAGAAATGAGAAAGGAATGATCACCTTATTGGGATTGTATTAGTCAGAGGGAAATTGAGAAACAGATTTGTAAGGAGATCTCAGTTATCTATAAGAATAATAGGGTGGTTATGGTAGGGAATTTTAACTTTCCAAACATAGACTGGGACTGCCATAGTGTTAAGGGTTTAGATGGAGAGGTATTTGTTAATTGTGTACAAGAAAATTTTCTGATTCAGAATGTGGATGTACCTACGAGAGAAGGTGCAAAACTTGACCTACTCTTGGTTAGTGGGGGAGCACTTTGGGGTCAGCGATCATAATTCTATTAGATTTAAAATAGTGATGGAAAAGGATAGACCAGATCTAAAAGTTGAAGGTCTAAATTGGAGAAAGGCCAATTTTGACGGTATTAGGCAAGAACTTTCAAAAGCTGATTTGGGGCAGATGTTGACAGGTAAAGGGACGGCTGGAAAATGGGAAGCCTTCAGAAATGAGATAACGAGAATCCAGAGAAAGTATATTCCTGTCAGGGTTTGGTTAAGAAAAAGAAGAAAGCTCCTATCAGGTATAGACAAGATAGATTGGTTGAATCTTTAGAAGAGTACAAAGACAGTAGGAGTATACTTGAGAGAAATCAGGAGGGCAAAAAGGGGACATGAGATAGCTTTGGGAAATAGAGTTAAGGAGAATCCAAATGATTTTTACAAATACATTAAGGACAAAAGGGTAACTAGGGAGAGAATAGGGCACCTCAAAGATCAACAAGGTGGCCTATTTGTGGAGCAGCAGGAGATGGGGGAGATACTAAATGACTATTTTGCATTAGTATTTACTGTGGAAAAGGACACGGAAGATATAGAATTAGGGAAATAGATGGTGACATCTTGAAAAATGTCCAGATTACAAAGGAGGAAGTGCTGGATGTCTTGAAACGCATACAAGTGGACAAATCCACAGGACCTGATCAGGTGTACCCAAGAACTCTGTGGGAAGCTAGGGAAGTGATTGCTGGGTCTCTTGCTGAGATATTTGTACCATCGATAGTCACAGGTGAGGTGCCGGATAACTGGAGGTTGGAAAACGTGGTGCCACTGTTTAAGAAAGGTGGTAAGGACAAGCCAGGGAACTACAGACCAGCCTGATGTCAGTGGTGGGCAAGTTGTTGAAGGAACTCCTGAGGGACAGGATGTACATGTATTTGGAAAGGCAGGGGCTGATTAGGGACAGTCAACATGGCTTTGTACATGGGAAATCATGTCTCACAAACTTGACTGAGTTTTTTGAAGAAGTAACAAAGAGGATTGATGAGGGCAGAGCGGTAGATGTGATCTATATGGACTTCAGTAAGACGTTCGAAAAGGTTCCCCATGGGAGACTGGTTAGCAAGGTTAGATCTCATGGAATACAGGGAGAACTAGCCATTTGGATACAGAACTGGCTCAAAGGTAGAAGACAGAGGCTGGTGTTGGTGGGTTGTTTTTCTGACTGGAGGCCTGTAACCAGTGGAGTGTCACAAGGATCGGTGCTGGGTCCACTTCTTTTCATCATTTATATAAATGACTGGGATGTGAGCAGAAGAGGTATAGTTAGTAAGTTTGCAGTTGACACCAAAATTGGAGGTGTAGTGGATAGCGAAGAAGGTTACCTCAGATTACAATGGGATCTTGATCAGATGGGCCAATGGGTTGAGAAGTGGCAGATGAAGTTTAATTTAGATAAATGTGAGGTGCTGCATTTTGGGAAAGCAAATCTTAGCAGGTCTTATACACTTAATGGCAAGGTTCGAGGGAGTGTTGCTGAACAAAGAGACCTTGGAGTGCAGGTTCATAGCTCCTTCAAAGTACAGTCGCAGGTAGATAGGATAGTGAAGGCGGTGTTTGGTATGCTTTCCTTTATTGGTCAGGGTATTGAGTACAGGAGTTGAGAGGTCATGTTGTGGCTGTACAGGACATTAGTTAGGCCACCTTTGGAATATTGCATGCAATTCTGGTCTCCTTCTTATCGGAAGGACGTTGTGAAACTTGAAAGGGTTCAGAAAAGATTCACAAGGATGTTGCCAGGGTTGGAGGATTTAAGCTATAGGGAGAGATTGAATAGGCTAGGGCTGTTTTCCCTGGAGCGGCAGAGGCTGAGGAGTGACCTTATAGAGGTTTATAAAATCATAAGGAGCATGGATAGGATAAATAAACAAAGTCTTTTCCCTGCGGTGGGGGAGTGCAGAACTGGAGGGCATAGGCTTAAGGTAAGAGGGGAAAGATATAAAAGAGACCTGAGAGACAACGTTTTCATGCAGAGAGTAGTACATGTATGGAATTAGCTGCCAGACGGAGTGGTGGAGGACCGGAGGGTCTGTTTCCATGCTGTACATCTTTATGACTCTACAACTCGTGCCCATACAGATGCCTTTTAAATTGTGCTAGCCTCCACCACTTCTTCTGGCAGCTCATTCCATACAAACACCACAACCTTTAAGTTTTTTTTTAAATCTATCCCCTCTCACCTTAAACCTTTGCCCTCTAGTTTTGGTCTCCTCTACCTTGGGAAAAACACCTTGTCTAGTAACTCTATATATGCTGAGTATATATCCCTCCTGATTTTATAAACCCCTAAGGTCACCCCTCAGCCTCCAAAGCTCCAGGGAAAATAGCCCCAGCCGTATTCTGCCTGTCCCTGTAGCTTCTTGAAACCAACACCTCCCAGCTCACAAATCTGACTTTAAACACCTAAGCACAAAACTGCAGATTCAAACTTCAGTCTGAGTTGTAACTTTCAAATCTGACATTAAACTCGTCACCTCTTTCATGCGGACGAAAAAGATCCAACAATTCTGAAGGTGAGTAGTGGAATTATCTCTGGTATTACCCGAGCGACACAAGCAAATTAAATGGATCATTCTCAACTTTCTGCGTGGGGGCTCTTGTTGGTCTGACAGTAGCAATAACTACAACCTCAAACTGGTAGCTCACTGACTTGTGATTCCTTTCGATAGACCGTGTGAAAGGCGCTATATAAATGCAAGTGCGTGTTGCCCACAACATGTCGCCGAGCAAAGGCGCAGCGTGCCCCCGCCAAGTTCTGATCACTATACCGTCTTCTCCCGGACCTTTCCCCGGCAGGTCCCAGCCTCTCTTTGCCGATGATGATGCCGGGCTGTCCAGGCCGACAGCTACGGCGAGGCGCCCGAGGCCTGGGCCCGGGCTCTCCGACTGTCCCCACCCCAACACCCGCCCATCCCCGCCTCACCTTACAGTCATTGCGGACGAACATCATGCCGTGACCCGGATACACCGGCGCCGAGCAAAAGTAACACTTTTCGATGCGCATTTTCGCCCCGGCTTGTAGGTGACCGCGCGGTTCCCCGACACCGGCCTCCCGCTGCCCTCACTCGCAGCAAAATGGCCGAACAGTACCGGGAGGACCGCGGCACAGCGCCTCCTACAGTCCCGGAGGACAGCAGCACGGTGCCCCTGTGTCCGGGAGGACCGCGGCACAGCGCCCCCTACAGTCCCGGAGGACAGCAGCACGGTGCCCCCGTGTCCGGGAGGACCGCGGCACAACGCCCCCTACAGTCCCGGAGGACAGCAGCACGGTGCCCCCGTGTCCGGGAGGACCGCGGCACAGCGCCCTCTACAGTCCCGGAGGACAGCAGCACGGTGCCCCCGTGTCCGAGAGGACCGCGGCACAGCGCCCTCTACAGTCCCGGAGGACAGCAGCACGGTGCCCCCGTGTCCGGGAGGACCGCGACACAGCGCCCCCTACAGTGCCGGAGGACAGCAGCACGGTGCCCCTGTGTCCGGGAGGACCGCGGCACAGCGCCCTCTACAGTCCCGGAGGACAGCAGCACATCGCCGGAGTGTCGGGAGAACCGCCGGACATCACCCTCTACAGTCCCAGAGGAACAGCGCCCCTCTGTCCGGGAGGATCGCGAGACAGCTCCGTCAACTGTCCCAGAGGACAGCAGCACAGCGCCCCAGTTGTCTGGGAAGCCCGTGGGACAGCGCCACCTACAATCCCGGAGGACAACAGCACATCGCCCTAAGTGACGGGAGGACCACGGGACAGCACCCTCTACAGTCCCAGAGGATGGCAGCATAGCGTCTTTATGTTCAGGATTGATTGTCTGCTTTTCAATGTATAATTTCAGTTACATCACACTGTAAATTTTTGCTATAAATTCTGTGTTAGGAATGAGCCCTCCACTATCAACTGATGACAGAGTGACACTCTGAAAGCTAGTGTGCTTCCAATTAAACCTGTTGGACTATAACCTGGTGTGCGATTTTTAATTTTGTACACCCCAGTCCAACACCGGCATCTCCAAATTATGTTCGGGAGGACCACAGGACAGCACTCCCTACAGTTCCAGAGGACAGCAGCATAGCACCCCTGTGTCCAGGAGAGCCGTGGGACAGTGCCCTCTACTGTCCCAGAGGATGGCAGCACAGTGCACCTGTGTCGGGGAGGACTGCAGGACAGCACCCTCTACAGTCCCGGAGGACAGCTGCACAACGCTCCTATGTCTGGGAGGACTGCAGGACATCGCCCTCTACTGTCCCAGAGGATGGCAGCACAGCGCACCTGTGTCGGGGAGGACTGCAGGACAGCACTCTCTACAGTCCCGGAGGACAGCTGCACAACGCTCCTATGTCTGGGAGGACTGCAGGACATCGCCCTCTACTGTCCCAGAGAATGGCAGCACAGCGCACCTGTGTCGGGGAGAACTGCAGGACAGTGCCCTCTACATTCTCGGAGGATGGCAGACTGCACCCATGTGTCCGAAAGGGTCACAGGACAGTGCCCTCTACAGTCCTGGAGAACAGCAGCACAGCGCCCCCGTTGTCCAGGAGGACCGCAGGACAGCACCCATACAGTCCCGGAGAACAGCAGCACATCACCCCTGTGTCCAGGAGGACCATGGGACAGCATCCTCTATAGACCCGGAGGACAGCATCACAGCGCCCCAGTTGTCTGGGAGCACTGCAGTCCTGGAGCACCGCCGGCCAATGTCCCCTTCCGTCCCAGAGAACCTAGAGTCCTGGAGAAGCTTGGGACAGTGCCCCCTACAGTCCCAAAGGACCGCATCCCCTCACCCTTCTCTGCTGCGAGGAATGATGTGGAGGTGCTGGTGTTGGACTGGGGTGGACAAAGTTAAAAATCATACAACACCAGGTTATAGTCCAACAAGTTTAATTGGAAACTCTAGCTTTCGGAGCACTGCTCCTTCATTGGCCTGCTGTGGAGCAGGATCATAAGACACAGAATCTATAGCAAAAGATTACAGTGTCATCCAACTGAAATGACATATTGAACAAATCCTTCTTTACAGTCAGTTTTGAAATGTTGAAATTCCTTATTACTATACTGTATTACTTTTTCCCATCTCTGAGTTTTGCTTATGTTGGCGAAGATTCTTGGGGACAGGATTTACTCACACCTGAAAAAATATGGAATTGGTAGCAATAGGCAGAATGGCTTTGTGCAGAGAAGGTCATGTCTCACAAACATGATTGAGTTCTTTGAGGAAATGACAAAGATAATTGAAGAGGGCAGGACTGTAGGTATTGTCTATATGGACTTTAGCAAGGGTAGATGTTGTCTATGTGGACTTCAGCAAGGCTTTTTATAAGGTCCCTCATGGCAGGTTGGTACAAAAGGTGAAGTCACATGGGATCCACAGTGAGCTGGTAAAACGAGTACAGAACTGGCGTAGTCATAGAAGACAGAGAGTTAAAGGATATTTTTCTGACTGGAGATCTGTGACTAATGGTGTTCTGCAGGTGTCAGAGCTGAGACACCTGTTGTTTGTGGTATAAATGATTTGGAGGAGAATATAAGTGGCCTGATTAGTAAGTTTGGGGATGACACAACCACTGGGGGAGCTGCAGATAGTGAGGGAAATTGCCAGAGGATACAGCCAGATATAGATTGGCTGTAGACTTGGGCATAGAAATGTTAGATGGATTTAATCCTGAGAAATGTGAGGTGATGCACTTTGGAAGATCTAATGCAGGAGGGAGGTATGCAGTAAATGACAGAACACTTAGTAGCATCAACATACAGAGAGATCTCGATATACAGCTTCACAGTTCCCTGAAAGCGGTAACACAGGTCAAGAAGGCATGTAGTATGCTTACCTTCATTGGTCAGAGCATAGAGTGTAAAAATTGGCAATTCATGTTACAGCTGTACAGAACTTAGACAACACTAGAACTATTGTGTCCAGTTCTGATTACCATACTAAAGGAAAGATGTGCAGACTTTGGAGAGGATACAGAAACAGTTTACCAGAATTTTGCCTGGTTTTAGGAGTATTAGCTATGAAGAGAGATTGGACAAACTTGGTTTGTTTTCACTTGAACATTGTGTCCAGTTCTGATTACCACACTAAAGGAAAGATGTGCAGACTTTGGAGAGGATACAGAAACAGTTTACCAGAATTTTGCCTGGTTTTAAGAGTATTAGCTATGAGGAGAGATTGGACAAACTTGGTTTGTTTTCACTTGAACATTGAAGAATGAGGGGGCAACCTGATAAAAATTTACAAAATTATGAGAGGGCACAGATAGAATGGATAATTGGAGTCTTTTTCCCAGGGTAGAAACATCACTTACCAGGGGACATAGCTATAAAGTAAAAGAGGATAATTTAAAGAAGATGTGAGAGGCAAGTATTTTAGACAGAGGGTGGAATGTGCTCCCAGAGGAAGTGGTGAAAGCCAATGCAATAGTAACATTTAAGAAGCATCTTTATAGATATACGACTAGTCAGGGAATAGCAGGATATGGACCATGTAGAAGCAATAGGTTTTTAGAAAGGCATCATGTGTTAGCTCAGTCCTGGGGGCCAAAGGCCTCTTCCTGTCCTTTACTGTTCTATGTATCTTTATATATCTGTCTTCCTATCTATTCCTGTCTGGGTGGCAGTCTTTAGAACACCCCCAACAAAATGATTGCCTTTTTTGTTATTAAGTTCTACCCATATGACCTCAATTGAGGAAACTTCTAAGATACCATTCCTCCTCACTGCAGTAATTGGCTCCTTAATCAATATTGTGACACCACCTCCTCTTTTACAATCAGGCTGGAGGATCTCAGGACAGCACCTCCAACAGGTCTGGAGGACCAACACTCACAGCATGGTGCCCTTAATTAACTTGGAGGATCACAGCACAACCCTGCCAATGGCCTGCCCACTAAAAGCTCAGGAGGACTACAACATAGTGCACCCCACAGGCCTAGAGGACCACAACACAGTACTCCCATAGGGTTCTGAGGATGCAGCACAGAACCCCTGACAGGCTCAGATGTTGTTGTATCTCTGCCCTGTCTCCTGAACATCAATTGCAATTTGTCCACTTCTTCAGCAGTGAACTGAAAATTTCTTCCAGTGCAAACTAGACTTTAAAAATGTGTTTTCTAGATTCAGGCTTCTTATTCTATGTCCTGCATTTGTCAAAGTGTTCAATGGCTTTCTATTGCTACCAAGAGCAACAGGCAAGCAATGACCCCACCCTTTCTGATGACTTTGTGAAAAGTGGTGTCTCAGTCAACTCAGTAAACAATGAAGTCACTTCCAGTGCAGAGGCTGGCGCAGACAACCACAAAAGCCAGATCAGGGTCTCATGTTGAGTTGAGACAAATGCAACAGTTATCCATGGCTTTGTAAGGTCAGACAGTCTCGACAGATTCATAACCAAAGGGCACTAACTACAGCCAGACAGTTGTCGTGCAAACAAGTGAAACATTAAACTCTTAAAAATGTACATAATGCTTCTTATCCTGAATTATAATTGCTGCCAAGATTACATTTGAATTTCCATTTCTTTCCCCACTGTACACTGACACTGGTCTAATGTTTAAAGGGGTGATGTCATTTGGACATTTGAATGAAACAGTCACTGATTCTAAATTAGGTTTGTGCTAATTGATTAAAATTGTGATGAATATTAAGCTTATTACAAAATATTAAAAGCAATTGTCAAAATAGATGCACCTGCTGCATTGGACCATGATGGTGACGGCATTTGCTGCTTCCTTGTTGCTAATATTTACATAAAAGGAAGACATGAGTCTTATAAAAATGACAGAGATTGAATCCTGAATACTGCCCTTTCAATAAATTATTCCACTCCCTTAAGGTTCTCCAAACAGCCCTAGCAGTGAGTTTTTACTGCACTGTAATGTTCTATGTTCTATATATGTTCTATAAAGGAAATGACCATGCAGCTTAACAGTGGGTGTTTACATAATTTATAAAGTTTATGCAGTTAATTGTTTCTTAGAAAACACCTCATACCTAATTTACAATTCTCCACACAGCCTGAAGTAAGAGCTGCCCAGTAGGGGGCCTCACTGTTTCAGTTCTTTCCATGCTCTCGAGCTTGTGAATGGAATTCAGGACAGAGCACTTATGAGGTTGGATGCAAGTCCCATTGATTGCTATCATAGAACTGATTTCATTTCACTGCATTTTTAGCTTTTCTTATTGGTGACTCAGTGATTAGCACTGCTGTCTCACAGCATCAGGGACCCAGGTTTGATTCCACCCTTGGGCAACTGTCTGTGTGGAGTTTGCACATTCTCCCTGGGTCTGCGTGGGTTTCCTCCAGGTGCCAAGGTTTCCTTCCACACTCCAAAGATGTGCAGATTAGGTAGATTGGCCGTGCTAAATTTCCCCATAGTATCCAAGCATGTGCAGACGTTAGCCATGGGAAATGCGGGGTTACAGGGATACGATAGTGGGGTGGGGCTGGATGGGATGCTCTTTGGAAGGTTGTTATGGACTCAATGGGCTGAATGGCCTGCTTCTACACTGTAGGGATTCTATGATACGATTTCTAAGATTCATTTACTGAGTAATCCAATAACCACGAGTCATTGTTTATTATCAGTAGTAGACATGGCAACAGAAGGCGAATTGATGCTTTGTCTGTTATGACTCTGATACTGGCCAATGGAGTCAAACTGCTGCCACATGTGAGGTTGATCCCCATCAGTAAAACTCCTGATCAATGTACTCATGACTCTGCAGGAGCCACATTCATGGTTTCTTCAATCCAATTTGTGTAAGTTCAAGAAAGTAAGTGTCATGTGAAAAGGCTTGCTTCTGATTCGGAAAAGGATATTTCAAGACAAGCAGGTTTTAACAGTTGCAACTGTTAGCGCGGATGAAGTGATATCAGTCCGAGCCCAGAGTGCGGTTCAACAATCGGTAACGTTTATTGATACAGTAACACCGGCGGAGACCAACCGAGGTCCGAATCTCGGCTGTTCAGCTGTTCCCGCGCGCTGCTACAGATTATATACCTTTCTTTGTCAGGATGTGAGGATTTTGAGTATGAATGGGATGGAGTAGGTGCAAATGGTGGGTTTCCTGCCGTCCCAGGAGAGTTGCAGTGTACACACAATAGGGTGCTAATTGGATTATGTAAACGGGTCCGGGTACTATCTGCTTGTCTCTCTCTGTGAGGGCTGGGGGATAGCACCCCCCTTTGTTCCCTTGGGGTGCTGGTGTGTATTAGTCTGTTCGTTCCTGTCTGGTGGATGCCTGTCCTTTGTGTCAGGATGGTTCTGTATTGATGAATATGGGTGTGTTTCAGTCAGTCTCTTGATTTGATTAGGAGATGGGTTTCCATATTAATTAGCTCCGGAGTTTCGGTCTATGAGTCATGGTTAGTGTCTGGCCTAGTGTGGATTTGATCTGTCCTCTGGCTCCCATCTCCCGGTCACGTGGGCGGACCGGCAGCTGCTGAGTTCTGTGGGTTTAAGCTGTGGCTGCCGTTTTTAAAACACAAAATGAATTCCTATAGTTTTATCAATGTAGGCATAGTCCCGTGGGAAATGCGGGGCAGGTCTGATGCCCGCTTGCACAACTTTATAGTTTCCAAATAGGGAAGCATCTTAAACCACGATTCTTAATGACTTTGATACACTGGATTGGTTGGAAACAGCCTTTATTTAGATTAGATTACCTACAGTATGGAAACAGACCATTTGGTCCAACAAGTCCAAAGAGTAACCCATCCAGAACAATTCCCCTACCCTATATTTATCCCTGACAAATGCACCTAATATTATGGGCAATTTAGCATGACTACTTCACCTGACCTGCACATCTTTCGGATTGTGGGAGGAAACCGGAGCACCCGGAGGAAACTCATGCAGACACAGGGAGAATGTGCAAACTCCACACAGGCAATCACCTGAGGTGAGAGTCGAACCTGGGTCCCTGGTGCTGTGGGGTAGCAGTGCTGACCACTGAGACACCATGCCCCCCTAAATTTATTGGTATAAACCATGTCCGGGAGACCACAGTCACTATTTCTTTAAATTCATTCACAGGATGAGGGCATCACTAGCCACTCCAATATTTATTGCCCACAGGACAGTTAAGAGACAACCACATTGTTGTGGGTCTGTTGTAGGCCAAATCAGATAAGGATGGCAGATTCCTTTCCGAAAGGACTTCAGTGAACCAGGTAAGATTTTTCTGACAATCAACAATTGTTTCATGATCATCATCCACTTTTATTTCAGAATTTATTGAATTCAATTTCAACTCCATGGCAGGATTTGAAGTTAGACCACCAGAACATTACCTGGGCCTCTGGATTAATAGTCTAATGATAATACCACTTTGCGATTGCTACTGGAATTAACCCTGTGCAACTTTCTCTCAGATATCCTCAAGGTGACTCACCTTTCTTATTTTATCAATTGGAGACTGTGAAACTTCTTAAGCTTGCAACCTCCTCTGAAATATTCTAGAAGTGCTTTTCATCATTAATATAAATGGTTTGAATGTGAATATAGGAGGTGTGGTAAGTAAGTTTGTACAGGACACCAAAATTGGTGGTGTTATGGACAATAAAGTAGGTTGTGTAGAGTACAACAGGACCTTGACCAGATGTGGCAGATGGAATTAAATTTAGATAAATCTAAGGTATTGAATTTTGGAAAGGCAAATCAGGGCAGGACTTATACAGTTAATAGTAAGGTCCTCGGGAGTGTTGCCAAACAAAGAGATGTAGGGGTGCAGGTGCATAGTTCCTTGAAAGTGGAAGTTGCAGGTACACAGGTTGGTCAGGAAGGCAGTCTTGCTTTCATTGGTCAATGTACTGAGTATAGGAATATGGTGCTGGAAAAGCACAGCAGGTCAGGCAGCATCCAAAGAGCAGGAGAGTTGACGTTTCGAACATAAGCCCATCATCATTCCTTCATGAATGATGCTACCTTACCTGCTGTGTCACATTTTTCAACTCTAATACTCCAGCCTCTGCAGTCCTCACTTTCTCCTGAGTGTAGGAGTTGGGAGGTCATGTTGCATCTGGACAGGACATTGGTGAGGCTATTTTTAGAATACTATATTCAATTCTAGTCTCCCTGCTGTAGGAAAGATGTTGTGAAACTTAAAAGGGTTCAGAAAAGGTTTACAAGAATGTTGCCAGGATTGGAGGGTTTGAGCTGCAAGGAAAATCTGTAGCTTTCTTCCCTGGAGCATTGGATGCTGAGGGGTGACCTAATAGAGGTTTATAAAATCGTGAGGGGCATGGATAGGGTCAATAGCCAAGGTCTTTTGCCCAGGGCGGGGTAATCAAAGACTAAAGGAATAGGTTTAAGGTGAGAAGGGAAAGATTTAAAAGGGACATGAGAGGCAACTTTTTTACACAGAGGTTGGTGCTGTTATGGAACGAGCTGCCAGAAGCAGTGGTGGAGCCTGGTAGAGTTACAACATTTAAAAGGCACCTAGATGGGTTCATGAGTAGAGAGATATGGGCCAAGTGCTGGCAAATGGGATTAAATCAGTTTAGGATATCTGGTCAGCATGGTTGAGTTGGACCTAAGGGTCTGGTCCCATGTTGTATGACTCTATGACTCAAGTAATAAAAAGACAGACCTGGATCACTTCAATACCTCTTATTTGACTCAGGATAAACTGAACCTGTTGCAGCTCTCTTTAGAAATGAGAAGGGTGCGAGGTGACTTGTTAGAGTTTTTCAAGATCACTATTCTCTCTCTCTCTCTCTCTCCCCTCCCTCCCCCCTCTCTCACTCACTATTTCTCTCTCCCCTCTCTTTCTCGCTCGCTCTTGCTCTCTCTCTCTGGCTCTCTCACTCTCCCAGTCTCCGCAGATGCTGCTTAACCTGCATTCCCAAGCATTTTCAGTTTTTATTGCAGGTTTCCAGTTACCTCAGTATGTTCCTTATCGACATAAATATTACAGTCACAATTAAAGCTGAAAAGGAATTCAAGAAAAACTTCCGCTCCCAGAGCGTGTTAGAAGGTGGAATTTGCTACTATAAGGAGTAGTTAAATAAACAGTGTAAAAGAATTCAAGGACGAGTTAGATAAGCAGACAGGAGAGAAAGGATTAGATGGTTAGAGAACATAGAACATTACAACACAGAACAGGCCCTTCGGCCCTCAATGTTGCCCCGACCTGTGTTATGTCAATGGGGTGAGATGAAAAAGTGCTTTATGTGGAAGATAAACATTAGAATGACCTGTACATGTGCTAAAAATGGATTTGGAAGGCTTTGCCATTTGAATTTCCAGCTTGCGGCGAGTTGGAGCTCCATCTCAAAACAAGAAAATACAAACATTATATTTGAAAGGCACTGGAACTGGAACACCTCTGCACCTTTTACCTTCACTGCATGCAGTTTTGGTCTCCCTCCCGAAGAAAGGAGGTACTTACTATAGACAGAGTGCAGAGTGGGTTCACCAGGCTTACTGTTGGAATGTCAGGACTGTCCTACAGGGAGATTAGATTAGATTACTTACAAGTGTGGAAACAGGCCCTTCGGTCCAACAAGTCCACACTGACCCTCCAAAGAGCAACCCACCCAGACCCATTCCCCTATGTTTACCCCTTCACCTAACACAATGGGCAATTTAGCATGGCCAGTTCATCTAACCTGCACATTTTTGGGCTGTGGAAGGAAACTGGAGCAGCCGGAGGAAACCCACGCAGACACGGGGAAAATGTGCAAACTCCACACAGACAGTTGCCTGAGATGGGAATTGAACCTGTGTCTCTGACGCTGTGAAACAGCAGTGCTAACCACTGTGCCACAGATATTGTAATCACTCAAGTTTAGAAGGATGAGAGTGAATCTGATTGAAATGCAGAAAGTTCTAACAGGACTAAAAAGAATAGATGCAGGGAAGAATACTTTCCCTGTTTGGAGAATCTAGATCCAGGGGACACACACTCAGGATATAGGGTAGACCATTTAGGACTGAGATGAGGAAATATTTCTTCATTCAAAGGGTAGTGAACCCGCAGAATTCTCTTCCATAGAAGGCTGTGGAAACCAAGTCACTGAATATATAAAAGAAAGAAATGGATACATATTTAGATTTTAAAACCAAAGAGTACAGGGAAAAAACAGGAAGATGACATTGGGATAAATGATCAGGCATGATCATTTTGAATTGTGCAACAGGTTGAAGGGCCAAATGACCTCTTCCTGTTCTTTGTTTCTAACTAAAGGAACCCTCTTTTGGCATAAAGTGAGTACAATAGAACAGAAGGCAGCCAAGGCCTAATGGGTCCAGAGTTGGAAAATATTCATCATGACATGTCTGAAATAACTCCACGGAGCCTGGTATCCCAGCACCAAGACACCTTTTTACATGCATGTGCACAGTGAATGCAACTCATCCAGCTAGCTCAGAGCCAGCTCTCAGAGTGACCTGGATGTTTGACACTCCTGTTTATATCTGTCAGCCAGGGCTCCCTGATTGGACCAGGTTAACAGCCCCAATCAGAGAACTCCTATTCTATGACGTCCACCTGGCTGACCTTGGTTCAATCACTACAACATCCATTATATTGTTTTGATGAAGAAATGTGAGGAGAAGACCCATCAATCACTTCCAGCCTACTCCAACATTCAATACAATTCCTGGCTGATCTTCCGCCTCAACTTCACCAACAATTCTGGAATCGAGATAACAATGCAGAAAGATGAAAAACAAAGGTAGGCACTGATATCTTTACTTGATAATAATGTTATAGTCATGTCTAATGATCAAGCACTGGAGGTTGAGTCCAAGTTTATGATTGTTTTTTTCAAATAACACAAGGAGATCATCACTCCAAGTTAAGCACTGGAGTAAGTCTCTGAAAAATACAGGAAAAAATGAGCACTTTTGTACCATGTTTGGTCACATAAGCATCTCATTATTTGAAAGCCAATCCTGTTTCATACAAACATAAGAAACAAATGTCCGGTCTAGGGGCATAGATTAATGTTGTTAACATCTCCTTCACCCAGTCAGGGTGCAATTAATCTTATCCTCGATGTCAATGTTTTTCCCTATCCCCTATCAGTGTCTGTTATCTCCCTGCCTGAGTGTCTCCTGACTCCAAGGCCTCTACAGAATGTTTTTGTTCACATTAACTTCTTTCTGTACAAAATGGCTTCCCGATTCATGCTGTCACTAATTTCTAGGATGCATAATGTTCATCTGGCACAAGGCTCATTAGGTGAAGTCTGCTCTTTACTTTCACTATAAAAATCTCGATTTAACCCTGACAGTCTAATCCTGCTCCAACAATAGTTTATTCATTAACTATATGTTTGCCTCCTACTTACCAACCCCAGATCCATGCAGATTCCCTTTGTAGCTGAAAATGTGTTGCTGGAAAAGCGCAGCAAGTCAGGCAGCATCCAAGGAACAGGGGAATCGACGTTTCGGGCATAAGCCCTTCTTCAGGAATCAGGCTTATGCCCGAAACGTCGATTCTCCTGTTCCTTGGATGCTGCCTGACCTGCTGCGCTTTTCCAGCAACACATTTTCAGCTCTGATCTCCAGCATCTGCAGTCCTCACTTTCTCCTCGAAGATTCCTTTTGTATTCTTCTGAGGACACATTAAATCAAATTAACTGATTGACTCAAAGAATTGGAGCTAAGAGGCTCATAGACATAGACATAGAGTCCTACAGCACAGAAACAGGGCTTTTGGCCCAAACTAGACCATGCCGACCAAAATGTTGGTCCACACTGACCCCACTTCCTTGCACTTGGCCCAGATCCTCCTAATCCTTCCCAATACGTGTATTTGTCCAAATGCCTTTCAAATGTTGATAATGTACCTGCCCCAACCACTTCTGCTGGCAGCTCATTCTATATGCGTACCACCCTCTGTGTAAAAAAGATGCCCTTCAGGTTTCCTTTTATTCTTTCCCTGTAACAAAAATTAAATATAAAAGGAAACTTACCTATTTGAATTAAAATAACCATCACTGAGGCTGATGATACATAGATCATTCTGCTGTAACGTAACAGTTGTGATCCTCTGCAACCTCTTGTTATGAAAATCACAGAATGGGAAACTGCTATAGAAAATCAGATTGTGCAAGATCACTATAGAAAATCGCTACACCCGTTCAATAGAAAATTTGTGTTATCCAAACAGTGTCCACAATTCATCAGTCGCACTATGGCCAATTTCTTTTAATGAAACACATGTTATACCAGAACGACCTGAACTCCAGCCCTTGGTCACAGAAATCTCTATATGCTCCCTATTGAGGGTCACCACAGTCTCTTTTTATTAGTGCTCCAAGTATCTATTTAAATAATGCCCTTTGCTTGTGTACCTTAATGTAATTAATATGTCATTAACAAGCACTGTCCTGATTTCCCTTACAATGCAAAAATCTAACAATCTCCCATATTGAATGGATTCAGCAATTTTAGGTGGGCCAACCATTTTCAAATTTCAACCTGGCTATTGTTGGCTGCCTCTGTAATTAAATATTTTGTCTTTGTGCAGCAGAAGTAGAACGAAAAGGTTAAGCGCTGTATTGTATCATTTCAGTTGCAACTTCCCTGCTGTCTGCAGAAGATTTGATGCATAAAAACTGGCATATTTACTATCTCTACTGTCAGATTCATCAGGATGAGATTTGTATGAAGAGGAGGTTGGGTGTACGGCTTTAATAATCTTTGAAGGAATACATTCATGGAGTATCTCTCATTATTGTCTTTTTGCATGGGTGTGATTGACAGTTCTGTATTGACAAGCAAATGATGCTACCAGCTAGTTGATGCATCTTCAATTGTGACCAAGGCAGGTTCAATGTTATAGGAAAAGCAAGAACAACAGTTGCAAACACACACAAACAGATCAGAAAATTTTGCAAATGATTGTAATTTGAAAAAAAAACACCCAGTAGGCTAAACAAATACTTGGAAACGTTCGAGCATTCATCTAAATTTGTCCTTTTATAGGATTATTTGTCTTACCAGTTTCTTTCTGTTTTGATTTACTTCTGTCTAATCCCAGTTCATACAAATAAATTTAATTTCCAGTCTGAACCTAAACTAGGAAACAGATTGGAGCAAAGTCTGGCGCCAAGATTTTGTTAATCAAACTACGCGCTGTCAGCCACAACCTGATGGTAATGCTTGCTTCTGAGACAGATATTTTGTAGGTTCAAGACTATCTTTAGAGAGCTTGGCACAGAATTCTAGATGGCACACGGCGCTGAGGGAGCGCTGCACTGGAGTACACTGGAAATAAAAGATGGGAGGGGATTCAATTTCAGTCCCCTGCCAGTGGTTTATATTTGTTGGGGGCGGGGCAGCTATAACTCTTCCTGGATGGCTTTTCCATTGTCCCTCACCCAACAGGAGATGGTTGAGGCAGCCTTCCTCCAATTGATTTATACAGATAGGTGCTTACATCTTCAAATGTATTCCAGATTAACCTGGAGTCCTCCAGGTCTCACCTCCCTCCCTCACTCTGAACCCTCCTCCCTCCCCCAACCTTAGATTTACCTGGTTTCAGACACCACGATGTGAGGTCTGCATGTAGTCCCAGTCCTGGCCACTGCTGCTGATGGCACTATAGAGCTGAATGAGTGAGCAGCCGAGCTATCCAAGATGTCCGAGCAACTCTTCATCCCTTGACCACCATCAAAAATGGACATGGATCTGGTCATTATCACAGCGCTATTTATTGGAGCTTCAGAAGGACTGTACTGGCATTCTGGGACACCTGTGAAGAGAACAGGAAATATACAAATGTGCATTTTTCATCTTATTCATTTCCATTGATGTTTTGACCATGATCAGGCTGGTTATTGTCATTTCCTTACTGCCCATTTTCCACACCCACTGAAGATCTGCTCATCTGTGATTTCAGGAAATGCAAGTCCACTTGTGACAATTGCACTCCAAAGAAAATGACCCCTTTCAAGGCCAGCTAAAGTTGATACCCTTCAGTCAATTAACCCATTTCATTTCCCAGTTGACGATTAGAGATGGAAGCAAGATGGTGGAGATGGCAGATTAGGCAGTGTTCAAGCTCTTGGCCCATCCACTCCCTTTTGGCTGACCGGCCGCATGCTTTTTTAAAGTTATTTCTTATTATTCTCTTTTAATTTCACTTTTCTATCAAATTCATCTTTTCTTCTTTCAGAGGCTAAGGTGCAGCAATTTCATTTGGACAGCCCTGGGTCCTCAGCAGTCTCAATAGGCCACAATCCTAGGTGACTTCAGCCAGGCCTTGGTCCACTGGAGTTTCATCAGAAGCTCAGCAGTTTTGTCAAGCCTCTGGTCCTCTGTGGTTTCAGCAGGGCCTGGTCCTCGGTTGTTTGGCAGACCCCCGATTCTGATGATTTCAACAGGCTCCTGGTCCTTAGAATTTGGAGAAGGCCTCAGGCCTCAGGTGTTGGGCAGGCCCAGGTCCTCAGCAGTGGCCAGCTTGTGAAACCAAGGGGCCAGAGAATGAACAGAAAAATGATACTTGTTCTTAGTTTGGTCACATTTATTTTTAACGTATAATTTATGTTATTTAATGGTGCAGTTTTCATGGTGACTTATACACATTTTAATGTATTTTCACAAACATAAGTAACAATACATTTCCATCTCTCTATCTATTGTTCTATATGAGTGAGGAGCAGGTGGAGACCATTCAACCCATCGAGCCTGTTCTGCCATTCAATATGTCCATGATTCATCCAATCGTGGCTTCAGTTTCATTCCCCTGCCTGTCTCGATAATCTTTGACTTCTGTGTCAGTCAAGATCCTATTGAAGTCAATCTTAAAAATATTCAATGATCCAAACTCATCCAGATGAAGAATTCCATAGGCACACCATCCTCTGAAAAAAAATCACTGATTTTCTAAATTTGCAAATGGGATTACAATTATTATTTTCCCTAATA
This sequence comes from Chiloscyllium plagiosum, assembly GCF_004010195.1. NCBI lineage: Eukaryota > Metazoa > Chordata > Chondrichthyes > Orectolobiformes > Hemiscylliidae > Chiloscyllium > Chiloscyllium plagiosum. Next base: position 20,545,577 of record NC_057745.1, on the reverse strand, counting down.
ATTAAATATTTTACTATACTTGCTGATCTAACCAGTTTCCTGTAGCATTACTTACAGTTTACCTGAAGCACACTTATTATGTTATTAAATTGCTATTGTGTTTAACGTGATGTTCCCTGAAGATCACTGTTTAACAACTGCCTGTGGGACAATGATCAAACTGGAATGCACTAAAGCCAATTAGAGGTTAATTGCTTTTCACGCAGAAGAGCTTGCACTTTCTAACCAAGCCTCATATTCCTCAAAAAGTTATTAACTTGAGAAGAAAAACAATGGTAAAATAATTTTCCCAAAGTCACAATGGCTTTGAATTGTTTGGGTGACACATATTTTGCAAATTAGATGCACAACTTTAGCCACTGTATATTAGATTACAAATTATCCCTCCCATCCCAGAAGAAAAAATCTATTTGAAAAGGTAATAGTGTCATAGAGTCATACAGCACAGAAACAGACCCCTCGGTCCAACTCGTCCATGCTGACCAGATATCCTTAATTAATCTAGTCCCGTTTGCCAGCATTTGGCCCTTATCCCTCTACACCCTTCCTACTCATGTACCCATCCAGATGCCTTTTAAATGCTGTAACTGTACCCAGCTCCATGACTTCTTCTGGTAGTTCACTTGGAAATGCACATACTAATTGTACTGGAGCCGGTGTGTCAGGCACACAAAACAAGTCCAATAAGAATGTGTCATTCACAAGTTTGACAGGTTTGTCCTTCTGGGATGTAAGCCATTCATTTGTAGCATGACTCCCAGGTGAGACACCAATTGCTGCCAGGCTGATTCTAAATGGTTTCAACCAGTTTGTGGTCTTACAGCACAGCTTTGAAATCCACGGGTTGTGTTGTCACCAGTGACTCCTATGGGGTGCGATAAGGTAGCTCAGAGGGTGGTGAAGCACAGGAAGCAAAGCCTAGTGTCAGATGGGGCTCTGTGGGTAGCACCCTTGCTTCTTGAATGAACAAATTACAGGTTCGGATTCCTATGCTAGGAGCTTGGCCACAAAACCTTCGCCGTAGGAGAGTCCACATTTCGAATAAAGATGCTCTTGCCTGCCTGCCTTTTCAGGTGGGAGGAAAATATCCCAGCACTGTCTCATAGAAGAGCAGGGTCTGGTGTCCATATTGTCCTGGCCAACATTTATCCCTCAAACAATGTCACAAAAAAATGGATTAGTTCCTATCTGTGGGTGGTTGCTGTGTGCAAGTTGACTGTGTTCCATAATGATTGAATGTGTAAATCACTACAGTAATATCCTATTGTCATAAAAAGCATTATGAAGAATCATCTAAACGCAAAACTTTAGCTTGCTGCCTCCCCATGGATGATGCCTTACTCACTATGTTCTCCAGCATTTTTTTTGTTTTCAGCTATTTAAATGCAAGTTTTTATTTCCTTTTCAGAACAATTAACCCCTCAAGCTTGTTCAGTAAAGTTATTGCTGAAATGTACCTCAGCAGCGTTGTCCCATCTATTCATATCGTTCATTAGAAAGTGGGAACCATGTACCAAGTTGGAAGATTAGCCATGATCTTACTGAATGGTGGAGCAGGCTCAAATGGCTGACAGGCCTATTCCTGCTCCTATTACCCTCACCCATCAATCTCCATTTTGTAATTCTAGATTGGTGGCAGCAATCTAGATGCACAAGCAGAAACATTTGACCTAGATGATTTGAAGTGAAGGATAAACAGACAGTGCTGAAGACCTCTGGCGTAAATAGAGAGGTGGGACATGCTGCCAGCACTTCACCAGAGCCTCTCATTGATGATGTTTCCTAATATGGTGACGAAATGTCTGAAAACGAACCTTCAAGCTCAGCGAGCTAACTTACAGACTTATCATCAACCTGAGCTACAAATCCTCTTAAAAATTGCTAATGCATAAAATTCTTACAGGGCTGGACAGACTGGATACAGGGAGGATGTTTCCCGTGGCCAGAGGGTCCAAAGGAAGGGGTCATGTTCACAGGATACATGGCAATTCATTTCAGGCTGACAGGAGATAAAATGTCTTCATTCAGAGGATGGTGAACTTATGGAATTCTTTACCACAGAAGGCTATGGAGGCACTGAAAATATTTCAGAAAGATTTCTAGAAGCTAAAGGTATCAGAGAGTGTTGTCTAGTTCCTCCTTAAAACAAGTTAAACAACTCCAACCAGACCGTTATGAATCAGTTTGTCCACGTGTACCACAATACTGAAGCAGTCAAATCATTTCAAATACAATGCAAAACAGTCCCAACTTTATTAGGAAAGAAGTTACAATAACCTTTAATACTAAACAGACTCCCTCTAATCCTATTTCACCACTTAAGCTTACAATACTTCCTAAGGGTCTTGTAGATTGACACTGTCACTCTCTCTCTCTCTCTGGTTCTGTCTCTGAGTCTGGAAAGCTGCTTTCTGATGTGGATGTGCTGGTGTGGGACTGAGGTGGACAAGGTCAGAAATCACACGACACCAAGTTATAGTTCAACTGGTTTATTTGAAATCACAAGCTTTTGGAGCGTATTCCCTTTGTCAGGTGAAGTCCTGATAACCTGGTGTCATGTGACATCTGACTTTCTTTCTTCCTCTCTCTCTCTGGATGGTCAGCTGGTCTCTGCTGCTTGCTGTGCTGCTCTTCTTGGAAGGCCTCCAGGTGGTTCAAGAGAGCAGTCTGCAGGTAATCCCAGTTTTTATACCTTTTCAGGTGGTTTTCTGGAACTTTCTATAGTCTGGCCAATCAGGGAAACTCTCACTTAATAGTTTGAAACAGTGTCAATAATTTGGATGGATGGCTACTGTTAGTTTCTTTGTGTAGCAGGAAGCAGTGCCTGTCTGTCTGGACCCTCTTTTGTTTGGTAGTTAGGTTGTTGGGGTATGTCTGACCAGGGTAACTGTTGCCTTTTACATTATGCTAATATCATCAGCATCTGACTTCTATGTTTGCACTGTGTCTGGTGTGCGGGTTTTGTAACTTCAGAGTTATATTCGCCCAGAGGGCAGCATTGTGGCTCAGTGGTTAGCACTAATGCCTCACAGTGCCAGGGACCTGGGTTCGATTCCCACCTTGGGCGACTGTCTGTGTGGAGTTTGTACATTCTCCCTGTGCCTGTGTTGGTTTCCTCTGCACAATCCAAAGATGTGCAGGTTAGGTTAATTGGCCATGTCAAATTACCCATAGTGTTAGGTACATTAGTCAGGAGTAAATGTAGGGGAATGGGTCTGGGTGGGTTACTCTTTGGAAGGTCAGTGTGGACTTGTTGGGATGAAGGGCCTGTTTTCATACTGTAGTGAATCTAATCAATATACCCAGCATCCCTTGCTGTTTGGCCAAGTTAGCAATCTGTGTTTTAGCTGCCAGGAGCCTGTGACGGGGTATTAGGAGAGAATGGGAGTATGGCGTTGAGGGAGAGTCTAGGCCCTGGTAGATAGTATGGCAGATTCTTTCTCCTATTTTCTGAAGGCCATATTCACAGCTGGATATTCATCAGAAAGCTCTGTCCCTGCATCACCACTGTCTCAGCAGTGGATTTGGCTCTATGAGTGATTAAAGTTACAGGAAGCAGCCTTTTCTAAGCCCAATAGAAAAAGTGAATTCTACTTATTGCTATTCTGCTTATATTTTTATTGCTGTCAAACAGGAGCCAAACTACCAAATTACTCAGCAACTTCCTCCTGTTTGTAATGATAAATTGAAGCATTTGTCAAAGTGTCTCTCATAGGATTAGCAATTTGATCAAATTTATTGGCAGAGAGGTACAGTTCTTGACACAGGGTCTAGACCAGTAAAGTGGACTGATTTACAATGTATTTTATCCAGGCTAGATTGGATTAGAGATACCTCCCTCAGGAGCCACACTTCAATAGACCTGCATGAGCTGCATCCATTCCGAATGTAGGGCATAACCAATCAGAGTTAAATAGACAATGCATTATTTCAATGCTCAGGACAATGCAGTACAAGGTAATAAGACGTGTGATACAAATTCACAATCTTTCAACTATTGAGTAGCACAGTTAGACCACTCAGGAAAAGTACCAAGAACCTCTCCCTAAAGAGAAAGCTAGATCAATTATGTGCGATACCCATTGTGAAAGTCTCCAGAAATGTGCGCTGCAGGATAAGATGCTCACAGATCTTAAAGTGCAGAAAGTAGTGAAAGTGGTCAATAGCTGATTGCCAATATGAGTCCTTTTCCAGCTTTAGGAATGGCAATAGTACTTGGCACACATCACACCTTCAGGAGAAAATTTAAGCAGTTGGTTCTTGTATAACTGAATTGAGCATCAGACATTCCAGTGCAATCTTGTCATAGCCCCTTGCTTAGGTGCTTTTCAGGCCCAATTTTGCTTTCTTCAGTACTATCATGGTGGCTCAGTGGTTAGCATTGCTGCCTCACAAAAGTGCCAGGGACCCAGGTTCGATTCCATCTACCTGTGGGAAGTTTGCAAATGGTCCTCGTATCTGGAAGGAGAACATTGACCTACTAGGTGAAGCTGAACAAATTGGTTCTATACTCTCTGGAATTTTGCAAAACTAGGGGCAGTAAGGTGGCTTGATTCTAGACTTCCTCCTTGTGGATGTGTGGGTTTCCTTCCACAGTCCAAAGATGAGCAGGTTAGGTGGATTGGTCATGGTAAATTGCCCATATTATCCAGGGATGTACAGGTTAGGTGGATTAGCCATGGGAAATGCAGGGTTACAGCCATAGGGTAGTTGGTGGAGGTGGTACTGGGTGGGATGGAGTATGGAGGGTCAGTGTGGATTTGATGGGCTGAATGCTCCCCCACTTTCAGGATTCTATAATGATCTTGAAGGGTTGTTGCTGGCATTGGTTATTTTTGGGACCATTCTAGTTCATGTGTTTAATTTTATTTTCTATTCAGAGTACTGGACCTGCCTGATGAATCAGCCAGGGGTAGTATTTATTTGGCCAGAGAAAACAGAAGACACATTTTCTGAAGGAACACCAGACACCGTGGGGCAACACGATGGCTCAGTGGTTAGCACTGCTGTCTCACAGCGCCATGACTCAGGCTTGATTCTGCACATTCTCCCCATGTCTGTGTGGGTTTCCTCTGGGTGCCCCAGTTTCCTCCCGCAATCCAAAGATGTGCAGGTCAGGTGAATTGGCCATGCTAAATTGCCTATAGTGTTAGGTGCATTAGTCAGGGGTAAATATAGGGTAGGGTAATGGGTCTGGATGGGTTACTCTTCGGCGGGTCAGCGTGGACTTGTTGAGCCAAAGGGCCTGTTTCCATACTGTAGGGAATCTAATCTAGATCATCGCTGATGGTTCCTATATAAAGCAGTTTGGATGATTTGGAGTTAGGGCCTATTTAGTATGAGCAGAAACCAATAACTGGGAGCTGGGTGCCTAGGGATCTAGCTCTGCTTGGGTCAGGGATGAGGAGAGTGCCCAGACCAGGTATACCACTGGGGCCCATGTTTTTTGTCCCTGGCTATCAGGATCAAGAGCAGGATTCCTGGGCCCAAAACAAAAGACAGCTAGACACTAACCTAATGCCCTAATTTCTTTGCACAATTTTAGCTGCCTGGCATCAGTGGTTCACAGCGTGAAAACAAGAGCCAGGTCAGAAACTGCCTCCAAGGTAGGGGTTAGATATTTGCATGGGTGGAGTTTAGAAGGATGACTGGGGCATTTGATTGAAACTTAGAGAATACTGAGAGGCCTAGACAGAGGGGATGTGCAGACGATGTTTCCACTAGTGGGAAAAACTAGGATCTGAGGGCATAGCCTCGGTGTGAAGGGACCACATTTTAGAACTGAGATGAAGAGGAATTTCTTCAGCTAGAGGGTGATGGATTTCTGGAACTCATTGCTGCAGATGGCTGTTGAGGCCAAGTCATTAAGTGTCTTTAAGACAGAGATAAACAGGTTCTTGATTAGTAAGGGGTTATGGGATAAAAGGCAGAAGGATGGGGTTGAGAAATGTGTCAGCAATGATCGAATGGCTGAGCAATCTCAAATGGTCTAATTCTGCTCCTATATCTAATGGAACAGTAAGCCTTTATTTGGCATGGAGGTCCAGTACAGTCCGATCATGGGCTGAGGGCAAATGCTGGAGGATCAATCAGAAGCTTTCAGCTTCACAGAAATGTTGCACAATGAGGATGCCTCTCTGTTATTATTAAAGCAAAAACTTGAATTTACAAACAGAAAAGGAAAGAGGGTCATGCTGTCAAAGGTTGGAGGATGTAGGAAATCCATTCACAGGGTGGTCTTTGGCTGTACCCCCCACCTCGGCAGGTATAGACAGGAATTTCAATTGTTCACAAGATTCATACCTCATGCAACCCCCTTGGTTTAAGAAAGATATCTGGGAGGAGGGATAAATGGAACCAGTTAATGAAAACCAAATAATTCAAAAACAAAAACAGATCACAAAGAATAGCCAACCTCAAGTAACAAGATGAATCACAAATTAGACCTTTTTTCTGTGTACTGTGATCTTCCAGATTCTTAGGAGAGTCTTAGGTTTGGCAGGAAAATGAGTAATTTATTTTCCATCTAATAAAACACAACAAAACCTCATTCATGATAAAAATAACAGAATTACTTATTGATGGATTAAGTTTCAAAAGGGACCTGATAGTAGGGAGCACCCTTATCACATCGCTCCAAGAATTGAGTTCATCTTATAACAAGAGTGTTTTTTGTATTTCAAAACAGTCATTGAATATTTAAGAATCTTCCATACAATTCAGCAAAGTCCCCATGTCAAAGCAATTAATGGCAAAATTAGCATTGCTATTTTGGAGCTGTGTTGGATTAGATCTATCAGACATTGTATTGACTGTTGGTAGATGCTGCACCAAAAGGAATATTTTTGAAAAAAGATCACATTTTTAACTGCATGTCACAACCCAATCACAAGACGTAACATTCCTATTCCCAACTTGTAAGGTGCCCATTTCCACATTTGCAAATAAAACTGCCATAGCTCTCCAAGCATAATTCGGCAACTGAAAAATTGTCATATCACCCAGGCATGTGACAGCTAGCACAAATGAAAAAAAAACTTTTCAAAGAAAGCAAACTGGTACACAGAACAAACAAACTACTGTCTTCAAATATAAAGAATAGCAATGCTGTTTCTCACTGAAGACAACAATCTGGTACAAATCGAATCTTTGCATTTCATTTTTACCATTTACAGCACAGCACCTGACAGTTATACATGTGTTTGCTTAATTGTTAATGGGAAGATAGGAATTATTTTCCCATTGCCCTCCAGATACTGTAGTTAGTCATAAAGTCACACAGTATGGAAACAGACCCTTTGGTCCAATTCCCCTATGTCAACCAAGTTTCCCAAACTAAACCTGCATTTGGAAAGGTGTTGTGAAACTTGAAAGGGTTCAGAAAAGATTTACAAGGACATTGCCAGGGTTGGAGGGTTTGAGCTTTAAGGAGAGGCTGAGTAGGCTGAGGCTATTTTCCCTGGACTGTCAGAGATTGAGGAGTTAGCTTATAGAGGTTTATAAAATCATGAGGGGCATGGATAGGGTAAATAGAAAAGATCTTTTCCCTGAGGTGGAGGAGTCCAGAACTAGAGGGTATAGGTTTAAGATCAGAGGGGCAAGATTTAAAAGGGACCTAAGGGTGGTGCATGTGTGGAATGAGCTGCCAGAGGAAGTGGTGGAGATGGTACAATTACAACATTTAAAAGGCATCTGGATTGGTACATGAATAGGAAAGGTTTAGGGGGATATGGGCTGAATGCTGACAAATCAGATTAGATTTATTTAGGATATCTGGTCAGCAAGAACGAGTTGGACGGAAGGGTCTGTTTCTGTCCTACACAACCTATGACTCTTATAAACTAGTCCCTTTTGCCTGCATTTGACCTATATCCCTCTAACTGTTCCTATTCATGTACCTGTCCAAAAGTCTTTCAAATATTGTAACTGGACCTGCACCTACCACTTTCTCTGGCATTTCATTCTACATACAAACTACCCTATATGAGAAAGTTGTCCCTCAGACCCCTTTTAAATCTTTCTCTTCTCACCTAAAAATTATGCCCTCCACTTTTAAACTCCCCTACCCTGGGGAAAAGACCTTTGCAATCCAATGTATCTATGCTCCTCATGATTTTTAAAACTTCTATAAGGTCACCCTGAACCTCCCACACTCCAGGGAAAAAAAGTCCCACAAATTGCCAAAGCTGTGATCTTAGTGAAATCTACCAGTCCTTCTAATTTAGATCAATGTGGGATGCAACTTCTAATCAGTTTGTATACTGACCTAAAAGAAAAACAACAGGACAAGCTAATCAGCCAACAAACAGGAAAGGCATCATAGGATTATGCCAAGACTTCTAAATGTGAAGGCTATTATGTTGTATCCCTTATAATGGACTCCAGTGGTAATGGGCCGAATCTGCCTGTTTAATACATATGGCAACCAATGTGAAGTGTGGATGGGACTGTGGATGGTAAATATTTGGCTATAAAACAAACTCTTACTAAGAACAATGTGATCATAACCAGGTCATGTTTGTGTGTGAGAGATCTTGATTGAGGAATAACTAATGGTCAGGACACCAGATACAGCACTCCATCATTTCTTTAAACCAACCTATTTGGGAAGTTGTACAGATACCTAAAAAAAACATTTGAAGGGTGGTGCCTCTGACAATACAGCATTCTTTCTGTACATCACGGAATTATCAGATTCATTTTTCCCAGTCTAGATTACAGTGGTGCTGGAAAAGCACAGCAGGTCAGGCAGCATCCGAGGAGCAAGAAAATCGACATTTCGGGCTTCCCAGTGATGGAATTTTGCTGTTACCATAATTTCCAACAAGGATTTAAACGCAGTTGTAAAAGTTTAAACTAAATACATGACTTGGCCAATTATTTATTACAAATTAACTAATTCTCACTTTCTACTTAAGTATTCCTGATGTGTCAATTTATCAGTCAATTTTCATATCACCTAATGTTTCATTTAATGTATTATTAATTTTGTACATACTTGACATGACTGATGATGCACAGTCAAATGCACTATAAATCAACCATCAGGGAGAAATCTAAATGGAATTTAGGTTTAAGATAAATAGTCGAAGAACTACCCAATAGTAACACCTGCGTTGCAGGTAAAGGATTCTTTCACTGAAACCAGCTACCCAACAGCCACCATCATTAGGAACAAAGCAAAAAGATGACAACTAAACTGCAAAGCCAAGATTTCTGAAATTAACTTCAACAGTCAATATTTCACTGTATAATTTTCACAGACAACCAATAGCAACTAATCCATATTAGTGTGTGTTTAGGTTATAGAATCATAGAGTCATACAGCACGAAATAGACTCCTTGGTCCAACCAGTCCATGCTGAATATAATCCCAAATTAAACTAGTCCCATCTGCCTGCTCCTGGCCCATATCCCTCCAAATGTTTCCTATTCTGACACTTACCCAAGTGTCTTTTAAACATTGTAACTGTGTCACCATCCACCACTGCCTCTGGAGATTCATTCCACAAAAAGGTACCAGCTTGTCCAGCCTTTCTTTATAACTCAAACGCTCCATTCCCAGCAACATCCTAGTAAATTTCTGCCAAACCGTCTCAAGCTTAATGATATCTGACTAAAACTGGACACAGTACTCCAGAAAAGGTCTCACCAACGTCCTGCACAACATCAACATATGTCCCAACTCTTGTATTCAAGACTCTGAGCAATGAAGTAAGGGTGCCAAATGCCTTCTTAATCATCCAGTCTACACGTGACACAAACTTCAAAGAATTATATACCTGAAACCCTAGGTCTCTCTGTTCTACAGCACTACCCAAGGTACTACTTTTATTTGTATAAGTTGTGTTTTTATTTCTTCTCGTGTTTAGTAACTAAAACTCTCACTTCTTTAAAAACAAAATCTCCTTTGGTCTGGCAGAAAGGTATCTGCACGGGTAAGGATTATTTATAAATGAGTGCCTTTGTGACTCCTGAAAGGGGTGGGTGAATAAAGAAGGGAAGCCAGTTTTTCCTGACTTCACAAAAAGCTTGACAAGTTGGAGGTATCCATCTGGAATCGTAATTACCGAGGGAACTTTCCATGGGGTCTGGTGGGAACACTGCTAATGTATGGACTCTCAAAGTTGCAGTCCATTTCAGCAGACTAACAGCAAAATGCCGACAGTGTCACTGTTATTACCACCACAAAGCTTGGACCAAATTCGGAATCCTGAGTATCAGGCTAATGACAAATTGCCTTTGACAGGCAACTAAAAGGAAGGGAAGTCAGAAAGGAACAAATTAGCCAAGGTTGAATTTCTGCTTATCAGCCAGCAAGTACACTCTGTTGCAATTAGTGATACAGAGCAGTTAGGAGGTCACTACATTTTGTGAATGTTAGATTACACCACTTTGTTCAAGGACTTAGGGGACCACATTAATCCACAGTAAATCAACAAAAAGTATTGTTTGCAAGCAATGTTACCAAAAGCACAATATTACAAAGAGATATTAATAGATTAAATGAATGGGTACAATGAATACCACTTCTGTGCAGGAAAACATGATCTACTTCACAGTCAGCATAGAAAGGAGAAAGAGCATCTTAAATGGCAAAAAGCCAGAATCAGTGAAGCTCTGAAGAGGCTCAGGGATCTAGCAAATTGATCATGACATTTTAATGATTCAAGTAAAGAAAGTAATCTGTAATCAAAAACGTTAATGCTGACATTTATATTGAGAGAACAAGATCACACAAACTAAAGTTATACTTTCTGTAATTTACATCATAGGGAGATATTAAGGGAGCAGAGAGAGTACATGACTATTTCCATTGTTTGAGGAGTCTAGGACTATTGTACACAGTCTAATAATTAAAAACTCGGCCTTTCGGGAATTAAATTAGTCTATTCATGTCCACAGATGACAGTTGATGCCACATTAATTGTTAAATTTAAAACTGAGATTGATGAAGTATCATCTTTATCACACAAACTCACAATGGCACAACAGGCTAGAGGAGCTAAACGACTTAATTCTGTCGGTATGCCTGCAGCTAATGGACCTCATTGTGTTCATAACACACAACTCTCTTATGTATCCTTCAATGTGGTGTCACATCATTGGTGGACCAAGCTTTAATTTAGCCCACTGCTGCGCGCTCTGTAATTGTTTTATCATATGAAGCTGCCTTTGTACTAGTTGTCATTCTCCTTCAGTGCGGTTACAGAATACTAACAAATAATTTGCAATTTGTAACATAGTGCTGTGACATTATTTCAAATGAATTTTTAAAGTACTCAAAAAATGTGTAAATTGCAATTGGGATTCACATAATCTTCAATGTAGTAAAAACTGCCATGTTTCTTTTTTGGAACCTTGTTGGACAACATTTGACAAGTATTACACAGGGCAGGTGATTAAAACCTTCATCAAAATGGCAGGCTTCAACAAGTATAAAAAATGGAGCAATAGTGTGTTAGCAAAGTTTAACAGTGACTTCCAGAGTTTAGGGCCTAGACAACCAAAGGCATGGCCATCAATGAAGGAGAAAGAGTACTGGGTATGTGTCACAGATCAGAATTTGGTAGAAGTGGAGTTTGCAAAGATTTGGACAAGGCTATACTGAGGGTCATAGAGAGATTTGAACATAGAGACGTTAAAACTGGCGCAATAAAATTTATGGTCTGCCTATACTCAAAGAATGAGTGGAAAAAACTTTAAGAGACTTCTACAAATGTTGGTAAGAAAGTGCAACACATTACAACATCTGCCATGTGGAAAACTAATAACGTTATTCAAAACCTGCTGGCCAGAAATGGACCATCAGAGCCAGGCTCATGTTATCTTTTGAGGGGTTTATTGCCAGTGTAGATCAGTTGAAGGAAGGCTTCTTCCTGCATCACATTTTCCAGAATTACAATAGTGAGAAATGTAAGACAAACTCCTGGCTATAGTAACAACCTACAAAGAAACACAGCACTGTAAGTAGAGATTTCATCATTGCGTCATGGGATGGCAGTGATATTTGGAGATTGAGGAGAACTGAAACTAAAGGTTCACGTACATTAATTAAAGAATCCTCTGGAAATGGCACTGCAGAAACGTAGGAAAAAGGGTTAGCCTCTGCCTCACAGTGCCAGGGACCCAGATTCGATTCCATCCTCAGGTGATTGCCTGTGTGGAGTTTGCACACTGTCCCAGTGTCTGCGTGGGTTTCTTCCCACAATCCAAAGATTTTCAAGAATGTGTAGATTAAGTCTATTAGCCATGGCATAGAATAGGAGGTGGGTCTGGGCGGGATGCTCTTCAGAGAGTCAGCGTGAACTTGATGGGTCTATGGCCTGTTTCCATACAGTAGGGATTCCACAATTCAGTCCTCTATCTCTCTCCTTCCCACGGGCAGCACAGCTCTCTTGTTCTGTTAGTGGTACTGGAGCATTCATCAGCTGGATTCCCAAACCCTGCTCTCTTCCACACCAAACATCTCCCCTGTGGGTAGCATACTACATTCAATCAAGTTCAATGCTGGAGTGGGAAGATGAAATTGTAAGCTAAGTATGGAGAGCAGACCTCCCACTCGATTCATTCTTTTGGATGATGTAGCAAGGTTTAATCAAGGCCATAGTCTCCACTTTGAGCAAAGCTTGTATTCCTGACTCAGCAATGGAAAGTGAAGATGTCATTTTGCTTGAGTTTGATTGAACCCTTCACCTAATTTATTTAGATATGGCAGTAAAAGATTAAAATGCAAACATGAATAAATATTAACATTAATAATAATTAAAGGAAAAGCATCACTTTCCCAACCTTGACGTCTTTGGATGTAGTGAAGAGCATTGTGCTTCACCTCAATAAAGGAAAGGATTTCAAAAAGAATGCAGTAAACCAGTCACGTCCAAACTAATGTAAGTGCATCAAAGATTACCCTGTTTTGGTGCTGTCCCCATCCCCAATATCTTGATTACTGTCGAAATGCTTACATTTGCATTAAACCTGCTTTGTTTGAGCAAATTTAGTATTCAGATCACAACCGTAGTATGATGGCTGGGGCTGAATGCAATATCGGCATTTTCAAACATCTTCCTGTTACAATTTCTATATACATACTCAGCAGGCAGCACTATTTTTTAAGGATCAACATCAAAGCAGGAATTTTAATGGTTTTAAATCAGCAAACTCAATCCATCTGCTAATTTTAAACTAGATATTAATTTGAATGGGTAAGTGGAACTATAGTAGTTGTTCAATTGTTTTACCTTTGGAAACTTAGTGGGACAGGTGAGAGAAGTCACAGGTGAAGTTTCCTCCACTGTCTTTTGTTGCAGTTTGTGGCTGGATCATGCAAGTACTGTACTGAAACAGCAGAAAAAATTCCTACCAATATCTAATGAAAGACCACCTTCAAAAGTTGATCAGGACAATCACCTTTATTTGCTGAAAAGTGGAGTATATTAATAGGCAATTTATAAAGTGTTAGACTTCACCTTGTTAACATATTTGGATAATTACACCTAAGGTTATCAAATTGTACTGAACATAAGCTTAACAATAAAAAGTATTCATTTGTATTGGAATGATTTATGGATTTTGGGACAAGCTGTTAGAGAATTGGAGTGCGTCTGGGAAAATGAGCAAACAGTGAAATTCACAACTGATCTTGGAGGAACTGTTTGGACGAAGTTCACAGCACAGAAGCAGATAAGTGTACTTTTTTAAAGTGTGACCTACAGAAAGTCTGCAGTAGTGAATAGAGTGGGTTCTTTCTTGATTATATGTTTTATGAGGTATGTCTCTTGATTAAACTTAAAATATAAGCCATAACTATTAATTTAACTTGGGGAAGGGTTTTGTGGAGGAATAAGACAATGTTATTTTCTGGGTCTGTAGATTGTGAAGGAGCAAAAATAGCCTTTAGTAGAGTGATATGCACTTCTTTTCAGATGCGGGAGTTGGAAGAGAGTTTAAGTGTTACTGCAGATTATATATGCAATAAATGCTGTTGGTTGTGAATCTTATCAGATCGAATGGATCGGTTGGAGAGACAGAAGCAATGAGGAATTTGCAACAGCAATCGTATGTGACAGATGGCAGTTATAGGAAGGGGAGAAAGTCTCAGATACAGTCACATAGATGGGTTAACTCCAGGATGGGTAAGAGAAGTAGGCAGCTAGTGCAGGAGCCTTCTGTGGCTATACCCATTTCAAACAAGTATGCTGTTTTGGAAAATGTAGGGGGTGATGGATTCTCAGGGGAACATAGCACAAACAGCCGAGTTTCTGTATTGAGACTGGCTCTAATGCAATGAAGGGTATGTCAGGTTCCAAGAGATCAATCGTGTTAGGGGACTCTCTTGTCTGACATACAGACACATTTCTGTGGCCAGCAGCGAAAAATCAGAATGGTGTGTTGCATCCCTGGTGCCAGGATCAAGGATGTCTCAGAGAGGGTGCAGAATGTTCTCAAGGGGGAGAGCGGCCAGCAAGAGGTCATTGTCCACATTGGAACTAACGACATAGGAAGGGGAAAGATTGAGATTCTGAGGGGTATTACAGAGAGTTAGGCAGAAATTTAAAAAGGAGGTCCTCGAGAGTGGTAATATCTGGATTACTCCCGGTGCTACAAGCTAGTGAGGGCAGGAATAGGAGGATAGAGCAGATGGAGTATGGCTGAGGAGCTGGTGTATGGGAGAAGGATTCACATTTTTGGATCATTGGAATCTCTTTTGGGGTAGAAGTGACCTGTACAAGAAGGACGGTTTGCACCTAAATTGGAAGGGGACTAATATACTGGCAGGGAAATTTGCTAGAGCTGCTCGGGAGGATTTAAACTAGTAAGATGGAGGCGGGGGAGGGTGGGACACAGGGAGATAGTGAGGAAAGAGATCAATCTGAGACTGGTACAGTTGAGAACAAAAGTGAATCAAACAGTCAGGGCAGGCAGGGACAAGGTTGGACTAATATATTAGACTGCATTTATTTCAATGCAAGGGACCTAACAGGGAAGGCAGATGAATTCAGGGCATGGTTAGGAATATGGGACTGGGATATCATAGCAATTACAGAAACATGGCTCAGGGATGGGCAGGACTGGCAGCTTTTAATGTTCCAGGATACAAATGCTACAGGAATGAGAGAAAGGGAGGCAAGAGAGGAGGGGGAGTGGCGTTTTCAATAAGGGATGGCATTACAGCTGTGCTGAGGGAGGATATTCCAGGAAATACATCCAGGGAAGTTATTTGGATGGAACTCAGAAATAAGAAAGGGATGATCACCTTATTGGGATTGTATTATAGATCCTCCTAATAGTCAGAGGGAAATTGAGAAACAAACTTGTAAGGAGAGCAAAAAGGGGACATGAAATACCTTTGGCAAATAAAAGTAAGGAGAATCCAAATGGTTTTTACAAATACATTAAGGACAAAAAGATAACTAGGGAGAGAATAGGGCCCCTCAAAGATCAACAAGGCGGCCTTTGTGTGGAGCCGCAGGAGATGGGACAGACACTAAATGAGTATTTTGCATCAATATTTATTGTGAAAAAGGATTTGGAAGATATAGACCATAGGGAAATAGATGATGACACCTTTCAAAATATCCATATTACAGAGGAGGAAGTGCTGGACGTTTTGAAACGCATAAAGGTAGATAAATCCCCAGGACCTGATCAGGTGTACCCTAGAACTCTGTGGGAAGCTAGGGAAGTGATTGCTGGGCCTCTTGCTGAGATATTTGTATCATCGATAGTCACAGGTGAGGAAGACTGGAGGTTGGCTAAGGTGGTGCCACTGTTTAAGAAGGGAGTAAGGACAAGCCAGGTAACTATAGACCAGTGAGCCTGACGTCAGTTGTTGGAGAGAAACTGAGGGACAAGATGTACGTGTATTTGGAAAGGCAAGGGCTGATTAGGGATAGTCAACATGACTTTGTGCTTGGAAAATCATATCTCATAAACTTGACTGAGTTTTTTGAAGAAATAACAAAGAGCATTGACGAGGGCAGAGCAGTAGATGTGGTCTATATGGACTTCAGTAAGGCATTCGATAAGGTTCCCCATGGGAGACTGGTTAGCAAGATTAGATCTCATTGAATAAAGTGAGAACTAGCCATTTGGATACAGAACTGTCTCAAAGGTAGAAGACAGAGGGTGTTGGTAGAGGGTTTTTTCAGACTGGAGGCCTGTGACCAGTGGAGTACAACAAGGATCGATGCTGTGACCTCTACTTTTTGTCATTTACATAAATGATTTGGATGTAAGTATAAGAGGTACAGTTAGTAAGTTTGCAGAAGACACAAAATTGGAGGTATAGTGGACAGTGAAGAAGATTACCTCAGATTATAACAGGATCTTGATCAGATGGGCCAATGGGCCGAGAAGTGGCAGATGGAGTTTAATTCAGATAAATGCGAGGTGCTGCATTTTAAGAAGGCAAACCTTAGCAGGACTTATACACTTAATGGTAAGGTCCTAGGGAGTGTTGCTGAACAAAGAGACCTTGGAGTGCAGGTTCATA